>NC_043961.1:23234669-23589669 GCF_902148855.1 Sphaeramia orbicularis | reverse complement strand
GGCGGTGAGAGCGCCGAATCCTAGCCACTAGACCACCAGGGACCTACAAAGTGAGGTATTTAGCTGGTTGACTGATGGGTAAGACCATCTGCACTTGATAGCTAACATTGAGTACTAAAGAGGATAAATTAAAAAAACGTGAAATGGCTGTGAGTTTTTCAGGCTGTGATAGATTAGCTTCTCTAGTTTTGTAGAGTTTGCAGTTGTGGCCTGCTGTGAATAGAAAGCTCTTGAAGGAATTATTGTGTGGACAAAAGGCCAACAGGAGCATGATTGTGGGCTTTGTCTGATCACCCAGCTCTTTCTGAATGAGAAAAGAGACACGACTTGATCCACAATCAGGCACCTTATCACTGCATTTCTAGCCCACTACCTTTAAGTAATTTTTAACACAACATGGTTCTGAATGTGCCCCCTTTTCCTCATCTTTATCACTAGGTGCCACTTTCTTTTACTATTTATTCAAGTCATTTTTGGTAGAGGTAAAGAATAAGACACTACTCCTGCCAGCACTTCATTTGCCATTGTGTATCAGAACAATTGGCTGCAGGGCTTTACATATTCCACTTTATACTAAATACTATACTGTTTTTCCTACTGACAAAATGCCTTACTCAGAGTAAATGTGATTCAGACTGCATATATAAATGATTGTATTGACAGATATTGATGCCCTTTGACCATCCATTTCCCCTAAAAAGGTGTTCAGCCACTGTCCATAGTGGTTAATTCAGTTACACTGCATGGTGTTGTTAATCTGCATGGGAGAATAGTGCCGCCTAGTGATGCTCTCTGTTACTACACTCAGAAGGTCCCATTCAGGCAGTTGGTCCAAATACCATACATTCCACAGATACCATGCTTTTCATGTTACACATACAGTGAAAACTGTTTCCAGCTCCCTGGTGGTCTAGTGGTTAGGATTCGGCGCTCTCACCGCCGCGGCCCGGGTTCGATTCCCGGTCAGGGAACTTGTTTTTGCTACAGCTAATCATTATCTATACTGTATTTGGAACCAGTCACATATGAGTTAATGGACACTCTGCCATATTTACTGCTAGGCCATTTTATGTCTTCAGATCTTCCAAATAGATTCATGAATGTAAAGATTTTATTAAACCACAGGTTGTTTTGAAAGTGATTTTAGGTCAAATTTAAATACATAACAACAAAAAACTTTTAGTTGAATAATCTTCAGCAGTTGCTTCTGGTCATGTAGGTGTAAAATTACACATTTTTCTACTTTTACCCATAAATAAGACTATGAACATGCAGCTACTTTGCTCATCATTCATACGCCATTCCTCTCAAGGAGGAGGAGGATGTTCTGATGATCTAGTGGTTCGATTTTGGTGCTGTCTTTACTGAAGCCCCTGCTTGATTCCTGGATATGTTTTAAGTCTCCTGCATGCATAATTCCAGCACATTTATTTTACACCTCATATCACAGCAGGATTTTGTTTGTAAGTATCATCAGTTTTACATTAGTTTTGTTGAACCTGCGTGGTGGTAATATCATTCCTGTTGCAACTCTGGCTCATCCTCTCTGTGTTCTGTATCATTAGATGTTTATTCGGACACCGAATTTATCCTGCTTACTATTGATCCATCCCTTTCTTGTGAAAACTGTATGTCAGGAGTGACTGACGTATTAATAGGCAGAGAGGTTTTGCATCAGTTTTTGTTATCAATGACACAGTAAGCAACTTTTTGACCAATACAGATGCAATCAACACAGTCACCAAGACTTGCAACAGGCAAAATATACTGTCGGTGATCTTACTAATATGTTGAACTCAGGGAATATGCTCCCTGCCAAAAGGTGTAGCCTACCAGTTTCTAAAGATTATTTGCAGAAGTACTTTACATGTACAGATACTTAACTCTCTCAACCATGCACTCATCTTCTTATTCATCTCGTACACTTGCAACTCTGCAGCTCTCCTCACAGGTGTTTTATGATTTCATTTCGAACTGCTTTAGTGTATCTTTATGACCAGGAAAGACCGATAACTTCACCATCCTGCCGAGCACCTCATTGGGTATTCATGGCCTCTCCTGAAAATATGCTAAGCGGCTTTTCAGTGAGATTCAGGGCTGTTAGCGATAGCGGGCCGGCGACTGAATGAGAGGTCCTCTCAGCCCTGACCCTCTTCACAGCTCCTCCTTTCATCCGTAGATTAATGGCACTGTTGGAGACTCACACTGATACTCTCCACTATTGTGTCCCCTTCATGTGCTTCTACCACCTCTCTCTTCCCATCTCCCCTCAAAATGATGTCTTTTCATTACTTTCTGAAATGTTATTTTAGTGGAGGAGGAGAAATTAAAGTTTGTGCTGATGTAGCTTTTTAGTTGTTTTGAATGAACATCATGTTTTCACACAGACACCTATCTTTTCTGTCCTTGGCTGATTGATTATTGGGCGCATTGCTGTTTTCAGGAGGGGCGCATTCGTGTCACCCTGCTGGCACGCAGCACAGAACACAGAAGGATATTAAACCAAGCTGAGGTGAGTCAAACACCCGCCCCTTTTCCCTTTCTCTCCCTCTTTCTGTTGCTTTTCCTTCCATCCTGCTCTGCCACCTGTCCCCCTTTTCCTTCCTTCTCTGTCTTTCTTATTCCTTCTCCTTGTCACTTTCTCTTTCTCCACTCTATTCAACTCCCCCACCCTCTCAGCTCCTCCCCACCGCCATTGATTTACTGCCTGCTTCTGTTAAGTACCTATTTAAAATCTTATTTGCAATAAACAATACAAGTAAAAAAGGCTTGTGATTTATATGGTGAGTGCCCACATTTGTTTGCTCTCGCATTGATCAGAGAACATGTTCCTCTCTTTACGTTACAGCTGGTAAATGCCCTCAAGACTGTGCCTTTACTGGAGGTCAATGTGGTAGACTACAAATACAAGTGAGTTACAGCATAATCACCACATTACTAGAGGCATGAGTCAGTAGTTTGGTAGTGATCAGAGATAAAACAGGCAGCGGTAACAGCTCTAGGTAAGAACAAAAAGTATGCAGCTTTATGTATTCTTTAATACTGACAGTGTTTATGTAGGATGACTGATGTGTGGCTTCCTGTCTGCTTTGGAGAGATGTTCATTTCCTAGAGCAGCTGAGGATCACCCACAACTCTGACATCTTTATAGGAATATGCAGGGCTTAGTGAGACTGCAGATATGGACATATCAAAACAGGACACGTGAAATTAGTGAATGGGAGACAATGTAAACATTCATATTCATGCAGTGTTTTATCATCATTAGTGCAGTTGATTCTTCTTCTATTCAATCATATTTGTTGTTGAAACCCAGGAGCTCTTAAAATGGAGCTGAGCCAGCCAGGAGTTGAATCTAGAATCTGCTGATCCTTAGTCAAACGCATTATCCATTGCACCACTGGCCCTGCATGTTTGTGCTTTTCTGTTGGATTTTAGATGAATAGATATTTTAACTGAGAAACTGTAAACTATTTGAAGGTTCCTGCTATTGTATTTGGTGCAGAGATTGTACATGTCTGCTTTTATATTAAAGATGAATGTTTCATCAGTCATGTACAATGTTCTATAACATTTTGAACCAAGATCAAGGATTGATCTTTAATACATTTTGCATACCAAGTTTTAGGAGCTGGTAACCATGTGTTCAGGGTTTTTGTAAATACTGATGATACAGTGAACTAAACCAGCCACTTACACTGAAAATATTCCCTGACCGGGAATCGAACCCGGGCTGTGGTGGTGAGAGCACCGAATCCTAGCTTCTAGACCACCAGGGACCTGTAGTAGGCAGTATTTAGCTGATTGACTGATGGGTAAGACCATGAGTCAGTAGTTTGGTTGTGATCAGAGATAAAACAGGTCATGGTAACAGCTCCAGGTAAGATAAAAAATTATGTAACTTTATGTATTGTTTAATACTGATAGTGTTTATGTAGGATGACTGATGTGTGGCTTCCTGTTTGCTTTGTAGAGATGTTCCGTTCCTAGAGCAGCTGAGGATCACCCACAACTCTGACATCTTCATAGGAATGCACGGGGCAGGTCTTACACACCTCCTATTCCTTCCTGACTGGGCTGTCATCTTTGAGCTGTGAGTGACACTTTGTGCTAGCCGAAGTAGACACGTGTGTTTGAAAGAGAGACGCAGAAAAAGTGAAGGCAGGAAGAGAAATGGCTTTGGCAGCGTGCTGTGCCCAAAGCTCCCCTCCACCACTTGGTGTATGACTGTGAAATACTGCCTAATTAACCAGACATTCGTCACACCTGGCTACCCTGTGCAGGGGAACTGATTGGAAAGTGTGTGCCTGTGTGTGTGTGTTTGGTAAGTGAGACGGTGTGTGTGTTTACAACGGGACAGAAAGATGGAACAAGAAAGAGTGAAAGTGAGGCAGACCAAGGAGAGCAAGAGATAAACTGTCTGCATCTGTCCCTCCCAGATATAATTGTCAGGATGAGAGCTGCTATCGAGATTTGGCTCGCCTGCGGGGCATACGATACGTGACTTGGCAGAAAATGGACAAAGTGCTCCCGCAGGACAAGGTAAGGGAAACTCCCGTACCAGCTATTAGCTCCCTGGCAACTCTACATGGCTTTCCACCTGTCCCATATGTGCACAGACTTCCAGACAAATATGTACAGACTTACAGAACAAAATGTAGGCACCACTTCGAAAAAGGATCATTTGGTAATTTTTTTAATTGAAAGGATATAGACACAGTCTTTGTAGGTTATGAAAATAATTCACAATATTATCAACAACATTAATACATAGTTACTTTTTCTTTCAAAAAGTGGAGCATAAATATAAAAAAGAAGTGCACATTTGTGACGTGCAGAAGTTTAGGCACCAAACACACTCAGTATTTAGTTGGCAGATATCACAGCACTCAAATGTCAATCTGGCAGCTCCTCTAGGAGGTTTGAGACAGGAATCAAAGAAGCCATTTTTGTGAAAATGGAGAATCCTTCCTTGAACAGAGGTGGTGGTCGGAGACACTACTTATCAAAAACTATAACCCCATTTTTAAAAACATTACCGAACAGTTAAACAGTTTTCACCCAACAGCCTTCCACAAAAAAAATAAAACAGCCTTCCACACCTTGACTCACCTGAACCCCCCCCACCCCCAGGTGGACAGTGACCCACCTATTCGGTCAACGACCCTGAAACTCACACACAGTACCCTCTAACAACCCTACCCCCAGAGACACACACCCCTTACGACCCTAACACTTAAATTGGGATTAACACTCACACAGACCACCCCCACCCCCGCAGGTTTATAAATCCACTTTCCCCCACTAGTTATTAGAACTGAAGATGTCTCTTGGATGAGAGATGAAACGTTTTCAAAAGAGCTAAACCAGTCCAGTTTAACCGAGAAGAACTACCAAGAAGAATGATGACCTGGGCAAATGTGAACCTACAGAGACTCTTGTAAGAGTTTTTCCCATTCTTTCTTGCAATATTCTTTGGCAATATTCTTGCATTCTTATCTATTTTAACATCTACTCACAGATTCTGAAACCTTCTGCTCTTAATGTCCATATTGGAGTTTGAAGTACATTTTGGATCATTATCCTGTTGTACAATCCATCGTCTTTGAAGCTTCGACTTTGTTTTATAGACTGTGATGTTAGTCCCAGAATTAACTGGTATTTAGTGGAATACATACTTCCCTCCACAGGTGTAATGTTTCCTGTGCCACTGAATACATCACATAAGCATGATAGATCCACACCCATGTTTAACTGTTGGCAAGGTGTTCTTTTCTTGAAGCACTGCTCTTTTTCTCCAAACATACCTTTGCTGATTGTGGTCAAAGAAGTCTATTTTAACTTCTAACTAAGTCAGAGTCTTGAAAAGTTTTGGAATCGGCATCAGGTAACACTTCCTAATGACAACTGCTGACATGCCTGGTGAGCTGATTGAGATTTCAGTAAAAAGAAAAGAGACTTGGAAACACTTAGGGGGCCCAAACTTTTGCAGTAATTGTCAGTTAATTTATTTATTTTATATTTTTGTTTCAAATGATGAAATGAAGAAGAACTATGGATTATTTTATTTGGTAATATTGTCAAATGAAAAATCAACAAATTCTGCAATTCTGCAATCAAGGAGTGCCTAGTTTTTTTCATAAAACTGTAACTGTATAGATAACCTGACAACACAAAAAAGTTCATCAACCCAACTCCGAAGATTCTTAATCAAAACTCTAATAAAAGAAAGGTGTCTTACAAAGGTATAAAATTACTTCAATTCATTTGTATTAATATTTTGAGGGTCATAATTACCACAAACATTTAATCTAATCACGTTTATCAATATTTTGATTTCTTTGAGTCAAACTCTAAATGTACATTTCAGATTTTAAAGCTATAAAGCACTAAACTTAATCCTGACTTTTTACTTTATACTTTTGGCAAAACATATATGACTGTAACTTCATCTAATTAACACATTCCTATATAAAACCTACCTCCCAACTGATCCACGCATTAACCTGTAATACTTAAATAATAAAATGATGTTTTTTTTGCATTCAATCATGGTTAAGCATCATTTAAAAAGGTCTTTAAAAGCAGAAATGTAATATACCTGTACACATATAAACTAGAGTAGGATCATGGGAGTTGTTTTCACCACCAATGATAAACAAAACCTGTATGTTGAGACTTGGGCAGACGTCATTTTACAAGAAAGGAAATGTACTCAAGTTTTTTGCAAGTTACATTAAATGACATATATTCACATTATGTATTTTCATTCTAAGAAGAAACAGGCTGATTTAATAACAGGGTTTGTATGGGTGCTTGAAATCCTTGAAAATGCTTGAATCTCCATGTTGTGTTTTCAAGGTCTGAAAAGTGCCTGAATTTTAGTTTAAGTGCTTGAAAGTGCTTGCAATTATAATCAAAGCTACTTACAAAGAGGTGATACATTTTGAAAAATAAAACTTTATGTCAGAAAAGAAAATTAGCGGGTGTTCTCAGGTCGACTCCAGGTACATTTTTATCTTAATCTTTGGCTCGGTGTGAGTGTGCTTGAAAGAATACCAAGTGGCCACCCTTTTTTTGTGGATAAAACTTTGTGTTCACTTTTAATTTCTAAACTTTTTGCTATTATGAAACATAATGTTAGATGTTTTATATGAGAATGCAATGTACATTATTGTGATTAAAAAGTGACAGAAATTAATGATGAGTATATGTATTCCTGTAGATATGTGTTTTATCCCAGCAATAAGGTGCTGTTCTGTAAAATTTTTTAAAATGACCCTTAAAAGTGCTTGAAAAGTGCTTGAATTTGACCTTGAAAAATGTGTATGAACCCTGTAATGAATAAATTCACCCATTTGTCAAAATTTGAACATAATGGAAAGATTTGATAGAATGTAAGTACAAAAGTCAACATAGTATATAACACACATCAAGTCATTTGTAGCCATTTTAATATAGAAATGTTGCACATTGCAGTCTTAAGTTGTCATATTGTATGTTATCTATACTGCCACATTTGTTAGATCTCTAAACACTTTCCTCTTGAATTTAGACTGTAAATTTGTAGTACGTGATATAAATAAAATTGTCTTGACTTGCACTTTCAGGGGCACCATCCCACCCTAGGGGACCATCCAAAGTTTACCAACTACTCCTTTGATGTTGTGGAGTTCATGCGCCTTGTGGAGGAGGCCGCCGATTATGTCAGGAAACATCCCAAGTGGAAACATCATGTCCTTCATGATGAACTCTAGTGTCTGTGAGTTGGAGTTGGACAGACAGTTGCTGCTGAAAATACATTTAAGCACAGCACATGCACATCTGGTAGGTATTTGAATGAAATGAAAGTGTTCTAATGTTACCTCATCTGCCAGTGGATGTCCCTGGTCCTGTTTTCTGATTAGTCTCTGGATGAATGGCACAGCGGAGAGTTCTGGTTTGAAGGTTCCACTCGGTTAGTGTCATTTCAGTTAAAGGACAAGTCGTGTGTAGTCGAAGCATCTGGAGAATGATAAGATATGTCCTATGTTTCTTCATTATCTCTGCTGTGTCTGCTTCATTCCATGTTGGAGGTGTTAGCTAATGAGCAGCTGTTATAGCATCTCTTCACATGTGACACCTCCTCACATTTGATCAGTGTCACCTTGTTGCAAGCCTCTTCAGAGCTATAAACATTCATACCAGTTTCTGAACACATTCGACACACATTTATACAAGTCGAACATTCATACAGTCTCTTAACAGTTTCTTAAATTATGCAGTGCTAAGCACATCCTCTGCAGTGGCACTCATCTTTTTGCAGTTCAGCATATTGAATTAAAGTGGTTTTATCATAAACACTCATGACTCTAAACAGTGACAAACACAAGTGAGTCACTTTTGCCATTAGGCAGTTTGTAATTTATCAGTATTCTTTTTTGTATGTACAATAGTATTTGAAACACTTTAATTGTAATACTGTGAACATTCATTCAAATATTTATAAGTTAAATTCAACACTCCTTTGTTTCACACTTAGTCTATTGTTTTATTGACTGATGATATAAGTTCATAAAAATTACTATCAGATTTTTTTTTTTATATATATATATATATATATATATATATAGTGATAATGTGATGTTAAATGTTTTTTCACTTAAATATCAAACATGTTTAGTAGGCTTTTTAAATTCATCATCTGTTGTTTCATTTTATTTACAATTTGCATTTTTTGTCCCAAATGTAATTTAATTTGATGCCATGTGGGTTTTATGTAATTGATGCTGATGCCTGTTTAACATTTCTTTGCATTTTATCAAAGACAGTCCATTGTCAGTTTGGTCAAATTATACTAGTGCTGCTACCATCTGTTACTTTCCTAAGGCCTTTTTGAATGTTGTTAATGTCATATTTTACATTCAGTTTGTCGTAAAACAATAAGCACAATATGCATGTGACCTGATGCAGTGCACAGGAATATTTTCAGAGACCAGAACATCACTTTAGTGTTTCCTGTCCTCTCTGTGAGTTTCATGTTTTATTTATGGATGAAATCTTGTTGAACTCAGTCAGACCATTTTTGGTCAGTTGTTGCTAATTTCACAATAAAAACCTCTGTAATATTTTCACATAATTCTAAAATCTACCGAGGCATGTTCTCATGTCTGTGTTGGTTATATTAACATCAAAGGTTCAATAAATCTTATCAGTCTTCTGTTGAAGTCTGACCTTGCAGGGGAAACTGAAGGCTGTGTGTGTTCAGTTGTTGCTGATGTCAGACAGCTCTTTGCTGTTGGTTTCACTATTTTAGTGAACTCAGGTCTAAGGAGGGAGAGGCCCATTCGCAAAAGGGCACTAGTTCAGTTTTCACTGTCACTGTAATAAATCTGGATGACCTCAAAAACTACCTGAATAAACAGTTGCGTCCACGTGGGGGCAGTATAACACCACAGATGAGACGAAATAACAATCCCCGCGCTGTGAGATCGTCCCTGGCAGACTGACTCCAGCAGCAAAGAGAGTAAGAGTAATTTATTCACAAATGTATCCAATGTGTCATAAGAAGAAATGTTGGTTAAAGGGTTCTTGCTCCAATACCACAATTTGATGTCAGCAGTCGTGCTCTTGCCTGCTCTTTGCGGATGTTGTGTCTGAACTTTCTGAGTATTGACAGACACCGGGCCTGTCTGGGATGGACACTATTTATGGCCCTGCTCGGGTTACTGTCAGTGACCTCCTAAAGAAATGAAGAATCTCTTTTCAGGGGGGGATCAAAAGCAGAGGAACCAAGATGTCTGTTCTCATTAACCTTCATGGCAGTTCGAAATCGATGCCAAGCTGTGATTTTGGCGCAACGCTTGTTCTGCAGGATGGATCCAAAATGGACCGTATGAGTGGGAGTGAAGACAACGTGAGTAACTTACACGATCACCCACACCCACACCTACCTTTCGGCTCAAAGTGTGAAGTGCGAGGAAGACATCGTGTACAAAGTCATAAGAACAAAACTCCCTCCTCTGCCTGTGGGGCGGTCGATGTGATGGTGCGCCCTGTTTGCTCCACTGGCCGCCAGGGCGCAGCGTTTGTGTAATTAGTGGCGTTACTTTCTCTCTCTCCACTCTCTCATCATTAACAAACAGGCCCCGCGTTTATTTCCTCAGGCCTCGATTGAGATCATCTGGAAGTCTGCCATCAGGAGTCCTTCACCAGCGATGCTTGGGTGGCCTTATTTTGTCGCGCTGTAAGTAATTGTGTGTTTTCCCCCAGAAATGTTGAATTACTTATCTCTGTCGCCCTTAATACAGGCCCTGTGGACTAAAGAAACAGCTTTAGATGCGTTAGGACAGAAAAGCTCATTGCGGGCAAAAGCTGGTTTAACCACTGAGGTGGAAGCTGTGAGTAAACTCATTACTGAGCAGTGATTCACACTTTAAAATTAGGAGGAGCAAAAAAACAGACTGGTTTTACGAGCTTGGTTTTCAAAGCCGAGAAACCCCACCTGCTGATTTGTTCGTGAGATATTTTAGTTTGTGTGACATTTTCCCCTAAGCAGCTATATCAGCAGATGCATTCTGAAGTTTGTGGTCCATTATTTATGCCTCTTCTGCCCCACACCAGCGTTTATTTGCTTTACTTCTTTCACAGCTGTCTAAGCAGTAATTTTACAACCATTTTTCTAACTGGATCATTAGTATAATCCAATATAGATCAACAGATAAACATTTCACAACCCTAAATCCAGACAAATCACCATACGCTCACTCACCTCTGCTTACCCAACGGAAAATATGTCTTTCACGGGGGTTTAATGCAGAAATATCGATTTAAGACGATGACATATTCCTCAGGTTAAATCCTGATATTTCCCTAATGCTTTTCTCTCTAGGGTAATGATTCCTGGGGAAATAATTGCAGCGGAGATCTTATAACCCCTCTACTTTGATATATGACACTCAAAGAGGCCTTCAACCTATGTTCTTACCTGTTTTTCAAAACGCAAGGACAACGCTGGAAGCTTTAACTCGCTGTTTGTGTTTAAGAGAGGGACACGACGCAGGATACGTGCAGTGAAACAGTAAAAAAAAACTGAGTACACTGTAACAACTACTTGAAATATAATGGGAGGTAGGGGATGTAAATTAAATTTCACACCGTTTACCCTCACACTCTGAAGTCCAGCAAAGTATTTGCGTCACATGATCGCATCTTCTGATACTATCTGGCCCCTGTGAGGAAGCATAGATGAGATAAGTGCTCCGGGCTGTTGCATCCATTAGCTGCTTCACTTTAAGATAAAAGGTCTCCGATCCCCATTGCGACATGCAGGTTCAGGACTGTAGACACAACCACTTGCCAGTGTAGACAGGATATATTATATTATGTTTTATCAACTTTTTTCCCCTTCACTTATACTGTCAGACTACTTATATTGTCTGCAGACCAGACTAGAAGTAATCTCAGCTCAAGGTAAAGAATCTGGATGGTATGGAGCTGTCCAAGGTCCTGAATTTATATGCGCGTCTGGCTCTGTCCGTGGTCCTGAAAGGGGCCTTTACTTTCTACTTAATGTTTTATCACAGCTCTGCAGCTAAAGGACATCGGTCTCTGCAAGCATCACAGATAAAGGTCTGGAGTTCAGGAAGTGTTGTAAATGTTGCATCTCTGAAACCAGCTCCTTCTGACAACCAGGGGCCCATTCAAAGAAACGGGCCCCACTGCATGGACTAGTATTGCTGGCTACAAGGAAGACATCTGAATGTATCGGATACTCTTCACCTTGGGTCGTTAGCAGACATCGACCTCCTCTAAGTCTTAACGACTGCGAATACAGCGCAAAGCAATCAATCGCCATCAACACACTAGAATATTCTAGGGATGGAATAATTGATAGGCTGTCTCCTGGTGCGTAACGGAGAGGCGGCGGTGATTAAATTCTGTTTAACATCACGGTGGGGGGGTTAGGTTTACACCATCCGCGCGTATAGCCGAGCGCAGAATCAAGTATTGACAGCTAGACACCATCTGTAACATGATCGAAGTGTAGAAGCGAGGTAGACTATTTTATGATGAGGAGGGTCATTGACTCATGTATAGTTGAGTACCTGTCAGTCAGCTAGGAATCGAGAAAGTCATCAGACCCCCTCCTCAGTTCAACACATAATTTTCTAACACTGGCGACGAAATGGTGAAACTGGTGTAAGACATGACCTCGAGTCTGATCAATAGGCAAACCAATCTGTACAAATATCTCATAAAATCTTTACTTTTAACCCCGAAAAATAGGCTACTTCTTGTGTAAAAAAAGATAATAACCTTAAAAGATGAACAGCACAAACAAAACTTTAGTCCCACCGACTGTGCAGTGTACACCGGCCATCTGCTCGGTTCCACTCTTTTACTTCTTGTTTTCCAAAATCAGAATTATAGGTCGAAGAATTTCACTGTCCGTTGCAGAACCAGTTGTTGCCATTTTCATGCATGAACTTCAGTGACAGTGACACTTCTCGGTCTGGCAGTAAAAGGGGACAGACTGCGTATACTCTACGCTCTCATACAACTAAATGATTTGTTAGGGTTAACTCTTTGTGGTCTAAGAATAGCTGTCATGGTTTCCGTTCCTCCTCGGACCTACAGGCATAGAATCTCCTCCAGTTCCCCTCCACCCGAACAGTCCAGGCTACTTGAAAAGTACATGACATCATGACATGAGGAAAAAAGGGGGTGTACTTGGGAGATGGTGAACTGGGCGGGCGCTGTTGCGCGTGTTCTGAATGGGGAAGACGGGCTCGCATCGCATTTCTCATGTCCAATCGATCTCTGCTCGGGAGGAGCGAATGGAGCGCAACTATCACTTCTGCATCAGTATACCATCGCTCTCATCAGCATCTCTCCGGCGACTATAACGCCTCTGTGTGACAGTAGTGCAGAGGGGATGAACTTGTGTGGAGTGTTTGCCAAAAACAGCGATCAGATATCTCCTTGGGGGAATTACGCACTTTTGACGACTTTCTCCTCAGTCTGGTTTTGCGATGGGACACAGTGATATCATGGCAGACTGGACCATATCGCTATTGTGTGAGCTTAGTTTTGTCACCCGGCTTCGGAAGGCTGGTACTTCGACGTGGCTGTAGCCCTTTTCACCCCTGCTTCAGTGGGTTTGTGCGCGGACTCTATGAACTGGACAGAACCCTTACAAGGATTTCTCTATATAGTCTGGAAAGCAAAATCAGTGGAGTTGAAGCAGAAACTGGCAAAACGTCCTACAGTCTCACCTGGATCCTTTACAAATCCATGTGAACATGCGATCGAGTGTATAGATTTGGGTAAGGTGGTGTTTATTTTTTAAATTCAGGTTTAATTAATATAGCTTCACACTTTAATTCCATATGTCTTTTCATGGCACACGGTCAATAGGGTAATGAATCGAGGATGGGGTCAGAGGGGGACTTTGGCCATAAATATGTGAAACA
The DNA here is from genome assembly GCF_902148855.1 of Sphaeramia orbicularis. NCBI lineage: Eukaryota > Metazoa > Chordata > Actinopteri > Kurtiformes > Apogonidae > Sphaeramia > Sphaeramia orbicularis. The sequence goes on along the minus strand of NC_043961.1, from coordinate 23,576,215 downwards.
TTTTCACCAGGCAGCAGGAACAGAATGAGGTGGCGACTCCTTAAATGATAGAAGAACTGAAAACAACTTTGATGTACTGGCCTCAGGTATTTATCATAGAATTAATGTTTTAAAAGAAAACCCTCCTGATCTCCAAGTCACTCTTGCTCGCTCTCGGCGCGTGATTGCCATGCGTAAAAATGGAGCAGCTGATTCAAGCGGGCGTCAATTCCGCTGACCGTGTGTTGCGCGTGTTGTCGGTAGAGGGGCAGGGAAGATTGAGGTGAGACTGATGCAGTGTTTCACCGCTGTGAGGTTAAATAAGCGATCGGTCGGAGCTCGGCGCTGCTTAACACTTATTGAGTGATCCGAGAGGCTGATCCGCTGACCGGGCTTTTTTCACGCGCTTTTTAAATCGCTTTGCATGGATCGTGATCGGCTGGGGAGAGAGCGCGGAACACGGAGGAGTGAATTGAGGTGCCGCCGCCGGGTTCTCCGGGCAGATTGCGCACATAGACTGGGAGGCGTAGCGGCACCCAATGGGTACACTCTATTGGGTGCACACGCAAAACGCATAGACGCTCTCTCCCTCTCTTTTCCCTCTCTCAGTCTCTTGCCCTTTTCCCTCTCATGCGCACACACACAAACTGAAGGGGGGAAATTACTTGGTGCATGTTAATGGGCACAGTAATGAGACCCAACCCCTATCGTGTTGTAATTGTTAGTCATCCTTGTGTCCACCCCTCCCTCTCTCTTTCCCGGTCCCCTCCTTCCCTCCCCTTCTTTGCTTATATCTCGCTGTCCCGCTGCTCTGCTCTGCAATTTGTACTGTATTGTGAGAGTGTAATTATTTCCCTATTATTTTTTATCACGCAGCTCTGGCACTCCACAGAAAGTAGTGTCATTAGTGTGACAGGGTGGACAGGAGAGGCAGAGAAGAGCCTGGTGGAGAGGATCGGGTCCAGGGACTTAATTCTCATTGACAGTCACATTAACACAGGAGCAGCACTCTTAATCCTGGGGAGATTACTCTCTTCCACCTGACCCCATGTCACCCACTCGTCCTCTGCACACCCACTGACACACACACACACCTGTATGGATGCTACTACAATGCCTATTTCTGCTGTTCTTCCCATTTTCCCCTCTGTCTTTCTCACCCTTTTCCCACCACCTCACACCTCTCCAAACTGCTCTTTTCAAAGATACACACAAAAATTCACACATTTAGCAATTACTTCTCACTCCAGGCTCACACTCATCTGGACCCCGCCATCCCATAAGTCCACTGTAGCTCCCAGTGGTGGGACAGCCTGTATTCTCAGAGGGTTGTTCAGCTCTACATGTTTCAGCAGCCTCCTATCTATTTACCCGGTACATGGTTGTTCGGGATGACTGGGAATGAGGGGTGGGGGGGTGGATTGTGTGCATTTGTGATTTGTGCACGAGGACACGGCCAAGCAGAGGAGCCACGGATGACAGTGAAGAGAAGGAGAATGAGGGATGGCGAGAGAAATGAGCTGGAGAGACTGAAAAATATTTGTGAGAGATGAGCTGAGAGATGGAAATTGTGCGTGTGTGAAAAGAAGAACTACCCAGCGTATACGTTAAATGAACTGTGTATAAGTAAAAAAGGGAATCTTCCCCCAGTGGAATCTTTTGCATGTGTTTTTATGCTTGTATGTGCAGTGGTGTGAAAAGCACATTCACCTGATTCTAAGTGTGTGTGTGTGTGTGAGAGGGGTCTTCTGGGTGTTTTGCTCGGTGAATAAGTAGGGATCAGGCATGTAGGACTGGTGAGGTGACAGCAGCACGACAGATTGGAGATCACCTACACACACACTGGCATTAACAGATTGACTGTGATGAATGACTACTTCCGACTGAGAAGAGGAGGAGGAGGAGGAGAGGGGGAGACGAGAAAAAGACGAAAGGAGGAGAAGAGAGAGGCATGTCTTCTTTCATACCATGTGCAAAAAGATGAAGAAAGGCCTTTCATTTATAAATGACAGTGTCCCGGACAGCTTTTCATCTGGGCCAGTTACTCATTGTATTGAGTCAGAGGACATGAATAGGTCTCACACTGAAGCAGCAGATAATAAAACCTCCAGTCATCCTCATGAAATCGAATTGGGGGGAAAAACACCTTTGGACTGATGTCTTTTCTCAAACAGAACATGTGACTAATGGAGGAGGTAGATACTAGATCAATGCATATGAGTGTTGGGCTTATACATGTCAACCACAAAACCACAACTGAGCCGAGGTCATGACCTCTGGAAAAAAGGGCAGAGGTCAGATTTTGCTGATAGGATGCATGTGATGACATGTCACGTCTAGTTACCACTGAATGTTAGCTCAAATTAGAACATGTTTTTGAGAGCAGTTATTTTTGAACAGGAGATATTGGTATATTGGTACTTTTAACTCTTTGGGTGCATTGGAATGTATCACTTCAGTCTTAAAAGCAGAAGATTGAAAAGTAATATTCTTGACAAAGGCCCTGAGGGACTGAAACGTTAGTGTGATCGATGAATTTTGATGTCTGATGAAGCAGTTCAAGGGTGTTTGTTGACTTGTATTGTAAAACGTCCTTTCAAATAAATCTATGCACTTAACCGACTTACATATACCAATTCAATAATTTAGCAAATGGCCTTTATTGTTTTAACCTTCAAAGACCTAAACAGTAACTTATTAATGACTAATTGTATCAAAATATTTAAATAATTCAGGTTAAATTCAGTTTCTCAGTGTTTCAGTCGCATTAGATTTGATCCATTGGGACGTTCAGAGGCTACGTGGAAACGCCATCATCTTCTGCAACATTGATACATTGATCCATCAGTAAAACCCACGTAGTTTGACCAGTGGTGTGTGTTTGATTTATTTTGGTTGAAAAGGTAACTTTTTCTTTAGTTTTCTATGTTCTGACATAATGACCTTTGAATTCACTCCGAGCTTTTATGAATATTTACATGATCAGTGACTTTAATATAAAATATGACCTAATTTCCATTGAAAAATGCAAAATGCCAAGGATAATATTATAATACCCATGATAAATCACCTGGGTTAAATGCAGAGAAAAATTCATTTGGAAGTCATTACAAAAATAGTTGTAGGTTTTTTCAAATGGAGTGCAATGTCCCTGTTCAACTTGTAGCATAATCAACATATGCACAACTGTAAATAGTATATGGGCTATATATATATCTAGTAAATAGCTATTTCGATTTGTTTTTATTTTTTGATTTTGCACTTCTTCAGCTCTTGCTTTTCTTGTGTGCTTTTTGTGCTTCGCTGCTGTAACCTGGAATTTCCCCTTGTGGGACAAATAAAGGCATATCTTATCTTATCTCTAATCTTATGTAATCCAAATGACTGAATATAATGTATAACCTAATGTGCTAGAATTTCAAAGCCAGTTGGTTTTATTTGCCTTAAGAAGCCAAAAGTATTTAGTCCATACTTTCCACTTTAACCCATAGAGACCCAAACATCCACCATCTACCAAAATCATCTACTGATATAAACTGTTTAATCCCTGTCGATCGACTAATCCATGTAGATAATTGGTGTAAAATACAGTTATTCATCTTTTTATGGTCATCAGATATGACCTATTTGGATGTTCAGAGGCTCCATGGTGAACATGGAAGCACTGTCATCTTCTACAACATTGATTCACCAGTAAAACTCATGGAGTTTAATAAATGACAGTGGCTGGATACCCTTGGTTTGTGTTCAGTTAATGATAGATTTTACTGAAAAAGTCACTTTTTCTTCAGTTTTCTCTATTTTTGATATAATAATCCTCAACTTTACTCTGAGCTTTAATGAATATCTACATGATTAGTAATTAAATGTTGGAAAATACCTGATTTTCACAGAAAAAAACCCCACAAAATACAGAAGATATTACAATAAATGGTAATAAACTACTTAAGGGCGGTTAAATATAGAGAAAAATTAATTTGGGAACTGCCACAAATGTCACACTGGGTCCTTACGGGTTAATGTGAGTTTGTTTTATTCATTTATTATTTATCCAAATCAAATCAAATGACAGTGTTGTTTGTCCTCTGATGTTGACCCTAGTTTTAACCATGTCTTTATCTGAAGAAATATTTTGTCACCTACTAATCTATAAAAAGGAGCATGTGTTAAGGGCACTCTTTGCCTACACTGGTACATTAGGGGTCACCAGGTCCCAAGGCCAATGCGGATGCGGATTATTGATAATCAAGAAGACCAATAACTGATAATTGCTGCCAATATTGATTTGTAGTGAAGATGAACATTTTTGTCACATTTTAGAGTAAGCAACACAAAGTTTTGATGAATGGCTTCAAGATGTCTTTAAAATCAAATAAAGAAATAATGTATCAACAATATTTATTTTCAGTTTTCACACTGAATCAGGGTTTTTAAATGAATATATCATAGTTTAATAACTCATGATATTTAATTAGTCAGACGATGCTGTGGCTGGGACATCAGATGCATCAAAACTAAAGAACCACAGACTTAAAATCAATTCATTTTATCTGAATATAGAAATTTTGATAATCACTAATACATTTTCTCAACCCGCTCTATCCTCACTAAGGTCACGGGGGTCGCTGGAGCCTATTCCAGCTACTTAGGGGCGAAGGCAGGGTACACCCTGGACATGTTGCCAGTTCATCGCAGACAATTGATAATCATATCAATTTGAGTATCTGATCAAGTATTACCTCAGGTTACTAAACTCAATGCTCAATTGACCTGTGCACATAGTGTGTATTTTTTTTTAACATAAAATTATTTAAAAACACAATTAGCGCCATCATTAAAGTTTTTAAAGAAAACCGTTGGCAAAGCTCTGGAAGACTGTTTTGGGGCTTTACCGTTCATCTGGTACTAATAGGGGTGTTCTCCTTTGTGTGTGTTACTTGTCTGTCATTGTCCCGTCTGTCAGACAGGCAGTGACAGTAAGGCCTCGGCGTCCTGTGTGGCTCCATTACACCATCCAGACTCTTTCTGATTCCACTGAGCAGGTCTTTCTTTGAATGACAGCTCACACATGGCTTCCTTCTGTCCAGCACCGAGCAGACAGTGAACAGCACAAGAGCGACATTCAGAGTTACTGCTCCCACAGCTTGAGAGCAGCTAGCAGATTGTGGCTGAGTAGATTATTGTTTTTTAAGTGTCAAGTTCTCTTAAAGAGTCAGTCATGTACCGTTGAGGAATTATTTTTTAAACATCTGTTTGGAATTTTAGAGTAATTAATTTATGTTCAATTTTCGTCATTTTCAATTGGGGACACTGTAACTCCTCCACAGAAACTGAAAATAATAGTACTTCCTCAGTCTCAAGGTGATTTTCTCCATCGCTCCAACTCACTTTGACCATGACAAATCTCCCTAAGTGATAGTAATGATTGTAATTGAACAAGCACAGTTCTTTCCCACAGTGCGCTATCTATCACCTTGGATGCAATCTGCTACTTCCATTCATGTCATTCTTGTGTGTGTCTGTATGTGCGCGTCTCAGTAAGACACAGTGCGTCCCTGTTCGCTCCCCTCTGGCAGCTGGCAGATGTGCTCGTAACCGTGAGCGACAGTGTGAGTGTGTTTGTGGGATTATGAAAAGCTCCCAGCATGCGTTGCAGTGTGGGTCCACTGTGAAGCCACGGCGATGGAGCAGTGTGGCAGTGGCGGAGCCTGGGGCGGTCATCACAGCAGCCCTCAAACAACACTGCACCTCATGTGTGGGGAGAGGGTTTAACCCTGTTGGATGTTGAACAGAGAGGGGGATGGGGTGGATGGAAGAGGAGGGAAAAGAGACAGAGCACAGAGAGGGACAGAGGGAAGGGCCCGGTGACGACTGGGTACCAAACTTCAATATTTCTGTTAGTACTTAGATGGTATTTAGTGTAAAAACTGGGTTGCTGCTGATTCTTCTGTGAGGAGTATAAAGAATATGAAACATTCCAGTTAGAGTTTGCTTGGCCCCACAAAATACCAAGATATGAAGTATGCATGAAACAGCTGCAGACTGTGAGCCAGTTTTATTGTTCAATCTGCAGTGTAGTAAAAAAGAACTTAAAAATAGAGAAGCCAACAACTTTAACATTGCCTCTGTTTCAAAATCCCGACTGCAGAGAGACACGACCATGTCCTCTCATACGTAGATAATTTTTGAATATGTAGTGTTGTAAAGAGAATAAGAAGTGTATTACGAATGGCTGTGTTACAGATTTAGTAAGGGGGTGCACTACTTCTTATGCGTCACATAAACTTGGGTAACAATACTGCTCTGCTGACCTCACTAATTATCTGTTTACAGACTATCCGTGCATTCTGTTTCTACGTATGTAACATAGAACCCCATATATTTATGTTTATGACACATGCCACAGAGTGAATATTTGTGTTTTTCGCCTGTGGATTGCAGTATAGGCTTGTAAACACAAGAGCAGCACTTCCTTCTGGGCGAGCGTCTCCCGCACCAGACCCAGTCATGTGATCACGTTTTACGATGTTGTAATGACGCGGCTCTGACTTGGCTCCACTTGACTCTTGGCCAATGGAAAAGCAAACCGGTTCTTTGGAGGCACCAGTTTGGAACCAGTTAAGCACTGGCTCTAGCACCGGCACCAAACTAGCACCAGGTTCTTTTTGGTGGAAAAGGGGTGTAAGTTAATAGGGGTCCCCTCTCATTGCACTGCACAGCACTCTGGAACACTTGTGTTGGTGGATGATATTATATCATTTTCTGCCTATTGAATCATTACAGCTGTTTCTGTGATGTTGTGGAATGATTATTTATGAAAAATTCATATTGCATGGAAAATTAATACTGGAGTAGCCTACTGCTTCATCCAGTGTATCGCCCAATACCAGCTGGACCAGATGGATCTGTGGAAGAAACGCAGAGAGGAGAGTGTGTAGTCAGAAGTGAAGGGATATCTGTCAGAGGATTGAGTGTGTGTGTGTGTGTAAGTGTTTGTGTCTGTTCACGCAGTATGTGTGCCTGTGCTGGAGGTGATGGCTTTGTAATGAAAACAGCAGGCAGCTAGCGGTCGAGGGTCCCTCTTGGTGGCTGACTGATGTCAGTCACCGGCGGACAATGGCCTCCCTGGAGGATGGCTTCTCGGCTGAAGGATGAATCATTATATTCTGTGTGTATATCTGTGGCGTACGTCTATGTTTGTCTGACCGTATTTGGACTCAAGTCACCTTTAATGTATTTCTTCTGGATTGAGCATGTGTATGCATATCTTAGAAATATGAATTAATTGAAAACTAACAGACAGTAGTTTGGCATTTGGATCCTCAAAGAAGAAAAAAAATGTTTACAAATTCACAGTAAGCTTGGATAGATTTAAGCACATGGTTGTGTTAGAGTAAGTGTAGAATACGCCTTAAGGGACGGAATGTAATCCAATGCAAGTTCCTCCCAAATGATAAAAATGTGTGTGTGGTGTGAATATGGATGTACAAAGATGAGTGCATATGTATGTATGAAAATGTCCTTATGTCAGCATTTCCGTTCATGATATCCTTGTGCGATCCTTGTAAGAAATGGAGTGTGTGTGGACTTCTCTGAGTGTGTAAGCGGGTTAGAGGCCCTGCTTGTCTCAGAGGAATGGAGTGATATGGTGTCATGCTCCGGAGACCCACAGACAAATTAATTCACTTATTGACACTGCTGACACGTCTCAGTGACTTTGTAAAATGAACAATTGATCAGGCTTCCTCTCTCTCCCTGTTCTCAGTCTTTCTCTCTCTCTCTCTCTTTCTCACTCACACTATTTTCCGACCTTCCTCTCTCCTCTTTCCTTTTCTCTTCCTTTCCTTTGGCTACTCAATCGACAAGCATATCACGTACGGTAATTAATATAATTACGCGCAAGCTGGTCATTAGCAGCAGAGGGGACTGATATAATCAAGATGTCTGCATATATGAGTTTCTGCTCGTATACAGTTTTACAGAAATAGCAAAAGTGTGTGTGAGAGATAGATACTGGGGTTGTGAAAGCAGCAGTGACTTTCTTCATTTTGTATGCCCATTAACTACAAGATGTTGTATAAAAGCTTCATGAGGCCCGAGGTTGGGCTTAGGTGTTGGTATAACACTTTTCTCTGAGCCAGAGGGGCAGTTTCAACTACACAGGGGCCAAGGCTAATAGAAAATCAAAACAGCTTCCACATCAAGGTTGTTTATTTTCCATTAATCATAATTTGGACACAAAGCACAATGAATGGTTGTTTCTCCCTGGAGACTCACTGTCAGGACTTTGGCCTCTTTTACTTGGCTCAGTGCCACCATTCGATAACGTCAGCATCCGGTCAGGGTTGGCAATACCTCGCTGCAGACACACACTTTGTTTTTCACCGTGTCTCTGCCTTAGTTTTTGAACAGCAGAAAGTATATAGCGAGAACCCATGCTTCATTGCTACATTAGCCTGTGGTTTTTCCTCTTCCTCTCTCCTTGTCATGGTTCACCACGTTCCATACTTTCTATGCAGTATGCTCTCCTCATTTTATCATTTGCTTCTATGAGTTAAGAAGGAAAAGTGGTGAAAAGAACACCCGAGGAAGTAAAAAGTCAAGAATAAGGACGATGTGTGAAAATATTTGCTTCCCATTGCCAGAAAACTGTCTCATCCTTCACCTTTTCCAACAACTCTTACAAAGAAAATGCAAAATAGATGCATTACATTAACTATGAAGGTCTGACGTCATAATAAATGCTTAAATCAGGAGGCGAGAAGCAACTATACACAAGCATCTGTGATTCAGCTTCAGTAAAAGTTTCTGTGCCAGCATGCATCTGTGTACAAGGGCCCGCATGAAAACATTCTAGTGGTAAACGTTGCAGGGAGGAAGGGAGATCAGTAGAGGAGACAGAAAGCTTACTGAGTGAGCAGAACAGTACAGTACATAAAGATTGCGCTTCACTATTCTAAATCACAGGGTTTGCTTTTTTATTACAAAAGCGAGCAGGAGCCAACAAGAATAAAAGAGGTGTAACAACAGACGAAAGGCATCAATATTGCAGGTGCCTAGTTTGTCTGAGGCAGAGAAAGGTATTGTGTGTGTGGGTGTGTAAACCCACCTAAAATGTCTCCTTTGCTTCCTACCTTTCCATCCATCTTCCACTGCTGAGGGACACTAACTTTGAATGGCCTTTTATTGCTTTATTAGAGTGCGTCGGATTTATGGCCCGGGTCGTTCCTCTGTCTGTCAGCGGCTTTGAGGAGGGCTGCTCTGATCTATGTCGGCCCATGCTGCCTGTCTGGGTTTTAAACGACAAACTTGTAAAGGGGAAACCAGGGACAGGGCCATGGCTGCAGACTTGTTGTATAAGAGAGCTAATGTTTATTAGCCTGTTAGTGCCTGTGCGTTTTCCCCCTTCCATAAAACAAATAACAGCCTACATCTGCCTCTCCCCTCCTCTGCCTTAGTGAGAGAGGTTGTTAAAAGACTTTAATGAGACTTGCTAGCAATGTGTGAATGTGACAGGTACATTCAACGAAACCAAACTCTGCAGAGACCTGTAAAGCAAGCACCCCACACATTTTGTGAAACAGTACAGGAACTATGGCGGTTTTGTTCATGTGGTTGTGTGTGCACTTATTTGCACTGCGGGGGAAGTTGTGTTCTGTATGTGAATATGTGTGGCAAAAAACATGAAAGTGTGTATATCAGCTGGAAACTCCCTGGAATGACACATCACATATATTCTGGATTCTGATCGCTCTTGATTTTTTTCCATCAGAGTAAAACTAAGAGGGAGGAAATAAGAGCAGTACTAAGAAAAGAGGTATTGGAGTTTGAAGACAGAGATTGGAACAAAAGGCTCTCTGGTAAAACTCAGACAAGATAGATTCTTAAAAACAGAGCACATGCACGAGCTGAGACACACATATATTCACCGTGGTCACCGGATCCTGAGACTATGTCTTGTGCAACAAGGTGGGATTTGGACTAAAGTGCAGGCCGATCAATTGAGCTGTAATGGTACCTTAGTGCTTTAGAGCCATTTTCTGAACTCTACAGTCAATATTCCAGCTAGGTAATGGTCCTGAATTCAGACTTTGACTCACATCTCTCTCTCTCTCTCTCTCTCACTTTCTCCCAACTTACCTTTTCACCAAACGGACGATCCTCCATTTAATTGCTTGTTGGTTTATTGGAGGAAACAATACAGTGCGGGGGATGTTGCTGGTCAGATACATGGCAGTAAAAAGGTCCTATGTTATTATGTGTCGAAATGAAAAAAGCTACAACTACAATTCATGTGTACATAGATGTCAGACAGTACACGTCAACCATTTATAGACTGACATCTTTGTACTTTACGGGTGGAGTGAGTTTCTTGTTCATTCTCTTTAATTTTCTGAATCATTACGCCTACAGTTGTGGAAAAAATTATTAGACCATCAAAAGTCATTAAAAACAATTGTTATGCAATCAAGTACTAACTCCTGTGTATATCATGTGACTAAAACAGACAGAAAAGAAAACATGGAATGCCTAAAAGCACTGTTTTGTTTTTTTTTTCAGTACAATGCCGTAGCTATTGATGTGAGAACTGAAGTGATTTTGGTTATTATCAAGAAAACCATGGAAAATGGATAGATATCAGCACTTAAATTAAACTCTTTTGAGCTATTTTTGTTGTTATCATTGTATTTGTCCAAAGAAATGTACCTTTAGTTGTACCAGGAATTAAAATGAACAAGAAATTGAAGAAAACAAGGGGTGGTCTAATAATTTTTTCCGCGACTGCATATATATAGGGATATTTTTGCAATATTTTGAAGAACATTAGGGAGGTGGAGGAGATGATTTTTAGTAGGGTGGTGAGTACAGTGCAGGGGAGGCTGGATGAATAAATGGGGTGGAACAAACTGAAGTCCCGAAAAGGTTGGACAAAAGGGGCTTGTGTCTAATTCCGACTTCCACGTCTGCCTGAGCTACTGCAAAGCTCTTTTTTTTTTTTTTCTTATTCAATTAAGGCCACACATTATTCTGAGTAAAAATTAGATTAAACTGTACACACATTTAGTACCTTAAGCAAAATACAGTGCAATCTGAATATTTATAGGTAATATTAGTTTAATGTTTTACATAAAATACACTCTCTCTGACTGTATTGTGGAAAAGTACAACCATGTATGAGCATGCACAATGCACTTAATTTAATTACCATATTAACTATTATCATGTTTGTTTTAAATGAACATTTGTCCAACTTAAATTCAATTTGCTTTATCTTAAAATTCGTGGAACTCCCATGCCCAATTTCCTATAAGTATCACACAATTTCATGTTTGCAGATGTGCCTTTTCATGTGTTGATTTATCATGTAAGAAGAAATATTGGTAGGATGAGATTAAAACTCGCAGTGGTGTTGTGTTGGTTTTGTTTTTAGCTACAGGAAAGGGTGAGAGAGGAGAGAGCGGTGATACTCATCTGCAAATTGTTGAAGAGAAAGGAGAAAACATGAAACACTCATATATGAACAGAGACATGGATACTACAGGAAACAATAACAGAGACAAAGATGCTATAGGAAACAATAACAGAGACAAAGATGCTATAGGAAACAATAATAGAGGCAAGTAAACAACATCCAGAACCAGGAAAACAGCAGGCCATAAAAAAAGATGAACATAAGGTGATTGAAACCCATAAGGGACTCCGGTTTCCATACACACACTGGTGTGTTAATTTAAGTTCGAACGTGTGGGTCTCCGTGTTTGAGGATGTGCATTTGTGTGTGGGCACAAACCCGCACACTCTGTATCTGCCCAGCGACCCAGAGGAAATGGCGAGGAGCAGCATGCTGTAATGGATTGGAGTCTGAGGCAGACAAATATATAGAAGCAGAACATTACACACCCTAACTGAATGTTAATACTGTGCATATCGGCAGAAATCTGAAACGCTTCACATAAGATTCCACTGGGCTTTGTGCTTTCGCCCGTTTCATTTTCAATATCTTTCCGCCTTAGGGAGATGCACTTTGTTTTACACTGATATGCTTTTTGTCTGCTCGGGCTGCGTCTGGGCTCAGAAAATCAGCATACTGAGATACGGGTGTGATTTTTGTATGGTGCTCAATCTTGCTGCCTTTTGCATTTTCACACATACAGAAAACATTTTAATTCAAAGCCCATGTGACATAAAGCACATATAGACATGTTGATTCCAGTATCTATGCATCTTATTTCATTTGACGTATACAGTATATTTCATGCACTCATAAAGTACTGAATAAAAAAATTCCCATATCCTCCCTAAACAATATTTAAAGCAGCCTCTAAATCTAACCTCTGAATGGAGTTTGGATGTTATTTAAGGTGGGATTAAAGACAGTAATAATTGGTTTTAAATATTGCATCTGATATTTAACAAGATATCTTCAATGATTTAATAAAGCATTAAAAAAAAATCAAACATCTTACTAACACAGAGTCAAACTGTGAATGTGAATGTAGCTTGATTTAAAATAATTACAAGAGGCTCATGTGGTCAGAAAAATCTTAACCATGTTCAGCTAATTTTATGTTTTTTATAGTTTTTAAAGTTTCTTTTTTCCCCAATTAGTGGAAACTAATAACAGTTAGGAGCCTCACACATCATATTACGTGACACAAATAGTCAAAGATGTGTGTCACTATCATTGGAAGTAGACGACGGTTTGAAAAATCTCATCAAGACCTCATTAGACAGCGATGTAGTTCAAAAGAAATTCATAGATCGTTATCCTGTTCTCATTGATTTTTGATAAACTGATCTTTAGGATATTCAGTTACTTCAATGTGAGAAAATGCATCTGTCCAGACATATTCACAAAAGCCCTGGATGATCACTGGTGTATCATAATAAACAGATGACATGGAGGTTATCATATAAAGGTGTACATTCTATTATTTTCATAGGCTTTCTTCCACCGAACATAAACTTCCTGCATTGTCACTGAAAATGATATAATCTCTGTGACTGCATTTTATTGCCAAGTAGAAGAGCATCAGTAACACCTGTCTTTATTTTTCATACATGTTTTCTGATGTGGTAGATAAGGTCACTGAGACACTGTCATTTTGCCAGTGTGGATTTAGTGTGTTCATGTATTGTGATTATGCATATGTGTGTCTGTGTGTCTGTGTGTGTGTGTGTGTGTGCAGGGAGAATACTGGCAGATGATGCTGTCTGGATGCAGGTCACACAGATATATTTGTGGCCGAGGTGGGATTGTGTCATTGCATGACAATGAGCCCCAGTGTCACTCCTGTGTGATTACTGCGAGAAATGACACAAATCAGCCCTTCAGCCCACGGAGGCATGAGAGGCGAGGTGGAGAGGGTGATGTCGGAGGAAGGATAATTTTAGAAGGAGTGAGACTTCATGTTCTCAGACGATTTTGAGCATGTCCGTGCACTGTTTGTGAATGTGTGCATGTGTTTATGTGTGTTCTTTCTGCTGCCAATTCCAAAAATTCACAGCCATGATGAGTCCTACATTCATCTGCCTTCCTCAACACACTGCTCCATAGGTTATGGATTCATCCACTCATTTCATCCATCCATCCATCCATCCATCCATGGGTGAAGGTGGGATACACCCTGGATGTGTCGCCAATTCATCACATGACTGACATATATGTAGATGAACAACCACTCACTCTCACATTCACGTCTATGGGCCATTTAGGTTGATCGATTAACCTATTCATTCATTCATTCATTCATTCATTCATTCATTCATTCATTCATTCATTTCTGAGCTCCTTAATGCTAGAAATGAGAATGTGGAGCGATTTTACAAACATTGTTTTTATTTTATATGTACATAAGCCTGTGCAAAAAACCACACATATTAACAATCACTTTCACACTTTTTTTTTGTTTCTACCAAGTGCGAATCCAAAATCTGTGCATGTGTGCTAGAGAGACCCACTCAGGTGAGTACTTTTGTGTGACTGACTTGACTCTTTGTCCTTTAAGATGGGGCTGCATCTGGAGACCACACATACAAGCATACACACAAACAGACACACATGCACATCGACACGCAGTGTTGCGCTCCTTTAATGAGTGTATCAGAGAACAAAGCTGATAAAAATGCGGGCCAAGGCCCAGCCTTTAAAAAGAGAATAAGAAATGGGCTTCTGTGCTGCCATGCAGCATGCCTAATCACTCCAAAGCACATGCACCTTGCATATTTTCATATACTGTACTGGAGTAACACACACATGTGTCAGGATATGCACATTTGCAGAAACAAATAGAATAATGTAAATCTCAAATGCACATACATATATTAATGCAGTAATGTTCATGTAAATACCTCCTTGGGGCTTTCACTACCACATCTCAACTATAGGTCATGCATGCTTGCATTATATTCTGCCAAAGTAATTAACCTCTGTATGTTTTATATGTTATCTTTTAATTTCTCCCACTGGTCCCATCATACTAATAATCATCCTTCCATCCCCTCTCAATTTTCTACCCTTTCGCTGATGCTCAGTTGCTGTTTTACTCCTTCCCTTGTTAGTATCCTTACAGCTTCTCTCTGACACATGCTGATGTTGACTTGAAGGAAATTTATATCGCTTTCACTTTAATAGCCTTCCTGGTTTCACATTTCTTCACATTTCTGCTCCTGTCATGAGCTATCTCATCCTTCACCTCATGGTTCTTCTTTGACTGGTGAGTACTTGCTGCTGTTGGCTTGTTTCCCACTAGGGGGCAGTGGAACCACACTAAAGCCATAGTAGAGGTATTCGACTTGGTTGGAGCCGACACATTCCCAGGACATTTCTGAGCATAACAGCGGACTGAGTTGAATATCAATGAGTCGTAATGAATAATGAAGGTTTGAGGAGGGGAGAACATTTTGTTATTAATGTGAATCAGTTGTCTTTCATTTAGATTGCAGAGTTAGTCCCTTTGTAAAGAGAGGTGTGTTGACACACTCTTACTGCAGGATGGTAATTTACTCTGTGTGTGTGAGAGAGAGTGTGTAAGGGGGCATATGCATTAGAAGCCATCTCTCAGCTGTAATTAGGGAAAGTCTCTCCTGCCGCTTCACTGACACTTTGAATTTACCTTGCAAACACAGCAGGGTGCGAATATTCTATACTGTATGTGTGTGCACATGTATGTGTGTGGTGCTGTGTTTGATCATCTGATTTGATGGTGTTAAATGTTTAATCTGTGTCCATTGTTTCATTATGGAGTCAGCTCAAGTTTACCATGATGTGTACACTGTTTTATTGTGTTCTTTTTGTGTCGGTTTGTGTGTATATGCATGAGTGAGTGTGTGTTTGTGTGACAAAGAGAAGGGAAAGCTGTGTGTGATGTCAAGAGTGGGGATCACTTTCAGCCCGGGGGTAGGTGAACCTATTGTAAACAATGGATCTGACAGAATCTAGGCCTTCACATCTCTACCCCTATGTGTTTGTGTGTGTATATGTATCTGTTTGTAGACCTTCATACAAGGCCATTGGAGGCCGCTGAGGAACGCCAGGGCAGACTGGCCTCTCTGACCGAATGTCTTTGTTCCTCCTCCCTCTAGGGGTTTATACTGTTTGAGGTGAGGAAGAGGAGAAGCAGGAAGCAGAGGAAGAGGAGCAGGAGTGTAACTGTAGTGTGGGTGAATGCAGCCATGGCCAGAACCCCCTGTCCATAGACGAGCTACTGAGCGGAAGAGAGATCAAAGAAGACAGAGACAACCAACAGGTGAGGGGACACCCTGCAGAGACACACATGAAAGGAGAGAAAAGTATGAAATCACAAAATATACAAGCAGAACAATATCATTTTCATTGTTGTGTTAACCGTGAACTGTATGAAAAGAATGAAAAAGCCCATTATAAGTTTCATGAATGTACTCTCAAATCTGTTCATTGAACAGACTGAAAACAGCATCGTAGAAAGCATAAACACACAATGTCATTTCTGCCAGTAGGGTCTTACAGTAGTAGATCATGGGATTATGGGATGTGTTATTTTTACCACCACTGCCTGAAGACACGGCAGAAAACATGTTTACAGATGAGGCCATTTGTTAAATGTTTACTCACACTATGTTTATTGACATTATTTGTGTTCTGGCATTTCATTCCTGTCAAATAATTTCAATCACTATGAACAACCACTGAGATGAAACAAGCTGTAACAGTGAATAAAATGAGTGAATAAAATAAAAGTCATAACAGACGCCTACTTAGTTTTAGATATTTTTATGAAGAAATTCCACATATTGTAAGTTAAATGTGCATAGTTGTTTGATTTTCTTCATTTAATATAGTCAAATCATATATTTTTGTTTATTTTCAACCTGCTATGACTCATAAAATCACCTTTTCTGTACCTGCTTTGGGAGAAAATTGAAAATGTTAATGCTAATTTAACACTGAAAGCAGGCACAGACAGGTGGTAGTTGCATAGTAGTGTTCTGATGTGACGGCCGTCCCACTCGGTTTCTCTATGTGTGTGTGGGAAGACAATTTTCCCAAGGCCCGCTGTTTTTCACTTTGTCATTTTCCTCTGCTGACCTTTGCTGGCTCACCTCTCACATTGTTTGTGCCTGTTTGAAAAAGCTCTGTTTTTGTTTGCTGTGCTGTTTTCTCTCCTGTTTTGTTTTTGGGGTCAGGTTTTCTAACCTCTTGATCCCTCTCTCCACCTCCGCTCTCTCGCTGGCCCTCTCTCTTCTCTCAGGATGAAACTGTTGGGGAGGTCAGCTTCGCCTTTGCAGGTGGCCTTCCTCGTTGCCTTGGTGATGGTCTGCTTTGACCCGGTGTCCACTGGCAACCGTAACCATCGGGGACCGACAGGTACACCAGGTCTTGCTCCAAACCCCTCCCTCGAACCTCACAAGAGGTTAATTACACTGTCACTGCAGAGGTACAACACATGTTCCCTGAGCTAACTGAGCCATCCCAGATCCTGGAGGAGGGAGCCGAGCCAGGACACTTTTCACTGTCCCTCACTGTGACAGAGCGTAATCTAGACAAGACCTTGTTTTAGGCTTGTGCGCAAACTCACCCCTGTTGAATGATTGTGCCTATACAGATACAAATGGCACTTAAGCTGTCACAAGCTGTCAACACAAATAGATCAGTGTGGGTGTGATCTGATCTATTCAGAGTGGTTTGCAGACATCGAGCATTTTGGAGCTGACATTTTGTTCTCAAGCAGCCTGTGGTTTAGGGTTGCTACAAAAAAGAGTGTGCACAGGAGACACAGTGAATTCTCATAATGTTTAATCCTCAGGCTCATAATTGCCAAAGCCCACATTAATATGCAGAGCTGTGTAGTCGCCCCTCCAACTAAAGACTACTTCACTTATTCCCCCAAAAATCCATGAATAAAAGCAACTATGGACACCACTGACTTAATTTACACCCACAAGCTAAATCTGTTCTGTATCTTTTATTTCCCTAACACATTGAGTCATCTACCCCCAAGGTAAAAAATGACCATAAAGTTTTATTAATATTTAATTGGGGCCAGCTACTGGGACAGTGATGTTGTTGCCCTACAACTTGTAGGTGACAGCCTCCCAAGCCACCTCTTTCTCACACTTAATTACAACAATTTTCTTAATTATTGCTGAGTTTCTTCACTCTCACTCTTGTTTTGCAAGGTGACCTTTGTGTGCCACAGAAATGCTACCAGCATCCAGTCTGTGCAGTGAGTGATGGTGTTAGTTTCTGTTTGATGGAGAGAAGGCAGGCTGCTTACAGCAGGGACACCACTAATTGCAGGCTCTGTGTGTTGTGAAGGTCAACTTGGGTGCTTGCCCCCTTCTTATTTCAGTCTCTGTGAAATAAGATGACACATTCCCGAAAGGACTAGTGCATTTTATTAAAGGGTTTACTTTAATTGGTGGAAGTTTCGGACTTGTTGGCTATGAGTAACATGGTACACCCATTGTGGTCTTAGGCAGAAAATTAATTGGCTGTGCATTATGGCTTTGGGATTTTTCTGTGTTTTTTATTGAAGAGTTTTCGCAGCTATGTTTGTCTCATTGTACAGATGGTATACCATTTGCTGCCACTTGGTGGCTCTAGAGGTCAAAAAATATTGTACTAGAAGTATGAACTATATATTTTTTATTCTTTATCTAAGTTTGATTTTCTCAATGTCAGTCTTAGAAGTAATTTCTAATTTTACACAACACAAAGTTATCTAAACAATTGTAAAGTATGACTGGAATGAATCTCATCTAAGTGACAATTATCACTTTGATCTGTAAAATAACATTTGTCCATATTTTGTGTCCTGGCAGTTCTCACATGATTTAACAAATTGTAAAACTAAATACCTAATATATTCTTGTGCACAGAGGACACCCTTTAATAAAAGTAGCACAAGAAGGCTTGATTTCTTCAAATCTACTTTTTGTGGACAACAGCACCAAACATGCAAAATAACTTTTAGCACTATTAAACACTTTGATAGGGTCTACAAATGTTTAATTAATTTAAAAAAAAATGTATTGTTGTTTTCATCTTCATGTGTTTTTTTTTTTTTTTTTCCATTTTAGTCTAGAAGAAAAGGATCAGTTAATGTATTCAGTGCGCCTGCTGCTGTTTTCACTGCCAGCCTCTCACAAATAGAATAAAACAGTGTAGAAAATGATGAAACCCAGGGCCAGTCACACAGCAGGAAATACTTACACTCACCCATCACATCATTATTACTATTCATTTGGACCTGTACTGTATTTCTCAACGATTACACAGAGCACCACAGCAGCAGGTTAAGCAAAAACCTGAATTCCATGACCTCTAAGAAGAGTTTAGTGAAATTAATTACAAACTCAACCAACTTTCTCATTTATAAATGGTTCTGCTCTCATGAAGCTAATTCTGTGCAACACTCCTATATTTTCTGACAACAAAATCCCTGGCACCAACATTCTTATTTACCTTTTTTATGTTCTTCCTCAAATCCATGAAAGCTGTCTACCTCAGAGAAACCGTTCAGTCATTAGTTTCTAGTGGTGATACACTAGTGCAAAACTAATACATGGCATGGCAGCTAATCAAAGAATTTTTGTTTTTCCCAGAGAGATTTGGGGACTTTAAGGACAGTACATGAGGACAACAAAAAACACTGGGAGCTCTACTTTCATATTCATATATTTATGCGTCTACAAACAAGCAAACACGTTGAAAACATATCTACCAAATCTGTGTGTACAGTATGCCTGTTTATGCATGGATATTTTTGAAGGCATGTCTGTTTGTCCTTGTCTGGCTCTGTTAATAAGATGCCTTCTTAAAAAACAGCCCTGACAAGGTCTTAGTGAGCAGGTTTTATTGGGGATAGATTTGTTGCACAGGAGTATTCAGCCGTACCGACGACCTGTACTGGTAATTAGCATAAAGCCGAGTGAGGCTTGATGTGGGCCTGTTAAACACTGATAATGTCAGGAGGATTGATGGACTGTGCAGGACCGGGGTGAGGAGGAGATGGAGCGAGCAAGGAAAGCAGAGGAGGGGAAGGAGAGGCGATTAGTGATCTAAGGGCTTCGAGAGGTTGAATGAAGAAAGAAAAGTGAAGTATTTAGCCATAAATTTTGTAAAAGCAGAACATAATTAGATAGATGCATATGAAAAGTATCCCCATGTTATTTCACACAGTTGCTTAATGTAAAATTTGCATTGTTGCACAGTTTTTCCGTCTATATTGCTATGCTGCTTTAGATAGAAAGGCGAGATATTCGGTCTTTCACACCTGTGGATACGCTTGTCAGCTATTGACAGGGGAAAGACACTGCTTTCTGATATATTGCACAATGCTCCTGTTTGCCTCTGTCTGTCAGAGAGCATCAATTGCCTGGCTAACCCATCAGTTGAAGGTAACTTGGTTTGTTGGCTGCCCAGCCACAGTTGTCACCCACTACACCGTATCCCCCTTTAGCCTGTCACTGGAGGAGAACCATTTAGCCATGCTTGAGAAGTCTTTTCATCTCAGCGAGTGGTGGGCTCTATTACACAGTGATGGCTATAACAGAATGGTTTAAAGGCAACATTGAGACATTAGATACACTGTTATTATGTGTATAAAGCTGGAGGCTGACTGCTCCAACATGAATTTTAAGCAGATAAGGGGAGAGAAGCAGCGCTACCCCGAACAGTGGTTGGTAGAGAAGACAAAACTGAAAGGCTTAGAGTGAAGCTGCAGTTCATCAGTTTTCTTTTCAAACCCTTTTTTTCTGATGTCTGAGGCTTGTCTTGGTTTTGTACCATTTCGATTCACACTTAGGTTTGGCCACAGCTAGATATTGACCTGACTGTGTGCAGTTTACCCCTGGAATACTAACCAGGCTCTGAAAACTTCACTTCTCAGCAACATTCCAGCGCCAAAAGTCATGAACCTTTTATAAAACAGATGCTGTATAGACAGTTTTTTTTCTTTGTGGAAGCATAGGACTTTGTCATAGTTTGTTATTTTTGCAGCAATTGGAAGTATTTCCCATTTGAATATCCATAGCTGTAGTCACATCTGTATGCTGGAAGTCACAGAAACAGCAGATGGGAATATAGTTGTTATTCACCTGAAGTATTATTGTAACCATACATAATGAAAGCCCTGAAAAAGCATAAGAAATTGGATTAGCCTTTTACCCTCCAGGCACAGGGAGAGGGTGGTTTTGAGTTCATTTCTTTCACGTACATAGATTTTGGTTATAAATCTCTTTGAACACCTAATGTCTAGTTATTGATGAAGACCTTGAATGCTTAAAGCTATGAATCGTAGCTAGAGGCTTAAATATATTTTATTTTCATCACAATTTTTGACATGTACTTCTGATATATATATTTGGAAAACATAAGTTTTAAGTGCTGCTTTGTTCTTAATTTATGTTATGACGAAATATTTTATTTCTGATGGGAAAAAGCCTGCGTGCTGTCCCGTTTTCTAGGTAATAGAATGAAAGTCACGGTGCCTCTGATACCGAGCTCTACTGTAACTAATAGGTGTATTACACAGCAAGTTTATTCTTTGCTTACATTTCATAGAAAATTTACCAGCTCACCAGTGACTTGAAAACTGTGGTGAACAATTTGACTTCATAGTCCTCATGAAAAATAAAAACACAACTGCCTTCTCCAAACTTTTTTTCCCCCCTCTATAGGATATAGTTTACTTTTCAGAGTTACAGAAATTTCCTTGAAGTAAATTCAACAAACTACACAACACACTGTGATGGCAGGATCGCAACACTAAAAAGAGAAGATATTTCATATGGATTTTAATATTCTGTGCACAGTATTTTTTTTTTTGGCATTACTGGTTAAAAAGATTTCATCACAGCCAGTTCATCTCCTTTAGACTCTGTCTACAGGCTGTAGAAAGTCAAACCCATGATGTAAGACTTTGACCATTTGCAGGAATATTTTATAGAAGCAGGGAGTTAAATATGTAACTGACAAATGTAAGAGTCAATTACTGAAAGAAAAAGGAAAGAGTGATGGAAAGAAGGTGTGTATTTTTATGCATTTCCTATGATTTCTTGCTAAATGAAGCTATGAAGAAGGATCCTTACCATAATTTACAAAATATTTGATTTTAGTTTCTGATTCCCATAAATGTTTCTGCATGTGTGTGTTTTTTTGAGCTGATTATGACAGAAACACCATGTTTTAAAATTAATCTGATGGTCGACACCTTTCTTCAGGTAACACCCCCAGTATTTGTATAATAGGAAGAACTATAGGCAGACTTAATTTAGCCCAGAAAAGTGAGTTGAGGTGGATTTGCCGTTTCTGATGTAGTCAATAAAGAAAGGACACCTGTGAACCCTTTGACCTTATAATTCCAGCAGGAAGCCAGACTCCTCATCTTCCACCTGAATAAGTCTCTCCTTTCACCTTTGTCCCTAACAAGCTGCATATATTTAAGACGGTTGCCGGTGATTGACCAGTCTTACCCGGTCACAACTCAACACTAACAGGGGAATTCATTTTCAGTTCAGAGTGAGGATAATGAGGGTTTGGGTCTGATTAAAACAGTAGAAATGTGATGGTTGTGGAATGAAATCAGTCTGTGCTTATATTAGTGTTGTATTTTCAGCTGCCTTGTCCATATTTATTCCATTGAGCTCTCTTTTATTTTATGTTGAGATTTCACACACACATATATATATATATATGTGTGTGTGTGTGTGTGTGTGTGTGTGTGTGTGTGTGTGTGTGTGTGTGTGTGTGTGTGTGTGTGTAATCCGGCAGCTGCTCCAGCCTCAGGAGAGCCCGAGACAGAGGAATGAGGGAAATGAAAGTAGAGGGATGATAGCGGAGGAGCGCCCTCAGAGAGCCAGGGATCATTGATGGGGCTCTCTGGAGAAGAGAACAAACAAACTTTAAATCAGAAAGGATGAGAGGGGCCATGGCCTGCAGAAATGGAACCCTCTGCAGAGTGTGTGCGCCACGTACCTGTTTGTGTGTTGTTTTTTTCTGCAGCTGTGTGTGTGCGTACGTCTGTGTATGCGCACTTTTTCGTCTGTCTGCAAAGCTCATTCAGCTGAGCATGAAAAGTTTTGGACTGTCGCTAAAGTCACGAACATAAATGAAATCTGGGCTTATGGTACAGTAACAGTGGTTTTTCCAGGGCTGTAAAGAGGCTTATAGGTAGTAATGTCGCCAGCAAACCCTGCTGGCTGTGTTCAGAAAACACGGCGCCAGAGACTCTCAGGAGTGCACAACAAGCTTTGAGAGTAAAGATAAGGCTGCTGGAATCCGTTCAGAAGCCATAAGCAAAGATTAGATTCACTAAACATTTGTGGTTGCTGCTTTTTCTTTTTCATGGGTATAAAACCTTCCTCTTAGAAGATGTATGGATTTAATGTTCTGTAACAACACATTACACAAACCTGTTCAACCTTTGACCCCAGACCAATGACAGATTTACTGATGGTATTATATATGTATGAACCTGCCTATGATCATGTATTGTATGTATGTATTGTTTTTGGTTCAGTTTGTTTGTTTGGGTTTACAGATTGCCAGTGACCCAGAATAGATCTGATTACATTTTGGGAACTGTCAAAATTAAAAAATTTTAAAGAATATTTAAATTCTTTTTTTTTTTTTTTTTTGCCATTTACTTATAATGGGTGGAAATTTAAATGTCTGTAGCAGCAAAACTATTGGTTGAATTCATACCAAATTGGGTTTATAGATTGCCAGTGATGCAGAATAGATGTCTTTACATTCTGGGAAAAGTAGGTCAAAGTTCACATTTTTTAATACATTTTTAAAATCTTTTTTCTTCTCCCATTTACTTATAATAGGCAACATTTCAAATGTCTATAAAAACATCAATTTTGTTTCAATTTACTTCAGACTTGGCATATATATAGAGGCAATTCATATGCTGACATCTGCACACGCATAGACTTGATGACATCAGCTGGATAGATGCCAAAATAAGCTGCAATACATGTGAGGGGCAGGGTTTGCTGTGCCTGGCGCCACTTGTTTAGCTAGTGAAAAATACTTTTAAAAATCATATTATCATATAATGAGACATAAGAAAACAAAACTGTAAACTTTCTACAGGACAAAAATGATTCAAAATGATTAGGTTTCATTACATGGCTTTATTAAATTCTCCTTCTAATTGTTCAGAGGTAGCGTTCTACGGTGTTTTTGTACAGCAGCCTGCTCTTATGCAGCTCCAAATGTAGAATCTAATGCACTCTTTTATTTAGTGGTAGAAATAAAATTATTTTGAAATCAAGCAAACAATTTTCTATCAATGTTTTGGATTTGATAAAATGGATTATGTACGGTGAGCTGGTCATTTTTGTGGAATAAATCTCTTCAGCGTGATCAAAACCCCTTCACTTTATTTCACAATTATGACCGACTTGCTACACTTCTCATATACAGACATTTTCAGGCACTATGCAGAGGACTTTGCAATGTACTTCATATTGTGAGTGTCCTTCTGTCCCATTACTGTCAGGCAAACGTTATAATTAACCATACCAAGGTCCCTGGGGAAGTGTGATCAAGGGAGATTAGAAGCTGTTTATGTGTTTCAGAGGTGTCAGGTGAAAAGCAAATATCCTCATAAAAATTATGACTTTGAGGAACACAAGAGGACACACAAGCCACTAGTTACGAACATTTACAGACACACAAAGACAAGAGAAATGTGAATACAGATATGCAGCCATTCATGTACACAAACACAAATTCAGTGTTTGAACAGTGTTCACCTCCACATATGTATGCACATATTCTGGCCATGATGTTTCAAGTGGTGTGCTTCTTTATAACATAACTTTTCATAAAATGTGCATGTCGTGTCGTTGCTTAGATCAAGTGTTTTATTATGTCTGAAAATAATCCAAAGGAATAATAATACTTTCTGGCTCTTGCTGTTTCTTTTCTCTTGCACACAATGACAACAACAGAGCTGACTCTGTGACGAAGTTAATGAGGGCACTGGGCTGAGAATAAAAGCAAAGTGTCGCTAAAGAGCGTTTACTTATGAATCAAAGAGGACGCGCCTGGAATAAACTGAAGAGTTTATACAAAAGTAAATAATTCAGTAGATTCATTTAATCCTCAGAGTAGCTAGTGGGGTATGTGTTTGTTTATTTGTAACACCGATTTATTTGAATTTAAATCCTTTTTTTTTTTCGCTGCAAAAATATCAAAGCATCAGTGAGCCCATGTAATAGCCTGTGTATTTCCAGCCAATACTCCCCCTTCACCACTCTCCTCTCTCTTTGTCGCTCTTTTAGTTTCTTACCAGGTGAAGCAGGGGACATGTGAGGTGGTGGCTGTCCACCGCTGCTGTAATAAGAATAAGATTGAAGAGCGCTCTCAAACCGTGAAGTGTTCCTGTTTCCCTGGGCAGGTGGCTGGGACCACGAGAGCCAGACCCTCCTGTGTGGAAGGTAAAAACCTCAATGTGTCTGTATGTGTGTGTGGCCCTGAATTTCTGATGGTAAATCTGTAAATATCTGTATTTTGACAGATAACAAATCTGTACGTGTGTTTTCTTGAAAAAATCCATGTCAAACTGAGTCAGTCTGTGTAGAGGTTGTATTAATCTGACTAATCTCTTCAAGAATGACTTGACCCTAAAGCCAACCTTAAAGCAACTGTAAAATGACTTGATGCACTCGGATGAAATTAGTACATTTGTAAAATATGACTGACTGCGGAATATTGTAAAAGTATTGTTCATAACGTGTTCTCCACTCTTATTTCACTGTATTTCAGGATTGAAAATCCTATACCAAAAATCATACCTTCAATACATCACGACTCATTTTGAGATTCAATGGCTACAAATACATGAGCCAATTTTAGGAGGATTATCAGGATGTGCATTTATTTGCTGCCATGTTGATATTTGTGTGATGTAGAAGAAGACACTACTCAAACAGACCCACAAAAAGTAACCATTTCTTTTCATACAGTGACGGCAAAGCTGATGCAGAAGTCATATCTCACATTTATGTCTTTTTAATGAAATTGCATGAAGGAGAGATAGGAAGTAAACAGTTAAAAGTTAAAACAGAGCCTGTAGTGTATAAAAACATGTCATAAAAAACGACCATTAAAGCTCTGCCACTACTAAGCAGTAGTACTACGGTTCTGTGTTTTACAGCCCTCACTTTGGCCAAAGTAAAGTGTGTTGTCTTTACTCTGCTGGTTCGATCGTCTCAGTTTGTCATGTCCCAAAGAGATCATGTTACATGAAATGTTACAGCCACTAATGCAGGTAATGGAAGCCCAGTCACCAGTGTCTCTTTGCTTTCCTTATTCCCCTGTGCCACATGAAAGGAGGAACAAATATATGACAGCTGTTCGCCAAGACTACTGCCTCCGCCTCAAGACTGGAAATTTAAACTGCAGTTTTAAAGGCCTGATTTTATTTGGGACAGCTTTCCATTTCATATCTAGCCGGGCCTCTTAAAAATATGGCAGATGGTGATGGAGAAAGTATGCTCGTCTTATCTCATTTAAAGGTCAGGATAGAATATTTTACTGAAGACCCAAACATGGACAAGATAGAAAGTACAATCATAAAATCTAATCTCTAAGTTGGTGTGGAGATGTTGAGTCAATAATTGAAAAAATACATTTTAAGAGTATT
Organism: Sphaeramia orbicularis; assembly: GCF_902148855.1. Classification (NCBI taxonomy): domain Eukaryota; kingdom Metazoa; phylum Chordata; class Actinopteri; order Kurtiformes; family Apogonidae; genus Sphaeramia; species Sphaeramia orbicularis. The sequence continues at coordinate 23,550,092 of NC_043961.1, read as the reverse complement.
TGATATAAAAGTACAGCAATAAATAAAGAATTATCCACTGAATTTTGCTCTTGCGTGGCTCCACACAAAGCATGCAGTGTGTGTATAATGTGTTTGTTCATGCATAAGCATGCTGTGTATATGTGAGTGCGATGTGTGATGACGGACAGATGAAAGCTGCTGCTTGTTTTCATAGACCTTTGTTGCACCCGTTGTCTGCTCTGCAAACTCCTGCCCAGCAAGAAACAAGCAGTGTCACTGACCCCTATCATCCATAGACGCTCCGCTGAGATCTGAAACACACACAGTGTGTCGGCCAACCCAATCCAATCATGCTGTATTAGCCCCTTACCAGAGGAAAATACATAGTTTTCCCATACGTGAGAACAGCAGTGAATCTCTTCAGCTCCCGGGTTATTCAAACTGTTAAGGTCACTGTGGGGTTGAGACACAATCCACACTCACACAGACCTAAACAGACATATGGACAAAGAGAAAGTTATGTTGTTTCTGTATAAACAAATTCTGCAGGCAAAGTTTTCTCCTTTTTGCAGTGATTAAATTTTTTTTATTTCAGTGGTTAAATAGTCTGGTTTTTTAGGTGGCCCTTAGTTAAAACATTTTCTTTTATCTTCCTTTAATATAGAAATTGAACAATCTCATGTATTTGCATTTGATTTTACATCATTTTTTATTTCCTGTGTGCTGCATGCATGTTGTATTTTGTCCAACTGCATCTCACATCCAGAATCACCATCCACTCCCTTTATAAATGTGCTGTTATTCCTGTGTATGACCAGTAGACGGTGCTTTGCCCATTGTAATTCTGGCACAAACACCTGCTTGTTTCATTTGAACACTATTTTCACTCAATAAAAAAGTAGATTTGTTATTTAACCTCTTTGATGAGTTCCTAGATGGGAACAACCGCTTGATAATGATAAAATCAGGCAACCATAGCAAAGATGATTGGCTCTGTAATGAATGTTGGGATAAATAAGGAGTTGTGTGAAACTTTTAAACCTATTCAGGAAAAATACAGCCCTGCCCACTTTGTTTTTCTTGGTTCACTTTAAAAATTTGTACTTTGTCAAAAAGAAGTAATGACACTGATGAGATGCTAATAGGCTGGCAGTTACTGCATGACTGAAAGTTATCAAAAGATAAGTCCTTTTTAATGGCTTATTTGCTTTTTTCTGTTACACACAAATGTGCAAACAAAACACACCCATACACACACACAACCATCTCGGTAGTCACAAAATTTTCTAATTTCCTATTCAGATCTCACCTCTGTGTCTCACCTCCTCTCACTTCCATATCCAGTGCTCAGCAACACTTATCTCATGAGTCATACTTGACCTCGGAGTTCACAGTTACACCTCATCCAACAGTGTTTTACACACACACACACACACACACACACACACACGCACACACGCACGCATGCAAGCACGCGCACACACACACACACACACACACACTCACACACACATATCCGGGCATGCTGCTCTCACCTTTTAGGCTTGAGCACTGATGGAAAGAGACAAACCCGTCTCAGTAGCCAGCCTTTGTAGAGAAGCCATAGTGTAAATGGAGTTACATTATTGATGCCGGCAGAAAGAGGAGAAAATGGCAGTCGGTCCCATTACTGACTGCTACCCATTACTGTGAGATTTTTTTCTTTTTAGCGTGCTCCTTTTGTCACAATATTTTTCTTTGACTTTTTTCATTAAACTTAAAAGCAACCGCTTTTTGCCTTCATTTCTGTCATAATTAACATTGATGTGTGCTGCTAAAGTGCAGGATATTATCTTAGTGTAGTTTCCACAGGTTTCTGTGACATCCAGTGAATAACAGCTCAGACGTTTATTTGTTTTTAAGTGAATTACACCTGATTTATTTAATTGTGCCTTATACTTGGGGATATGGATTAGTATCAAACACAAGGAAACATGTTCAGCAGTGACATTTTAGTAATCAAGTTCAATCAAGCACGGACCTAGACTTTATTTGCAGTTCTGACTTTTTATTTGGGATAAACTATAAAATCATCAAGTTTTTTGTCCAATTTCTTTAGTAAATAGCTATGTAAGTAACAGAAATGTTGGTTTATTTCACATTACTCACAGTACATGCTATGCTATTTTTATATAGACATAGATATAGACTGGTTTTGCAAGTCTGTACAGGCAACAGAGATGTATACAACCATGTATAAATGCATTGAAAACCTTTCAAACCATGTCCTAAAGTCATGAAAGTTCAAGTATAGAAGCAGCAGTGAGGTGCACTCTGGTGTCAAATGTAAGTTTTCCTAAAGAAATTACTCTCTTCATAGAGTCAAATTATCAGTTACCCATAAGAAGCTGTATGTGGATGTTGAAGCTGAAATCTTAACCTTCCACATTGTGTCACATTAAATGCACTTCCTTATCCACAACCTTCAACTTCTGTAAAATACATTATTCTTCCTAAATGTAGTGACATAAAATGTTAAACAAAATGGAAATAACCATAATAGCAGTGCACAGTTATTGTGTTTGGCTCACATTTTGGTTTATGTTTCAGGGTTTTCTGGTTACTGGTGGAAGGAACATTGTTTTTCTTTGGTAGACAGTGGACTCAAAGTGTGTTTGGTTGTGGAGTTCGACAGAAAGCACAATGGCCTTATAAAAACACTGGATGAGTGGATTTAGTTTGGTGCGTGACACGGCAAATTCTAGCAAGAGAGCAAAGAAATCGAGTTTAGTGTTTCAGCACACATCAGCCTGCTGTTGTTTATTGTAATATCTTTTCTATAGCGCCATACTTTTGTCGGTCTGTCAGTGTCTGTTCCTGTGTGTGTTTTTGGGATTGTGTGTGCAATAGCTCACCATGTATAATCTTTTTCTGACAATTTTTCAGCTGCTCAGCGGTTGTGTTTTCTCGTCATGCATACCTGGGTGTGCTGGCATGCCTGTATGAGCCAGAGAAACAGAGATACAGTGTGTTAGTAAATCACTGTAGAAAAAGATGGATGCCTCTCTCCAACTGTTTCTGCACACCAGGATCACTGAGTGGAACAGTTACAATGCCTGAGGGTGCCTATACCTCAGGGTCCATCTCTAACTTCTCTCGCTTGTGTTTATGTGCATGTGTGTGTGTCAGGATACTTCATACTGCCTTAAAATAGTAATGACCTGGGAGCAAGGGCATGGGGATACATGTGACTGTGCTTTTATACTCAACATTCACTGCACAATGGAAGCTGCATACATGTTAGCAGAAAAACCTCTCAGAGGTAGTTTGTGTCAGTGCAGTACATGCACACACACATATGCATCATAGAGGTGAATTCCCCATTGGGGGTTGGGTTGCTCCATTGAGTAATTTTAGGCAATGCCTTGGTAAAGTATTAATGAGCAAACACTCAAACACACACATGCCTGAGTGTGTACACTGTATTCAGATTCCCTGTTCTACATCAAATAGTCTGAATTTGAATACTATGAAATATAAAGGATTTTAAAAAGACAATATACTGTATGTTTCTTGCATGTTAATCTACGATTCTTAGATTTAAGAGGAAAAAGGTGAAAATAAATCATTCCCTGTAATTACATGTACAAAGCGTCTGATCTCAGCGTATGTCTCCTGCCTTTACATTTATTACACTTTCACAGGTAATTTACAAGGCAAAAACTTAGATTTTTAATTAAAGTTTGACTCAAGCTTGTTATTACGTCAAAGCACATTGCACATTTGGGTGTGAAGCTGTTTATTGCATACTTTAGGCGAATAGTCAAGAACTCTCTGTCAAACCAATGTATTTCTATGTACTAAGTTTCAGCTCAAAGAATTTACACAGTAGGAGCTTTTTTTCACTAAACACATGTTAAATACCTGTGGAGGTGGAAAAACTGCACATATTCCTTGGGTGTTGATTGGCCACTAACAAGGTATCACATAGATGTAGTGTAAGAATAACAATAACGCAATACGAAGGCTTATATTTAGTCATACACGTCTAAACAACGCATCAATTATGAGCCCATGTTTGGTCTGAACATGTGGATGAGGAGCCCTGCAGTTTCAACTTTGTCCACTTGATGTCACAAACATTACAATGACAATGCAGCCAGCGGTGCAGCAGGAAATGAAGCTGTGCAGCTGTGGTACAGATACAATTCAGGAGGCACACTTACCAACACACAAATAAATAAAAAACAAACAAAAAAAAAAAAGAATCGGTGTCATCACAATTAAATGATGAGTGACATTTATCAGATGTGTGTTAGATTGACACGCTGCGATCAGTGGAGGAAAGACAAAGCTGTAGGCAGCCTCGTAGCCTCAAACCTCCGCAGACCTTGTTTAGAGAACCCCAGAGACTCAGCGGGAACCTGGGGAATAACATTGCCCCAGTCCCTTGTGTTGCCTAATCACCTGCACCCTAAGCAAAACACTGTCTAGACGTTTGCCCTTAGCTGAGCTCAAAGTTTGAGAGGGAGAAGTTAAAAGGGAGCCATTTTGAGAGCACATTCCATTGTAATGAGCAGATAGTAACTGTGATGAAATGCATGCCTGAGCTGTAAACCTTTTTTTAATTAACATATGCCCCTTTTTGAGAATACAAGTGTAGACTCTTAATGTGACTGATGCAATTAGAATAGGTAGGGGAGAGGTATGCCATGTGTTTTGCACATTTTACCTCAAGAAATTGCAGTTTCTTTTTCTGGTTCAAGAGCCTTGTGGTGATTCATTTTTACTTGAACTTGTTGAATATTCCAATGAAAAACTGTCACCGTTAAATTATCGCTATAATTCTACCAATTCTTACAGTATAGGACTTACACTTACACTCATCAAGCTATGCAGTGAGTTATATCTAGTCTTAAAACATCTTAAATTTAATTTGAATAAAGTCCATTAATGTCTTGAATTGTAGGAGGGAGAAATTAAATTTGATCTGGTAGAATGAATGACAGTGCTTATGCTTTATTCAGTTTTTATGTTTTATTTTACCAGCATTTTATATCCCTTAACAATGACTCTGTCTGTTTGGCTGAACAGTATGTACTAGTGATCATATGCCTGCTGCGAATATGCAAATATGTGGACTTTGGCAAAATCTTAAGGCCTCACTACCAGTCATCAGACAGTATTCAGCACCTTTTCTCTGATAGCTGCAAAGAATATAAAGGTTCAATTTCTGTATTCATTCATTCGTTCTACCAGATCAAACTTAATTTAAATGACAACCACACAATAAATGTTACTGCAATCTGATTAACATTTCTGTAGCTGTAGCTTTGTTACTTTATTTTTGTATAGGCATTAAAAAGGTCTTAAAGGTTCATTGTTTAACATTTTGGTGGCTCCAACTACAGAAATAGAATATAGTGGCTCAGGATGTTGAGCGGATCGTCCAATAACCGAAGGATTGGTGGTTCGTATCCAGCTCTGTCCTAGTCATGTGCTGTTGTGTCCTTAGGCTATTCACACTGGTGGTGCTACAAACATAGTTTACCACCACCGGAGGGTGAATGAATAATGGATCCACTGTACACGCTTTGAGTCTGCGTTCATAGAAAAGTGCAATATAAATCTAATCCATTATTAGTATTCATAGTTACATGTTCATGTGTATGGTCTCTTTGACAATAGCACAGTGTTTTCATTGCCTAAGTATAAGTTGTTAGTATGTACAAAGGTAGCAGGAGTCTGCCATGTAGCGCTGTCATGTTACCACAACGTGCTACGCTGCCAGTCCCTCAGAATGGATGTCTTTTATTCCTTTTTTTCATTTATGCAGGTGTCACTGGCTCTTTAGAGGCCGCCATACAAGGGAGAGATGAGGGAGATATAGTTGGCTGTAATCTGCAACTTCACCACCAGATGCCACTAAATATCACACACAGAACCATTAAAAGCAACAACTCTTATACTTAGAAATGTGCAGGTACTTTGTTTATATGATGCAGTAAATTAAGAAAGTGTTTTGTGTATGCAAATCTGAACTACGCCAACAAAGAGGCCATTAAAGTAGTTTAACATTGAACATCACAGTTTGTTTGCCAAACATGCAGCTCTGCACACCACTTTTAGTAGGGCATGGAAAATTATGGTCCCAGAGGTGAAGAACTCAAAATTACATACTGCCCACAGACTAAGTACCCCTGTAATCTTTTTATCATTGACCTGTTGAGACATGCTGTGAGTGCTATCAACATCTCGACTGTCTATGACATCACAGGCCATGCTCTGTCTGCAGTTCACTTTTTGCACTGACAGGCAGGTGTTTGTGAGTCACGCCTGCCCTACCCTCTTGGTTTACATGTGATAAGGTGCAGGGAATGCGAACTCCATAATGGCACTCAGAGGCCATGCCCATTAGCTCTAAATAACACTCTCACAGTGCAAAGCACCGTCGCAGACACCATAATGGTCACATTAAAGAGCATTACACAGCCACTGGTTTTTAAAACCGCTTACAGCCACTGAGCTCATGCATCATAACATTGTGTTCAACATTACACTCCATGATAACTGTAAGACTTTTTTTTTTTTTTTTTTTTGGTGACTTGGCAACTTGGCTTCCTTCTTATATATATCTCTTCCACTGTCTGTTGTTGCATTTGTGCTGCCTATTTTCCACTCCACTTCAGTTTGCCTCCTCGTTTCTCTCTGTTCTCTTTGTTCTAGTATGTGCTCATTCACTCTTTTTCTGCTGGACTCAGTGATAGTCATCCTCAGACTGTTTTTTTTCCTTGCCGCTCTTCTCTTTCTGTTTTACTCAGCTCCCTTTGCTTCTCATTTCCACACTACAAAGTTGTTTTCTTGGTGAACACCTATTATTTAGCCCCATTTTCCTCCCTATCCTCCCACTTCTCCCTTTCTAAAGCTTACAGTGTTGTCTTTTATCATAACGCTTGAAAGGATTTATCCATGTTCTTTTGCATTATACACTTAAAAGCCCATTTTCTTGTTGAAAACAGAAGTCACCCGAGATTAAGATTCCTTTCTAAAAATCCATCAATGTAGAAACTTAATGAAGTTGGAGAAATGGGTCCATTCTTTTATCCTTCTCCTGCCTACACACTTGAGACAAGAGGATAGATGAGAGAGTGCATTGAGATATTCTCAGCTCTCGGGCTGTCTCCTGTCTAGACAGTGGGTCAGATGATCTGAAAGATTTGAGTGTCAGCTGCTAAGGCATGAGTAAACTTTGGGCTCTAACACTGAATTAACTACAGAGATGGTGAAGTTTTCAGGCCGGATTTTACCCATGGCACACAGATAGGAGGCAAAATAACTGTGCACATTATTTTTCTTAATCCAGACACAATCAGGGTTTTGACTACCCTCAAAAATATCAAACTACAAATAAGCCTTTTTCCACAAACTGCATGCACAGCAAGACAAATTACTTTCACGTAGTGTTTGCATGAAAAATCAAACAAACAAAAACATGATGTCATGCTTTTGCAAAAATCATCAAGTAAACATATTCCTGTTGTTTGAAATACATAAGCGTAGACTGATGTTTTACCTGAATGCAATATTTTATGTTAATCCTGTTGTTGCTCTCTGTGCTGTGTAATAACACTCACTGGCAGACTCATTTTGTGTTTTCCTGATATGAAAAAACAACAAAACCAGATGTTATATGACGTGATAACAAGCCATTTTCACTTAAATTATAGGGAATTATTTCAGGAATACAGCCTACGAGAATAGAACAACGCAAATACTTTTACCACCGGGAGACATGAAAATTTGAAGGCCTTTTCCCTCTAAGAACACCTGCAGGATTACCTTAACTGTGATCTGTTTCTTCAGAGACTTTGATTAATATATGCTGCCTACGTGTTTCAGTGAATCACATGTATTTTGCTCCCCTACCCGGTTTTCTTTCATTTCTTTCTTTTGTCAGTGCCTGAATTACTCATTCCATGCAGGATTTAAGAGCCCATGTTGAGGGATTATAATAATCTGATTAAAATGAAAAAGGTAACTGCTGTACACTTTGGCTCCTGTGAAAATCATAGTAATCACATTACAGATAAAAATGCTTAGAAAGAAGAGTAGGTTTGGACAGAAACATATCAAATTGCTAACCGTGATGCTGATCCCACAGGAACCCTAGCAGTGAAATCAGAACCATGGACAGCGCTTAGAGACTTAGCACAGACATTACAGTCACTGTTCTGTCTATTGATACTTCATAATCATACAAATTCAATGTATTGCAGTTTTCCCATGTATAGTAGATAACAGAGATGGGAGTATGTCACACATTTGCAAGTCTCAAATCTTTACCTTTGAGTCTCAAGTAAGTCCCGAGTCATTTTTGTTAGAGGCGAGTCAAGTCAAGTCATAGCTTAAGTCAAGCAAGTCACAAGCGAAGTCATAGAAATATAATAAGATAGAAGACATCTGTCTTAAATTGCTGGACTCTTTTTTTGCAACAAATGTTTCAATATGTCGTAAAAAACATTGCATCAAAGACTGAACTTGAACAAGTATGACTTCTATGTCCATTACTCCTTTCACATACTATATTTTAGTCAAATTGTTATCTGATAAGCTTGGTCAATTTTAAAGAAAATGTCAACATGATTCAAACTTGATGTGATCTGTAATGCCAACAGTAAGCTCTTGACACTTTTGACTTATAGAGATGGAATGTTAGCTAACGTCAGGTTAAAAAGAATGGTATAGCTAGTGACATTCCTTACTTTTCGTTATGTTGTCTGAAATGTCAAATGAAATTCAACGTGGTGCTGGAGGTGTCCGAAATTTTGGCACTGCAGACTTTGCACACAGTGAATCTTTTTTGTTTTCATAAGAAAAGTCTTTGAAAGCAAATTGTATAAGTTTGGGAAAAGCTGTGCCAGCAGCACTTTCCATTTTCCAAGCTTCAGCCACTCTACAACCACTGCAGTCAGTGATGTGCCACTTGGTTAGATTACAGGTTGCCAGGTTGATCCAACATGCAATGGGAAACATCCGATTAAAAATATATACAAGTCCTCAATCTGGCAACTTAAGTCTGACTCGAGTCAAGTCAGTCGACTCGACTCCCCCTTCCCTGGTAAATAACTAAGTAATGAAGGCGCTTGTATCTTGGTGTCTTTAAAACCTGCTCTATTCCAGCCTGTTAAAAAATAATACATGTAGCCAACTTGATCACGTCACATCATTAATTCAATGACCTGTCGTCTTTTTCTTCCTGTGAACTTCTCCTTCTGCTCCAGCCTCCATTGTAGCTCAGAAGTGGTGGTGCCAAATGCAGCCATGCATGGAGGGAGAGGAGTGTAAGGTCCTGCCTGATCTCACCGGCTGGTCCTGCAGCACTGGCAATAAAGTCAAAACCACCAAGGTGAGAGATGTGTATTTGCATACATGTAAATGTCAACACTTTCTGCCTTTTCTTTCTGTAGCTGACTGGTGATGAAACTCAAATGTATTATAAAATGTAAAGCTGGTATCCAGGTCTTAGTATATCTTAGAAGAAGGTATGAAAGAATTATTTTCCTCAAACATAAGCTGAGCACTGTTGTACATGTAGTTCAGTGCAGCAAAGAGCATGAAGACCCATCACAGAAACTATAAAAGAGAGACTAAACCTGAAGGATTAGGGGCCCTGATTTGAGGACAGCAATGTGCCCATTCTGGATGGAGAAGACAGTTTTAGAGAGAAGAAACTGGAACAACCAACCCTTAATAGTGGAGATGGTCTGCAGTACTATCTATTAGCCTGGCATTCCTCCCCTGGCAGTTTCACATGCATGTGAAAACAAATCAGACAATGGTTAGTTGCACACATGAGTTGATGTGTGCCTTACTGCCCTACCTATCCATTGTGTTGGGCAACATTGAGTTCACACGTGAGTTCGTGGTGAGTTTTGGTGGGCAGTGACCCACAGGTAACTTTAATGGCCCTGAAGGTGTCCGCAGCATTACAGAGGTTAAATACCAGCACCAGTCAGAACTGAGAATGGGAGGGGAAGTGCTTTTAGGAACAAAAAGATGCCTTCTACAAAAATCACTTATAGGATAGAAATGAGCCTCACATTCTCACATTAATAGACACTTCTTTGTCATTTCTATACTTGAAAATGATTAAAACAATGAATTAATTATCATACTAATATTAATAATATATTGCACCAGTATTAATATCATTCTAATTTTCTAACTAATCAGCAAATGGTTATATCACCATTTTTGTTTTCATTAACTATAATATTATTTTACAGCACAAGCTTTGTTGCATTAAATATAATTTCATGCTGATACATTTACCAACATTGAACAGTACAGTACATAGAACCATTTCCATACTGTTACATTGTAAGGGAGATTTTCTTCCTGCTTTGCTTCTGATATCTGTTTATCACCATTGCTGACCATTTGTATACATCTGTGTGCATCCATTTTCTTTTGTACATTTGCTGCTAGAGCTCTTTTTCTCCAATTGAACAGACTCACCATACAGTTATTATAGATGCTGATGTTCAGTTTGCATGCAGCAACAAAGCATATACCCTTATCAATGTTCTCATCTGAAAATCCTTTGAGAAGCACATGATGTCCAGCATGAATAAATAAATGTATTACTGAGCATCGTTCAGCTCCGATAACATTTGACGTATCTAGAATTGACCTTGATCTTCATTTCAATTGATTTTTCCCCCCTGTGAAATATGTTATCTCAATTAGTGTGTGGTAAACAAACTTTCAACTTGATGACTCTTACATTTGTTTTTAATACTTTATGTGACTGTATAAAAAAGGAAAGAACTCAGAAGTGCTTACCAAGCAAATTAATTGTAATCTTGTAAACAACTGTTGTTTGGGTCTTCAATATGCCTCCGAATTAGTGTAAGCTAATTTAAGCACTCACTTCAAACATCAATAAAAATTACCAAAAAAGGAGCTAATCAAAAAGCATGCCCACAAGTGAGCCTTCTTTGTTAATATGCTGTAAGTACATCTGCTTCTGTAAATGTAAAAAAAAAAAAAAAAAAAATGAAGAAAACACAGCGCCTCTGTATGCACAGTATGTCATACAACTGTGTGATGACATGAAAACTGATGCTATTCAGACGAGTTAAATTGATTTAAATGAGGGTCCTTCATGGCCCTTTGTAAGCTGGTGAAGTGTGAAAGTTAATTTGTAGGACTGACGACAGGGGTGTGAGTATGTATGTGTCACAGTGTGTGTTTTGGGATGGAGCAGGTGCAGTTTATTTACAGGTGAAATATAAAAAGAGAAACAGTTGTGAGGGAAGCAGCGCGGGTGCCATAAGAGTAATTGCTCAAGAGATGGCATAACAGCATAACATCTGTCGCATTCATTAGAATGCATTATGGCAGGGGCCTTCCACAGAGGTTTTGCAATTAAGAGTCATAATTAAATTGGTGAGTGGGATAGACTGAGGAGCACAGGCACTGCTTGGCTAAGTCACAGACAGTGGAATTAATGACCCTGGGCCTAACACCAACTCTGGGTCTGATAGGTGCAATTATCCCGATTCTGTTGCACAACTCTGTCTATATTCTTCTTTGTTGTGTCTCCCGCTCTCTCTGTCTGACTAGCCGATCAGCTGAGAGGGGAATAAGGAGCCAATGCTTGACTGCATCAGTGGACATTAATTGTGCATTTGCAAGGTGCTTTGGGACCGAGGAGCAGTTACTTGGAGACTTGGTGGCAGATGTCACTGAAGATAGTTGCAATGAGACATCGATTCCTTGGCAACTGCTTGCATGGCCCTGGTCTCTCGCTCTTTCTGCGTGTCTCTTCTTTATCCTGCGTCTCTTTCTTTAACCATGACCTGCTTTTACCAACTCAGTGTCTCGTTCACCGTGATGATCTGTATCTGTCTGTCTGTCTTTCTTTTTTAACTCCCACACAGCGTAGGTGTGCTATAGAAAGATGCATAGATTGCCTGACTGAGGCACTGAACACATTTTAACAAAGAAGAGCAAACGCATTACAGCATAAGATGAATGTTTTCTCATGTCTCAGTCCCTTATATCTGCCTTCATGGTAAAATGCGGACACGTTGTAATTACATGAGCGGATTCACTGATTATAAATGCCCATGAGATACAAAACAAGCTCTTTACATCTCTGATTATGGGCCTTCAACTTACTGCCCAAGTAACCAGACCATTACAGCTTTAACAACTGAGGCACTGCCGACCCTTGCAATCAGTCAGATCAACGACACTACATAGACACATTTTCAATCCAGTGAAAAGGGCACAGAGAAAAGAAGTTACAGGCGAAGGTGGCTTAATTTGGATAGTATAGTTTTCCCCGACTCCTGACTGGCTTTCAGAGTAACATTGTCTATGTTGCTGTGACACGTACTCTTTTGTCTTATCTGTGGTATTGTTTCATTTTTAGGTCACACGATAGCGAGAGAGTCACCGAGCCACGAGGAAACCTGAAACTCTCCATGTGGAAAGGATGAATGACTCACATATTTACTGCACACAGTGGGGAAAATATCAAGGAAAAGACTGCAGCAAGGCTATTCATCACAATACAATGGGATAAAATGTACTCATCATGAACTCTGGCCATAAGGAGCCGCATATACAGCATATATTGTGTGCTGGTTGTTGAGACCAATGGACTACAATCATGGACATCCAGGGTACAGCTGGACAAAAACTGGACTTTTATTTTCCAATATTGGAAAACATAGAGATTGATCAACAAATGGTCAATTTCAAACACGGATAAAGCATTTCAAAGTATATATTTCAACAAAGCATTTTTGGATGAGTGTGAAATATGAACCTGTGCTTAGAGTACTGCTGGACACCATCCAGATGAGCTGTTATATGTACAGCTTATATTGGAAGTGATTTGGGAGAAATGAAAGCGATAGGAGCTCATAACTAGCAAATAGCAAATTAGCAAAAACAAAAAAAAATTGCTCTTGTGGGTCAAGTCACTATCACAAGGAGACTGTTTTGCGAGATCATTTTGCAGTTCTAATTAGGAATTGCAGTGTAGGATCATAACAGCATATTAAAAATTCATGTAAGATATTTGCACTAGTTGAAACCATTTGGGAATGTTTTGTTTTTCTGGATATCTTCCATCTTTTGCTGTGGATGTCACACACATGAAATTAAAGGTGAGAATTTTGTAAAATGTCTGACACTTGAAGTAGATAAAGATATATACAGTATATATATCAAGCCCTATCATTCCTGGGTAGCTATTGGCCCTTGCTTACATACAGCTCGGTACAATATGAAGTAGCAAGGTGATTTTAATGTCTCATTTTTGCCCAGAAACATTTCCAAGCTCAACCTTCAAAGTAAAATATCTTTGATCTATTATATTCACTCTGTTACATCTCTTATGTTAACTGTTAAAAGAGAGGCCCATAAAATGTTCAACCAGGAGGATGTGTTGTCTTTATTTTGTTATCTGACTTTGTTGTATATGTCTTTTTTTTAGTTTGTGTCTCATTTCTGTTGTGCAGGTTTTTAATCTTGAAAAAAATATTGTAAATACAGAGGAAGTGTATGAATAAGCATCTTTTTAACTACCTTTATACAGAGATTCAGCATGTGTATGTATGCACATTGTCCACTGATTGCCTCCCAAACCTCCTTCACATCAATGCTTCAGTGAGATATACTGAAATAATTGCCACAGATAATGGTAGTTCAACATGTTTTTTTTCCCCACAGGGCTCGATCATTACCGCACTGAGTACAATAGCATAGCTCCCCGAACAACCATCTTACATCTCTCAATTATCTCTGTCCATTCTCTCTCTCTCACTCCCCTTTCTTTGAATCTCTCCATCCGTCTCTTGTGCCTTTCTCCCTTTTCCACCACACTGCCTATCATACGAGAGATGGTGCAGTCAAACTACTTTTTACCCATTCTGTCCCATACACTATCTTTATTTCTCAGCTGCTTGTACTCGTGTTCAGCTTTTAGTTCCTTTAGCTTTCCAAATATATTTTTTTTCTCTTTGAGACACACATCCAAGTGAAAATCTTTCTCAAACTGTATCTGTCTGCCTCTCTGATATGTGAATGTGTTGGGTCAGTGTGCCCAGGGGTTAGCCCGCCAGGGGCTGCTTCTTGCCGAATGAGAGCCTCTGCTTTCAGACATGCTGCTTTGTGAGCTATGATAAATCTGTGGGAGCTGAGCCGCTGCCTCTCCAGCTCCAGTGCTGAGCTCTGAGCCAGAGGGAACTAGGGGACAGCGGGGCTACCAGTGGCAGGCAGCTCCACTCTCTCATTACTGAGAGGCCTGGATAGCACTGGGCTTCTCTCGGGACCACTGACATGGAATATTTTTAGGCCTACGGTGCAGCAATGCAGTTAGGCCAGTCACACCACAATGCCCTCTTTCCTTGAGCAGCATCTGAGCAACAATGGTCCATTTAGAAAGGCAATATGATGACATTTTTCAACCGCATTTGCACAAAATCATATACACCTACAGTTACATGAACTCACTTTTCAAAACTTTTACCAGACACCTACTTACTCCCACATACACGTATTGACATAGCAAAAATGTATTCAAGCTTCATTAGCATAAGGCAAAAATGTCCCCGGAGCTTGTGTATCATCAAAACATATAAGGACTCTGTCCTCCAACCCCCCCATGGCCCTTTTCATCTTTTCCCTCCCACTCTTTACTTCTTTCTCTACTTCCTCCTGAGGTTTGGTGTAGATGAGCCGGTGTCTTGCTCCCTCTATCCTACATGGCTCTTCACAGCAAAATCAATATTTGAGGACAATTTGCGTTGCTCTGCTCCCTGGCGGATGGAGCTTGATGCTGCACCTCTAACTTAAGTTCTAACCATATTTGGAGAGACAAAGACAACTTACCAGGAACAAATTCATAGCCAGTTTCAGGTCAGTCTTATTTAACAAGAACATCTGAAAAAGAGCAGAGAACGTATGGCTGTATAAGCTAGAAGCCCTGCAACAGAATGCAAGCTCACTCTAACAATTTTGCCAATTTATGAGAAGAAGAAGGACTGAACTCACTAAGGGGCCTCTGGGTGTCTGGAAGGGATTTTGTATAACCATATTCACCTTTAATGAGATGTTGCTTAGCACACCGATTTAGCAGGCATCAATCTATACATTGTCTTCTTTGGTATTAAAACCTTCCAACATCTTCAACCTGCAGGCTTCAAAAATAAGAGAGAAATATATTTACTATGTGAACTGCACTGGCAGATAGTATAAAAATGTCAGCAGGGGTCTAACCTCTTAAATGCCCCAGTGGAGACTCATTGCTTACATCTCCATGGGTTAGCTACTGGTAAGGCCCAGAGGGCAGGACCTGCAGAGGCAAACAAACAGCATGAAGAAAATGATGGCAGAACAACATGCTAACAAGAGAGGATAAACAGTCTCAGTGAAAATAAAAAATGGAAGAACAAACACTTTGAAAAACATAGATAAGGGGTATAGCTAGGGTGTTGGAGTGAGGTAGGGTGTGTGAAAAGTGCTTTAAATATGTATTTGTTTATGCGCTGAGGCTCAGTGGCTCCCGAGAGGCCACTTGTATCGTCAAACCAAACGCCTCCAATAGTCCATCATTGCACTCGTCTGCAATTCACACAATAAGTACCTAGAGAGGGAGAAATAAAGGGATGAAACACCGTTGTCTTGGCTTATGCATCATCTTTTGTCAAGTCCAATTTGTATTAGCCTCCAGCCATACCCAGGAAATATGGGTACAGGATTCATGTTCAGTGAGAATGGTAATCTTCAGATGAAGTGAGTCTGTCAGAGGCAGAAAGATGTGTGACAACTTGAGTCAGCTCTAGGAAAAGAGAGCTTTGCCATTGTAGAGGAAACAGTCTCCAGCTCCTGCTGTCTGAAACTGACATTGATTTAATATAAGTCAGAGGGAGATTAGCTGATGAAGAAGATCTGATTGGTGTTATCAGTGCCGGATGGCAGTCTCTGGTCTTGTCACTGTCACTTCAAAAGGAACAAATCAACTCTTGCCCAAATGTTTCCATCAAGAGATCAAATCTCTTTGCTCAATAACCATGACATATAATTACTCAAATGTGCTCAGAAGTTCACAAAGAAGCTGTCCAAAGTACACTATTCAAACGCTATCTATTTGTATTCTGCCCTTTTTTCATCACTGAGCATGCTCACTTACACAGTTTAGTCACTTTTAAATATTTTGCATTCTGATGCAGCATGTAATAACAGCAACATGGCCATGTGATTTTATTGGCCAACACAGCTGGATAGCCGTCAGGTGATGGTGTGAGGATTAATTACATTAGCCACACTCTCTTACCTCGCATAGAATATGTGACAAAAACACCACAACACATGCCATTAAAATTCAATGAAACCAAGAAAAAAAGACAAACAATCAAAAGTGTCTTTAATATTCATTTTGCAGCAGGCCTGCGACGGGCAGATATTGACGCTGGAGTGAACTGGGATTCATTAACATCTTCTCCCTCGCTGCTTTCTCTGGCTGAGCCGCTCCTCGCTGCGTCGTCAAACTCACTTATCTCTCTGAAGCAATTAGCCACTGGAGGCTCCATTGACCTGAGCTTTTGTTAAACTAACGGGTTACATTAGCATGGCCATAGCCTGGCAGTCTTGGCAATGCTCATGTCTTTGGCAATGTGAGCAGCACTGATAAAGAGAGGCCCTGCGGTGTGCAACTGTTAGATACATGCATATTAACTGGCCACTATCATCGTACCATTCATATATGCACCTACACTCTTTATGTTATATACTCTATACTGTGTGCACAAGCGGGTAGTTTAAGAGTAAAAAAATTCAAGTCATTGTGAGCAATTCATATAAATGTGAGAATTTAATTTTCCCTTCCTTTATACACTGATAGGCAAAAATTTGAGTGCTGAATGCACCGTCGTACTGATAATATACATAGCAGCTATCAGACACCAGCAAAATGCATTTCATTGCTCATAGGCACTGTATTATTTGGGACGTGATATACAAATGTGACCCAAGTGACAGATTTAATTTTGTCAGCTGAAGCTATAAGATTGCACACAAATGCACATGATATTATGATAGGTTGCAGTGCTTGTAGGGGAGTGCTTTGCTTGCTGATGACTACACAATATAACTATACAGAACATATTGTGGAGCATAGCTTGCAGCCTTTTGTAGTGAACATGATCGTAACAGTGCTATCTATTTAAAGTCTGTTTCTAATTTGAAGAAATTGCATTGCTTTACTGTCACACTGAATTACTGCCAGCCATGTAACAGGGTCCCTGACATATGAAAACACAACATCTGAACAAATGCAGATGAGACATACATATGAGTATTCATCCCCTATGCAAGGGTTAGTGTAAGTAGAGAAGTATCTTATTAAGTGTTTCAGTGTTTACTCCATCGATAACAACAGTAACAAGTATGACTGCATTATTCATAATTAATTATCCAAATGTTCTGCTCCTTCCTTATTTACCAAATTGATGGTTTGTTTTCCTGAGAAATGTCCCCTATCTGGTATGTAGGGTGGAGAAACAGCGTCCTCATAAATTTCCCTGGCAGGTGAAGTATGGAGAGAGTGATGAGACAGAACAAGGGAGGATCAAACACACAGAAACCATTAGTTCCACTGCTTCTGTGGTCTGCTGCTGATATTTACAGCTTTAAAATCCTCACAGACTGAAACCTCACAAGCTCTATAGCTATAGTGCTGTGGCACTTTCTCCCATTCTGTTACCAAGGCTTCCTTCTATAAACTTGAGGATTCTGATAAGCTAAAACCACCCCCCCCCCCCCCCCCCCCCCCCACACACACACACACACACACAAATTAATTTAATTCTATCTGTCACTACCTTATCTGTATGGGAATCCCATTTTAAAGATAATCTTTAGAGATTATTGATGATTATAAATGTGTTACTTTATTTAAGTAGCTATGAAATGTATCCATTCGTAGTCAAATACATTTGTTTTCATCAACCAATCATTAGCTAATGGGCTAGCAGTGGCTAAGACATAGGCTATAATCATTTGATCTATTTAATATGAAAGAATATGTTAAACATTTTGTTTTAAAACATGATAGGAAGTAGTATTCTTACATCTGTATGGAGTAAAATTGATATCTGGAAAAGTGATAATTATGTTAGATAGTATAAGCAAAACTACAAACCAATAATTTTCTACTTATTTAGAAGATAATACTTCTAAAAAGACCTTGCAAAATGAAACATCAAAATCTATTACAGTTGTCGCTGACACTTTTTATACACCACAAAACCGGTCATGTTTTGCCACGGTAGAAAATAAGGATTTAATAGGCTTTGTATTATCATTTCAGAACAAACAACGCTTTTATAAATCTTAGAGAAACAGTCCTTCAAATAGCTTACAAAGCTAAACAGCCTTAGCACAGTGAGTTGTTCTTTATGATCATTTGACAATGTACCAAAGTTTCAAGGATATGTAGATTTTTATTGTTAAAAGGTGATGTTTAAATATATTTTGGTAATTTACCAACAAGCTAAGAACAGGATAGCTGATTGTTTTGAATACTGATTGAAACCCAATGTAATCTCAGAATTTAGAAAAAGTTGTGGCACAGAGTCTTGCTAAAAGGGTCAAAAGACACCTGTTAGTATATTTAAAGGACAGTATAATGACAAATTGAACTAATATTTTCTGTCCACCGTCTATCCTAGTGGTGCTGTGGAACAGGCTAACATCCAGACACATATTTTCAGAGCCTCCTGAGTGTAACTGCACATCTGCCGGGACTGGCAGCCAGATGTTGTGCCCTCAGCCAGACCTCAACCCAGACGACAAGCTCCACGGGCGGCGACTGGCGTCGCTCACCGCGCTCTACTCTGTTCACCCTCATAGCTCAGGGCTATCTGCCTCTATGGCTGCCTCTGTGCCAGCATGACAGATGCCCCGTCAGCGCAGATGTGAGTGGTATGGGGGTGGCGGAATAGGGCTAAATCACTGTGTAATCAGTGTGTGTGGTTGGGAGGTGATGGGGGCTCAGTGGGCACGCAAACATTTACAATTGGCCCGGGCAGTCCTTGTAAACAGGAGTGGTTGTACAAAAGAGGCTGGTTGAATAATTGATAGGATGTAAGAGGATCTGGCTTTGGGGGATTTTGGAGCATTGATTTTGGCGGAGAGGAAGTGAGCAAGAGGGGAGAGAGAAGGTGTTCCTGGTTCTAACCTTCATAAATGCTTTTCTCTTTCCTTTAGCCCTTGCTTTCCCAGACCCAGTGATTCTGAGCTTACCAGGTACATTTTTTCCTGTCTTCCTTCATCCCATTCTGGCTTTCTCTTCTTTGGTTTTCCTTTTGTAATGCTTTTCTGTGTGAAATGGAGGTTTTAGCCATCATGCCAACACATGACAACAGCATAGCCAGACAGAAACAAAAGAGCAGATGGATTCAGAACACAACAGAAAAAGAGAGAGCAAAGAACAAAAGAAATAGCAAAATATAAAAGATACAGGACAAATTAGACCTGAAGAAACAGCAAAACAAAAAAGACAAACGGGGAGAGGATAGAGAGAGGAGAAAAATGACAGTGCCTCAGCGAAAGGGTAGAGAGAGGAACACTGTCATAGCAAAACATTTCATTGTGACTGCCGCTGGCACAAAATGTCAAAAAACAGCTAATATAATTTTGTGAGATTTCCTCACTTTACCTGGATAAAAGTCATTAATAATCTGCTTTCAGACACATCTAAACAAACTTACACACGCACACGCAACCTGTCGTAACCCTTTCATCTTGTTGGCTGCAAGGCTCTTAAAATGGGCTGATATAAATAAATTTACCCACTTGGTCTGAAGCCCTGCTCTTCATCTGCCACATACACACACAACCACAACCACACACATGCTGCTTCACAGCCTCTTTTGACTTTGTGCGCTTCACATTCACATCATGTCCACAGACTGCAAAACAAGCTTATCTGTGGTTGTTTTACTCAAGTTTGTACTTTGCAGAAGTGGGAGAAAATGTCTTTAAGTCTTATTCACATATCATCAAACAGAGGAGGTATCAAGATGTGACATTTTTCAACAGTGGTCACTGGTAAAAGCGCTTCTTTCTTATTATTGTTGTGCAAGTGATGGGCACTTGTTCTATTCAAATGCAAATTTCTCTTTCAGCAAAGTCAGACAGCGCTACCAATTGGTGCTTTGAATGTATATTGCCTGTTTGTATCAGAATACATCACAAACATTGCAGTTGAATATTGTACAGTGTAACATCAGAAACACTGCTGCATCAAAGTTATACAGATTTATATTTTTCCTTATGCTCAACTGAGTAAATTTGCTGTAGTAATTTAAAATTCTGGTCTTGCCTTACTGTAAAACTACAATTAACTCTGATGGCTTTGCTAATACCTTCTCTCCTCTTGGTAACAGTTCTGTTTAGTTTCCTACGGTGCTCATGAGCTTAGGGAAAGTGAATTGAGATGGGGCCTTGTTTTGGATTTCATCTTGCTGGGGGATTTGCTTTATCTTTACTTCAAATGAGGTCCATTTTGTGCATGAAGTAACTGAGAACAGTGGGTGGCTTCTCCCAGACAAGAGACATGTGTTTGTTTGGCATTGGGTGGGTGGGTTACATCATCTAGCTGTCCGCCTCATGGCCATGCTCTCCTCTGTGCTGACACAAAGACAACGCGCTAAGACCATCATCAGAGGAAATTAGCTCAGTAGCGTTGAAAGCGCCCGCTTCTCACAATAGCCAGTGGCCATGCTAAATCATTAGCCTGTCACAGTGTTGGGGTTGAGTCCAATTATTCTCTCAATCCGCCTCCAAACCAAATTGCATTATTGCAATTATATCTATTGCATGACATATTGTCGTAGAGAGGGTGTATTAGAAGGAGAAAGGAAGAGAAGGGGTAAAAAAAAAAAAGGAGTGAGATGGAAAAGGAAAATAATTTAGGTGGCATTATCAAGCACAAGGGACTGTCTTTGTTTGCAGGATAACCCTTTAAAAGACATATAGATTATGGTCTCTGCACCCATGGACATTTCTATTTACCACATAAACATCTCTCCGGATCACAGCGTCTCTCAATTTACTGATTAAGGAAGATATTTCTGTGTTGAGACCTATTTCTTGCTACTTTTTCCTCTCTTGTTCTGCTTCTCATCTCTTTCTCACCTCACCCTTTCTGTCTACCTCACTCTTCCCTGTCCTTCTTTCACAGTCTCTCACCACAGATTTTGCTGTCACAGCTCTCTTGTCATCAGGCTGTCAGCGCTAATCAGAACATGGTGCTGCTGATCATTGCACATCAGATCATTACCCAGAGCTTCCACTCTGATGAAGTCCGAGGTGTAATTCGGCGTGGTCCTGTCAAACCTGCCGCCGGTTTTGTTGGCATCACCCCCTTGAACTGTAGATCATAGCTCCTGCCGAAATAGTCAGCACTGCCACTGAGATGTGAGAGCATCATACTGAGGTGTTCAGCAGTTACACTGACTGACTTCATGTTGCAGCGCTTCAGTCTCTAGTGTGATGCGCATATTGGCTCCCAGTTGCAACACTGGTTTCCAAATGACGCCAGGGAGTGTTACTGATTTACTCTAACTTAATATTTGCAGCTTCTCTTTACTTTAACTGTTCTTTACACTTGTTCACTGTACTCAAGCTTATTTTCCTGTCTCTTTTCAATCTCCTTCTTACACTGAACGACTGGACGTTTGTGTAAGTGCGTCCTTGTGTGGGAGTGTGTCTGTCTGAGTCCTTGGATAAAAATGTAATTAGACTCAGTAATAATAAGGTCTGTTCACAGCGTAAGCCCTGTGCTAATGATAAATGCAGCTGATGAATGTAGTTCAGACTACTCTTCAAAAATGGACAAGTTCTCTATCAGTTTGTCAACTGGCAGTAAGGTATCACTTATTTACATCCTGGTAAACAGAAACTCTTCATTCTCAGGGTTTTTTTTTTTTTTTGGAATGACCACAGTTTTGACAGCTGACTAATCACTGGGATTCAGAAAATTCAGTGATGTATCATCCTAAATGATACAGCCGCAACAGATGTGTTTCACAGCTATTGCTTTTTGCTGTGGTGTTTTAACATGTACTTCTCCAGTGTAAATGCAAAAGCATTTAATGATGATGGTTTGACCTGTTACAAACATCATTTTCCTGATCAGGGTTGTTACAGTTTTTCAATTTTCACCTGTTTTTATTTTCATTTTGAGGAACTGATTAGGTTCAGTTTAGTTTTTATTTAGTAGTTTTTCAGGTATTATAAGGAAAGCTATGATTTTTAGAGGATGAAAGAGTGCATTTTATCAAATCTTTATTATGGAGAGCTGAAGTCTTGCCCCTGCAGTGTGCTCCATGGCAAAAAAAAAAAAAAGCAGTGAGTGGTGAAAGACAAACAATTTTTTGATCCTGTTTGAATTTTGCTGCCATGTACACATAAAATGTCTGCGAAATAAAGATAAAAAAAACTTGCAAAGATAGCCATGGTTTGTGGTACAGATATTAAAGAAACATTTAGTTTTGTATTAAACTGCTGAATGGACTGCATCTCTTATGGGATGTGTTGCATTTCACCAACACCAAAAAAGGGCTGCTGCTCTGCCACATTTTATTCCAAGCTTTGAGAGCAAGGTGAAAAAGTATTGAAAGATGTGAAAATCACCACAAAACTGGTCACGCTGAGGCTGCAGAGATGTCTTCAACAGCTCTGCACAGATTTTAGAGAGACAGATATAACTAGAAAAGCACTCAGACAGTGCAGACCTCCACCAAGGTAGATCAGTGCCCCCACCCCCCCCACCCCCCCCATCACCACCAAAATTTTATCATTTGTTCCTTGTGCCAGTATCAATATTTCCTGAAATTTTCATCCAAATATGTCCATAACTTTTTGAGTTATTTTGCACACGGACAGACAGACAGACAGACAGACAGCTAAACAAACCAACCCCAGCAAAAACATAACCTCCTTGGAGGAGGTAATGATGACAAAATTTGTGTTTGGATTCTTTCTTTTTACTTATTTTCACAGACTGATAGACAATTTCACAACAAACTGTAAACTATTTGGCTTGTAACACTATGTATTCAGTTGACTAATATGTGTGTAAATGACTCATAGGGGATCAAAAAAATTACTTTGTCTCTCACCATTGACTGTAGTTCTATGGTGTTTTCCAAATGGTGTTTTATCCAAAATAAGGTCCGATGGGGCACCACTGGAAGGGGAGGACTTTGGTCCTCTAAAAGTTCCATATTATGCAAAGCAACATTATTTTTGTTTTAACTTCAAAGTTTTACCTTCAAAATTATGTTTCATTTCACTCCTTGTTAAGTTGTTCATTGTGGTTTTTATGTAGTTTATTTTTTTTATCTTTATTTCAGTGACTAACTTTTTTCACCTTTAGTGTCAGTTGCAGTTTTTGTATAACAAAATAACCCTGATCCACGCCTACTGACAGATTATATGAACTATGCATTTAACCCTGGCAGAATTCCTGATTTTATCAAAGAGAAGCACAAGTGAAGGGCTATACCATGGCATAATCTCCAGACCTCTGACCACCTGCTCTTCCCTCTTGCTCACCACATTGCCTGGGGGCCATCACCAACATATTCAGTAGAGCTCTGCTGAAAGTCTTCAGAAATCATACATAAATCTGTTTTCCCCCTCATTAATTCACAGATCATATTTTTGTGGAAGTGTGAGCATTTACATGCTTGGGTGTACGCGTATGGCTCCTTGTTTGTGTATGTGAGAGGAAGTGGGTCCAGCCCCCCAGGGGGTGAGATGGTGGGCTGGTCGGGGTCGGTTATGTGGTGATATGACAGCATTGGGGCAGAGCAGGGCCAGTCGGTGCACCTCCATCTGTGGCCCTTCTGTTCCTCCACTACCTGACCTTTGACTGTCTTTAGGTGTTACATGACAAGGATATCTGAGCCACAGCCCTTAAGGGCTGCTGCTGTTGCAGATTCAGAGGTTAGCATGGTAGTAGGAATGTGCATAAAGTAGCTCCAGAATAAATCACCCATCCTGCAAAAGGTCAAATGCCTGTGGGTTTTAGTATGGTGTAAGTGTGTGGATTGTGGTTTCTGAACACAACTGAGAAGGGACTTTGTAGGGGGTTTGATTCCTGCTTGACACTGTGCTAATGAGAGAAAAAAACTGTCACTTCACAGTGCTAATTTGGGTGTAATATCCTGAAGTCAGCCAATCCACAGAGGAGAGGAGAAAGAGAAAATTAAGCATCTGCTTCATTTCCCTAACTGGCCGTAGCCAGCCTCATTAACAAGAACTATGCTCATACAGAGAGGCTCCATCAAAGCTATGGTGCTCATAGAAACATACGCACAGACAGTTAGGGAACTAGAGCATGTAGCAGACTATAAAGTCTACATCAGAGTTTGCCTCTATTTGAAGAGTAATAGAATCAGTATCTCAATGGAATCTCAATGGAAAATTATACAGTGATAGCAGATTACTGACTATCAGTGCCATCAATTTGAAGGAAGCCATTCTAATATTAAAGAATCTGATGTTCCAGACACTACTGATGACGCACGTTTCCACTGACTATGAACACCCTCCATTAACCTCTGCAGTGGTGACGGTGAGCTGCAAGGCCGACTTAAACAAAGCTGACGATCAGGCTGTTGAGCTGCCTGAGAAGATTTCTGGGTCACTGAATGAGAGAGCTGAGCTTATAACAACATGGAAGCTGTTGTCAATAAGGAGTCACAGAACAGATGGGAGGTTGAGACTGTTTATAGCAGTGGCAATATAAAACTTTTTAGTTAAAGAGGTTAGTAGGAGTCAGATAAATCAATTTGCTTTTCATGAGGCAAAGTTTTTTAAAATTCATTAGTGACAGTCTAATTACAGAGGAACAATGGGGTGATAATTACATCTGCAATAATTAATATACTTATTGTAACAAAAGAGGCGTTGAGAACACAGTCATCAGCTAATAGCTTATTACTGAGTTGATACAATCAGCAATTCTGTAATGAGAGACGACAGAGCTAGCAAACCTAGTGAGGAGGGATTGGGCCAGCTGCTGATGACGAACATCTGAATGTATTCTCTGGAGCAGTTTCCTTGTTATCATACTGCATTTCAATAAAACCTTGCCAAACAAACACATGACACTGAGCAATAACAATAAATTTATAAACTGTATTTAACAAGCGAGACCTGTCATAAAAGCTGAAACTCACAGTATTTTGCATAACAGGTGTGGAATCACAGTTTGTTACATGCAAAAGTGTCTCCGTTACCTTTTTAGCAATGTTTATTTTGCCAAAGCTGGCAGCTCAAATGTGCTGATTTGCAACTGTAGTGGTTAAATTTGAATGTTATTTTTGTCTGCCAAAAACTTTATAACTGCACTGAACTGGTAGAGTGGTTTTCCATATCAGAAGATTCATGCACATTATTTAAAGTTATTGATCTACATAAACAAATGAATCTAAACAGTGGTAACTGAGATACAGATTGACAAACAAAATACAAGGTGTCGGGGAAAAGTTAAATGACTTTCCTCTGTGCCGAATGAAGCAAGATAGGTTTGTATCTTCTTATGCGGAACAATGTGAGTCAGGACATAGCAGGGACAGCAAAGTCTGAAACAAAACCTCAGCGTACATCAGTAAACGCACACCTGATGGGTGGCATTTCCATCTTAGGAGAATTGTCACCAAGCCCCTGACAAACCATTGGATGCTTTCATAAGTGCTACCCTGGAGGCACCTCAGTGCAGACAGACAATCCCTTGTGGATTTCATATAAGAGCTAGACAGAACACAAGGTCATCCTCGAATGCAGGTAAGTTATCTTAGCTATTGTATTACTCTTTCAGCTAGAAAATCATGAATCCCATCTGTGGGTGTCACACATGTTTTTACTGCTGATACTGGAAAGAGTTTTTGTGACTTTTTTCTGATTGGCCAAGCAAGTTGTTATGAACCACTTAAATGTTTTCTGCAGGCTTGCTAAGAGTCTTCTTATTATATGTAGTGTAAAAATGTATCCTAAAATAGATATAACCAGTAATCTTTATAATTTTTTTCCATTTCTTTAAAAAATATTCCATTCTGCAATATGCATCTAATATAAGCCCTTGAGAGGTGGGTTCTTTTTAATTGATTGTTATATGCTTGGCAGGTAGTCCACAGGAAACCCTGGGCCACGATCAAGGGAACTATAACTGCTCATTAGATACTGTAATACCATAAAATGTCCACAGGGAAAGTCATAAACCATCTCCTCATTATTACTCCTGCACACCTTTGCTTGTGTGAAATGTAGTCCACAGTAGCGAAAATGCACAGCCCCCCAACCCCCCTTCTGAGATCAGTCTGTCTGCCCTGCTTTCAACTGTCTTGACAGATGTGTGAACATGTGAACGATTGTCCTTGGGTAAGTCTCTAGTGGGTTAGGGCATATGTGACAATATATGATGTAAGCTGTAGGAAATGAAGAGTCCTTGGGAAAAGTTCGAGTTTATTTGAGGAACCAGTCATGTTTTCTTGAGAGCAATAAAGCTAGATTAGTTTTGAAGATTCAGAGGAAATCAGTCAATCAATGATAAAACAATGGGAGTGTAAAAAAAAAGAGGCAACTTTACACAAAAGCATGTATACAATAGTCATATATTCCTCTAAAATGTGATATTTAATTATGGGGCAGGTGCTTTCATTTCCTTTAAAATATGCGCATGTAAAGGCTACAGTATGTTACATTAAGAATATAAACATGAACATTTAGCTAATTTACATTCACTTACACTAGCAAGGTATGTCTGCATAAATTAAACTGCTTACATTATCAAAACAATGTATATGGGGGAGAGACAGGTTTTTTCTGTATATGTACTGTGTGTATATATATCAACCCATTTAGCTGTGTAAACATCTGTGAGAACGTCTCATGTATTTTTTCCTCTGGTGCTCCCACACACATTCCACACATATAATATGGAAATCATATGAAAGGTAATAGCTTGTTCCATCTATGTTCTGCAGTAGCCATTTACAAACACCAGTCAATCCTTTAAAATATTTGTGCACCATTTATTTATTCAGTACTTGATGGATGTTTGACCTTGGATCAGTATGTGTACATTAGTATGATGTCAAGTCAGGATCTGATTTTTGAGGTATTTGACTGTGTTTGACAGAGTATTTATCAAGAACTGGAACAGGACATGAGTGTGTGTTACACATGATAAAACACTGTAGTTGTCTATCAACATCTGTCCAGAACGTATCATATCGAGCGGGAAAGGGTCAAAGTATTGACCAGTGGTCAGTAAATGCACATGTTCTTCTCACACGCAACATCCATAACATTTCATCTTTAAAGCTGAAAATACAACATTGGAAGAATATGAAAAAGATACTTAAATATTTGAATCTATCTATTGGCTCTACCCATGTATTAGAAGGAATAGTATGCAATAATGAAAGTTTTTTATTTGTCTATAATCAGAAAAAATACAAATCAATAGGTCTTCTTTAGCTAGGAATTTATGCATCTTGTAATTTATTTATTTATTTATTTCATTATTAATAATGTATTTTTTCTTACCCAGAGTAATACAAGTAGATAAAGGCAAAACAAATGAACATTTCTCTGTACAGGCTGTGGTATTAATAAATGCAAAAAGGGAAATAATTTCACTGTTCAGCTAATGTTCTTTCCTTATCTTTTATGCTGTACATGACTGGATTCAAAATTTAAGCAGAGAACACTTCAATGGTCAAGTTTATTTCAATAACACCGTCTTGAAGTTTTCACAGGCTTGCATTTGGCATGAAAACATGCATACGCACCAGTCAGCAAATTAGAGAATTCATTTCACTACAAAAAAAAAAAAAAACACGAACAGGAAAAAACAGGAGCCGAGTGAAATATATGACAAAAGAGCAGAACAAAGACATGACAATGTAGCCCATCAGAAATGAACAGTAACAATGAAGAACATAAATATAAATAGAAAAGGTCTCTGATGAGGTCATTGCGCAGCAGTCTCCTGAACAATAATGCCAGCATAATGATGCACAATCTGGCAGGAGGTAGGACACGTCAGAAAGGGCAACACCTGCAACTGCTGCCAGGGAGAATGCTGCGTTGGTGAAGGGAATCAGCTGGCGGCGGTGACCAAAGAGTCAATGGCAGCATCTGTGTCTATTGCCAGGCAGAGGCCCTGCATGATGTCCGACATCTGGGGAGAGAGAAAAAATGGACGGTGTACGCAGAAGCATTCAGCCCATATACACAAATTCACAGATATGCTGCAGACAGTCAGCAGAATGCAGTACAGCAGTATGGGAAATGCTTATTATGGGAATTTTACTGTTCTTGCAGATTGCTTACAAACTTGTCGTTGAATTCGACTCACCGTGTCAGAGGTCTAAACAAAACCAGTAAAATACAACATTTGGGAATAAAAATCTCCCAATATGTTCCAAATGAAACTCTCCAGCCAAAATCAAGCACCAAAAAAAAAGGATTTTTGCAACAAACTGATACATCTTTTGAGTGACTTTTTCAATGAAGCAACAACTGTGTACTATAAACTATGACTATACAAAACTCTATTGATTTCTCTTTTTATTTGATGCTTTTGTGATATTTTTTCACATTTCAATAAACACCAAAGCAGAACCACATCAGAAAAATAAAAGACTTGAGGGGTTGTTTTTCCAAAAACAAAGATAAAGAAAAGTAGAATCATGGTACAGTGATTAATACAATATGTTAACATAAACTCATAATGCACTATACGTAATTTAAATTATACAACCGCAGAAAAAATTATTAGACTACCCTTGTATTCTTCAATTTCTTGTTCATTTTAACGCCTGGTACAACAAAAGGTACATTTGTTTAGGCAAATATAATGATAACAACAAAAATAGCTCAGAAGAGTTTAATTTCAGAGCTGATATCGAGCCATTTTCCATGGTTTTCTTGATAATAACCAAAATCACTTCAGTTCTTACATCAATAGCTATGGCATTGTACTGACAAAAACAGTGCTTTTAGGCATTCCATGTTTTCTTTTCTGTCTGTTTTAGTCACATGATACACACAGGAGTTAGTACTTGATTGCATAACCATTGTTTTTGATGACTTCTGATGGTCTAATAATTTTTCCCACGACTGTAAATTTACCCTGCTATAGTAAACAAACAATAGGATCAAAAGACATGTTGGGGATTCTAATATCTGTTAGGGCAGGGGTGTCAAACTCCGGTCCTCGAGGGCCGGTATCTTGCATGTTTTAGATATTTCCCTCTTCCATCACACCTGGAAGCTATTACATCATAGTCAGGTTTCTGCAGAACTGGATAATGAGCTGATCATTAATTGAACCAAGTGTGGCTGGAAGAGGGAAATATCTAAAACATGCAGGATACCGGCCCTCAGGGACCAGAGTCTGACATCTGTGTGTTAGGGTCTGACCATATCACCTCATCCACATCACAGGCGTTGTCATGCCTGAACAGACAGCAAGGAAAATATCATCCTGATATTGCCAAATAATTCTCTGTCTGTTGCCTGTACTCCTTTTCTGTTCTTGACCGCTCATCTTCCTCCCCCTCCTCTGCTTCCACCTCTTCCTTTTCCTTTCTCTCTTGGTTATTGTCTGGATGTTCCCAAAGTTGTCACAAAATATATGATCTTACCTGAGGTCTATTTGTTGTGCTTAGTTGAACAGGCATTCAACAAGAGTAAAACTTTTTTCAACAATGTGTTGCCAATTTTAAGTAGTTTTTGCATTTTGAGTAGATGTGCTTTCTCAAGGATTTCAAGAATTTTCACTTCTGAATAAACTGTCTGGTGTAAGGAACAGTGGATACATTTTGCAAGAAGTGCAGTCATAGTGCCAAATGTGCAGGTACATTTGAGGCTGTTGTTCAAAGCATGTTTGCAATAGTAAATGATGATGCTTTTAATAAAACATCATCATTAATATGTAAATATTGGCAAAAACTGTAATCCTTGAAGTCTGCATTTAATCAAATCTTATCACCTCATCCCTCAAAGGGGATGCAAAGGGTATTGTTTTTGGTTCGGTTTGTTTGTTTGTTTATTAACACTCTAGCAGCAAAACTATTGGTTGAATTCACACCAAATTGGGTTTATAGATTGCCAGTGACCCAGAATAGGTCTGATTACATTTTGGGAGAAGTAGGTCAAAGTTCAAATGTTTTATGAATATTTAAAATCTTTTTTTTCCCCCCATATACTTATAATGGGCAAAATTTCAAATGTCTATAGCAGCAAAACTGTTGGTTGAATTCCTACCAAATTGGGTTTATAGATTGCCAGTGACCCAGAATAGATCTGATTACATTTTGGATAAAGTAGGTCAAAGTTAAATTTTTTATGAACTTTCTAAGTCTTTTTTACTCCCATTTACTTATAATGGGCAAAATGACAAATGTCTATGACAATATGTACTTTGTTTCAATTTACTTCAAACTTGGCACATATATAGAGGTAATTGATATGCTGATATCAGCACATGCATAGACATAATGACATCAGCTGGATCGATGCCAAAATAAGCTATAATATGTGCGAGGAGCGCATTGAGGGTATTTTCTCTTTCTAATATCCTTATTTCTTGTATAAAAGTAATTTTGTGCAAATCAAATCAAAACAAATTTTATTTGTATGGCGCCAAATCATTATAAAAGTCATCTCATGACACTTTACATATAGAGCTGGTTGGAACCAGACACTCAAGCCAATTTACAGAAACCTAACAGAATCCTCCAGGAGCAAACACTTGTGACTGGTGACAGAGGAAGGAAAAACTTCCTTTTAACAGGAAGAAACCAGGAGCAGACCCTGACTCCTGGAGGAAGGCTGTCTGCCTTGACCAGTTGAGGTTAGAGATAGAGGGTAAAGGAGGAGAGCGAGAGAGAGAGAGAGAGAGAGAGAGACTAGAGAAGGGGTGGGGACACATGGATGCATTTGATACACAGATAGCTGAAGCAGAACTATCAAAAAGTAGATCAGCTGGTGCTGGCACAACCACCAACCAGAACAAAGCCTTGTTCTGGTGCACTGAAATAAGGAGCAGTAATCACTTGAAATGACCTTTGAGCTTCTACACACACACCTTTTATGTCAGTGCTGGATGCTCCTGGAGGCCCTGGACTGAGTCAAGGCTGGATTGGACCATATATCTGCCAGTCTGTCCGTCTAGCAGACAGGTATATTGACTTTCATTCATGGGACATATTTCGTTGTTTGCACAGTGTAAATGTTGGCGCTGTGACTCTGCTCAACTGATGCTGCAGATCACCGTCAAATGAAAGTAAATATTCCCCTCGTGAGCAGCCCTGGCCGGGTAGCTACTGGCTGTCAGCGGGACACTCACATCTCTATTACAACTGGCATGGCACGATACAACTCTGCCAGATAGCCTGACTGCTATTTACACCTACACACCTCCTGTATAGCGTATTTCTGACAGGTTGGCCTGTTCCACCCCCATAGCTTCATCCATTTCTTGGGGAAAATATGTGTACAGACTTACAATATGTATCATCATGTCTAGTCAATACACTTAATTATGTCCATCATTTTTTTTATATCCTCAGCCTTATTTATATAGGCTCTTCCCATCATTCATGGCCTGTCAAATCCAGCCCACACTTAGCCTTTGTTGCTGTGGTCTAGTAAGGTCATGGAGGAATTAGCTGGAGGCAGGTATTATTTCAGGTGGACAGTGTAACAGGTGATTGACGCTTCCTTCTTTGTTAGTGATACGAACACAAACTATTCTTACATCTGTTTGGGTGAAATGGACTTGCATCAAATTTTCAAACTAGAAAAACATAGTGGGTGTTTTTTCAGTGAACTCATGTCAAATTACTGTTGAGGTGTCCACCACTTCTAGTATCTGAATAAACTGTGAAAATAAACTAGAAGATGGAACTGCAGAATTATATTTTTCTGTGTGTTCTGACTACCATATTAATTAAATGTTCAGGTTGTAATATATAGGGAGATTTACAGGCATTTAATTGCAGAAATTAAATATAATATTCACAGTTACATTCTCATTACTATATAATTATCTAAAAATAACAATGATTGTTCCATTAACTTAGAAAAAGCTCTTTATATGTCCATGGGTATAGGTTTCATTTGAACATTTAGACACATTAAAGCAGCGGGAGCCAAAAATCACAGGGAATAAAGGCAATAATTGTAAAATACACTATTTCCTTCTGCAACTGTCTCCTCACAGCCCAGATCAAAAGACCTGACATCATTTCATGCATCTGATCAGCTATCAGTAATTACAGCTGTCCATCATGTACCTACTACCTGTCTGAAAACACCTGTGATCAGTCAAAATCTGAACATCATGGACTAGATTTTCTATCACTTCACACCACTAGTATTTCAGTATGGTAATGCTAAATAGGTAATTATCCATTTTTTGTTAAGTGATGCCAAAAAATTACCATGTACTCCAGCTTTAAGTAGGGGATCTGGAAATTTGGAGCATTTAACATTCATTCTGGTGAATTTTATTAACCAGTTTATGCCCTTAGTTTATGTTGGGAATGTTTTCATTTTTATAAAGGAAAACAAAAACTCAGACACCAGGTTAGCATACTGGAATTTACACTATTTTCAGATATTCTGTATTGTATTCAAATATTTAGATATTTCAGGGCAAAAAGCTTCACATTTAATGCAAATGAGTAGCATATTAAGTCTACACAGGAAAAATTACTGCGCATTTTTTCCAGAGTCAAAAGTATCTTCCTCACAAAGAGTAAATTTGGCTCTGTATTGAGCTTGGAGAGCTGAACCCAAAGAGTAACTTTTACTCTTTTTAGAGAGGGACCAAATGTAATCTGAGTGGAGTAAAATTTTCTTCAATTTGAGCGAATTTCCTGTGTAACTTGTAGCTTTTAACAACATCTTTGACTCATTTGAAAATTTCACATTTTCACCTGTAACTCAATAGTTTTCCTCAATAATAATTCATTTTCACTTTGCAAACCTTCATGTTCCCAATGGCATATTTTATATGTGTAGCTGAAATAATTTCCAATTAATAAAATTTAAATTTAACCCTTAACGTCCCAAACATCCACTGGTGACTAAAAGCATGTACTGATCTAAACTGTTTAATACCTGTTGATCCACTAATCCTATCAATACATGTAAATAATTGGTGTAAAATGCAGTTTGTTGTCTTTTCATGGTCATCAGATATGACCCATTTGGACGTTCAGAGGCTCCATAGTGAACGGGGAAACACCGTCAGCTTCTACAACATTGATTCACCATATGTAAGGTTTGCGGTGCAAAACTGCTCCCCCACTAAGCTGTGGATGGCAGCGACAACTGATGTGTGTAACCCAAGCAAAGAAGACAGCGTTGAAATTTAGTGAGTCTGTTTCTCTTTTTTACTGTTTTTTTGTTTTTGTTTTTTTTTTCTTTAAAGTATGTGCAGCAATGTTACAGCAGTAATAGGCATGGAATCCCATTCCCACACCAGCCCTCAACCATGGCAACCAGCTCCTACATAAAGGCCCCAGTCCCAACCATTTCCCCAAAAGACCATGGGAGGTTATCCAGAATTCATATGTACAGTATTTATAGGCACACAACATTTATCTCTACCAAAACATCCAAAATAAATTATATTATTTTTACTACAATTCATAAACCAACGTCCTACACCAAAAACCCAAACGATAAACCAAACAATTCCACTTTCTCCCCAAATTCCCCTCTCCCTTCAGTCAGCTGTAGTTTCCCCCAGATGAAGTTGACGGCTCACACCAGGCCCTTGTTACCACTATCATGACAGTGGTTCAACCTCAAATCACCTGAGAGAGAGAGAGAGAGAGAGAGAACATTAAAGCAGAACCAAAACAATGAAACAACCTAACAAAATCTAATTAACCTATGTATCAATCAGCCAAGTAGGATCCATCTTTGGCAGATCAATACATAATATGAAATAAACAATAGGGTAACAGAAAAATCCAAATAAATTAAAATATGTTATGTGTGTATTGGGAATTATACACCTGTTCAGGGAGGGGCTGCCTGCAGCTCCCTCACACACCAAAGAAGGCCATGGAGTTGGATCAGTGACAGTGGATGGACACACTTGGTTTATGTTCAGTTAATGATAGATTTGCTGAAAAAAAAAAAAAAAAATCACTTTTTCTTCAGTTTTCTCTGTTTCTGATATAATAAGCCTTAACTTTAACCAGAGCTTTTATGAACATCTACATGATCTGTAAATTATATTATAAAACACGAGACTTTCACCGAAAAAAAACACAAAATACAGGGGATGATATTATAATAAATGGTGATAAATCACGTAAGAAAGGTTAAATACGGAAAAAGAATTCATTTGGAAAGTGACATAAAAGTAGCACTGGGTCCTTATGGGTTAATATTAGTTAATTCACAGCTGTAACAACTAATTTTGGAAACATTTCTGCTCTTTTTAACCATTGAAGTTTTACGGGCAGGAAAATATATTAATTGGAAACAAGAATATAACACCAATAACAATGAAGTAGAAGAGACTTATGTACCTACTTATCTTCTTTTTTTAGACTGTGTTGCTGTGATGTTCAACTTTTTCCTCTATTTCACCTGTGACTCATGGTTAACAGTCTGCCTACATGTTAACAGCTCAACAGGGAACAAGAAAACACAGCTGACAAACATGATGATGCTGTATGTGTCATAATGTATGGTGAGAATAATTACATGGTACAAGTCCATAACTTCCGTCTTGTTTTTATTGGGGGAGACAAATACCAGTGGTCTAAATATTAGACTACACCCCCAAACCTACATCTATGGATATGTTACCTTGGTCTGCTATAGTGTGTTGTTGACATATTTCTACATCAGTGGTGGCTGCTCGTCTTTCAGACAGGGGAAGCTCATTGTTGGTCTACATCAAAAAAAAAAAAAAAAAATTGTCAAGTTATTTAAACATAAATTCGGCCCTCCGTTCCTTTTTAAGAAAATGGTCAGTGACCTTATTGTACCAAATAGGCGTCTTTTCCAGGGACTGGAGCAGTGTCCTCTCAATATCCAGCAGAGCTAGGCTGCTTAGACAGCCTTGGCCCATTGTGTTGTGGGTGTAAGACTTCAGCCTTTTTAAACAAGAGATGCTCCTTTCACTCCGACCTAGCCGACAGTTTGATTGATTTAACTATCTACAAAATTATATTAAACTCGAACAAGAAATGATTAAATTATGTAACTGAAACAAGAAAACGCTGAAATTATGTTAAATTGAAACAAGGAAGTACAATAAGTGTGTTTTATTTACAGTGCAAGAAATGAACGAGTAATTTCGTAGTGGTTTCTCTCTCCATTTCACAGCAGAATGTGCGACGCTATTAAACTGAAATCTGTCAGTGAAGGAGTAGATCTCAAAATAGCTGTCAATCAAACGGGGGTCAGCCTTTCGACTGATCCTCCAATCAGCACGTGGGATTCTGGCATCCAGCCCGGCCGAGCTCCGCCCACAGCTCCATTCACCCCCAGAGACGTCCAGCGTCCGGGGGCGGGACAACATCGTGGCATTTATCCAATTACCGTCCAGTTTTGAGGCAATGAAAAAAACTGTTCCACTCAAGTCCCATTTAAGCCCAGAGACGCACGGCGTCTACGGACAAATGCACTGAGCAGAGATCGAATGAGAAAACAGAGACACGGGAATGTATGAGAAGTGAACAACATCACGTCCGTTGATTTGTGATAAAGCTGATTCTGAACGAACTCATCTTTGAGATGAATGTGTTCTAACACATTTGTAGTCAATAAAATGTCAACACAACTGTACATATTTAACCATTAATTTTCGTAATTTTAGGGGAAGCCGGGCTTCCCTTGCAGCCTATGAGAAATCACCACTGTTCTACCACAGGATGGAGCATGTTAATGGTTAATGTTAACCCTCAATGCTAAGTTACATTGCTATTGCCTATTATGGTGGACCATGGTCAAAAGTTACTATCCCCTTAACTAATGCACACAGAGTGAATAAAACAGTGCTTTTTTTTTTCATTTTTAGTGGCCATCATATTAGACAGTGAAGTGAGGAGTATCCAGTTGGCGGTTACCTGATGCTTCCCCTCTAGACATCACGTTATATTTCACACTTAACCTTTAATTGTACGCTCTTTTTTTCATTTTTGTTCCTTTCTAAAATGGACACGTGTCATTTCTGCATCCACCCCCTCTTTAAAGACTTATGAATATGCAAATTAAAATACATGCAGCCTTACACAAGTGCATACACAACATTCAGAGTCTGAAAAGGGATCAAGAGCTAGTGCTGTTAATGATGCTGTGTGCTTATGACATCTTAATTAGCAACATCTGAACTCAGTCACAGAAGTAAGTGTATGACTAACACAAGTCATCCATGTCTACGGGGACTTGGTTATAATGGTTGTTGACCATTATTACCCTGTCCCCCGAAGGGGAGGCAAGGGGAATTGTTTATGGTTCGTTTTGTTTATTTGTTTGTTAACACTGTAGCAGCAAAACCATTGGTTCAATTCATACCAAAATGGGTTTATAGATTGCCAGTGACCTAGAATAGATATGATTATATTTTGGGAAAAGTAGGTCAAAGTAAAAAAATTTTATTAATTTTTTTAAAAGTTTTTTTTTTTCCCCTTTTACTTATAATGGGCAAAAATTCAAATGTCTGTGGTAGCAGAACTATTGGTTGAATTCATACCAAACTGGATTCATAGATTGCCAGTGACCCAGAATAAATATAATAACATTTTGGGAAAAGTAGGTCAAAGTTCAGATTTTTTATAAATTTTTAAATAGCTATTTTTTCCCCAGTTACTTATAATGGGCAAAATTTCAAATGTATATAGCAGCAAGTCTATTGGTTGAATTCATACCAAATTAGGTTTATAGACTGCCAGTGACCCAGAATAGATCTGATTACATTTTGGGAAAAATAGGTCAAAGTTTAAATTTTTTATAAATTTTTAAAATGTTTTTTTTTTTCCCATTTACTTACAATATCAGAAATGTCAAATGTCTGTAGCAGCAGAACTATTGTTTGAATTCATACAAAATTGGGTGTATAGATTGCAAGTGACTCAGAATAAATATGATTACATTTTGGGAAAAGTGGGTCAAACTTAAAATTTTTTATACATTTTTTAGTCTTTTTTTCCCTCCCATTTACTTATAATGGGCAAAATTTCAAATGCATATACAAATATCAATTTTGCTTCAATTTACTTCAAACTTGGCACATATATAAAGACAACTGATATGCTGACATCACCATATGCATTGACATGATGACATCAGCTGGGTCAATGCCAAAATAAGATGCAATATGTGTGAGGGGTGGAGTTTGTTGTGCCTGGCACCAGTTGTATTTATTCTGTTATTGCTCCCACTGCAGTCCTCTGAGAATGGGCTTCTCAGGTTCACACTGGAAGTCAAGTCATGACCCTGTCAAGCCTATCTCACAAGATTAAAAAGTGGGAAATTACAGATCTGGAACAAAGGAAGTATTCTGGAGGCTCCTGAAAGAAAATGCAGCCATGTGTACTGTAGGTAGAACTGTGTCAGTATATGTTCATTTGCATTCAAAAAGATCTTTATTTTCTATTTCTGTAAGTGCATCAGTGCATCACGTTGATGCCAGGAGTGAAGTGAGAAGAGTTATTTCAGGCACTGCTATTATAGAAGTGAAATTCCAATTCTGTTTTTTTTTTTTTTTTTTTTTTTAACAGTGCTTTGTGACGTGAAATTGGAGGACTTATATGCGTAGATCAGCTTGAAACGCTCAAGGCTGAAACATCAGCGCAAACAATTCACAATTGTGTTAAAATATGTCTGGTTCTATTTTTTTTTTTTTTTAAATCCAAACTTACAGACATCAAAACTTTAAAAATAAAAATAAACAATGACTGTCTGTCTTCTCTTCAGCCATGAGCATTCAACCATATAACCCAGCATTTGCTACTAATTAAGAAAACTTGATTCACATCGATATTCTTCAACTTTAGTTCTCATCTGAAATTACTGAATATACAACACCTTTGGCTTCTATTCTACTACAACAGTAGCTGGTGGTATATTATAATCATGCACTATTTAATCTCAAAATAACAGAAGAAGCATACGTTCTAATAATAAAACAAGTTTAGATAACTACAATAATTAACAGTCAATGATACATTTTATTTTTTCTACTTTACCATTGTTTTATAAATCATCTCTTTCCACAATACAACACTAAAACAACCAGTACAAATGCTTGGACAAACCATTATTTCTGGGAGACTTTAACTTGTGGACATTACAAACAAATTTAGATAATGAATAGTGATGACAAGATAGAAACTTAACTAATTTAACTTTCCTCTTGTGTTAGGGTTGGCACCGACCCATTTTTAGGTTTTAAATGCATAAAAGAACCACATAAAATTTGTTTATTGCATCAAGGCTTTTTGACTTTGTCAGCAACGTCAATTTCAACAAAATAATACAAAAATAACTTTTTCACTAAATTCTGAAATGCTCTGGTTGAAATTATGACCTTTGTGTTGTTAGGGTCAGTTTTGACCCAGTTATAAAAAATAAGATTATAAAGCAATAATTAGAGCCAAAACTGAAATCATAAGTGTACTGTCAGCCAACACACTGACAGCCAGCTACTCTCCCAATCATGTCAGCTTTTGGGGATTCTCATTTTGACTTGTTATCCAGTATACCTGCACAAAAAAAAAAACAAGCAAAGACGAGCATGTCCACACATGTGAGGTCAATTCAGTATAGAGTTGGTGCACATCGAGGGGTATACTGACAAAAAAAAGGCCCAGAGGCTCACACCAAAAATTTTAAAACCAAACCATGGAGCCTAACAAGGTAATCAAGAAATGACAAACAAATTGGATGATAGATAATTGTTTTTAGTGTATTTTACAGCTGATTTAAGACATGAGTCAAAACCAAACCGTTGAGATAAGGGATGGTGACAGAAAGCGAACACAAGAGGAAAGTTAAGTCAGTTTCCTTAAGTGTTGGTGTGAACTGCCGGAGCATATTCTTCATATTACATAGATTATGACTGGTACATGTTTCCAGTCCAAAAGGTATCTGTGCAGACCTTGATCTCCTGTGGGTCACACACTAAACACCTGTATTTGATGTTTCAGGTTCATCACAGAAAACAACAACAGACAGGCATGAATTTAGATGTGATGTCACCATTTTCTATTTTCTCCATTCACATAGACACACACAAATCAGAGTTTTTAGGAATATTCACTTTCAAATTTAGTTTTTTGCAACAAAAAGGCTCAAAGAAAATATGAGTTTTACAAAATATTCAGATTTGTGCAGAGGAGGCAATGATGCATACTTTCAGTATGTGGTTGTTTCCAAATTCAGGAGATTTCTGTGCATTAGTGTTCCTTAAGATTGGTAATAAATTGAGTGGTATTAGAACAGAAATAATTTGAAAAACAAAAACTATGCATTTGTTACTGGGAACACCTCTGACTGTTTTTCATAACTGACTCAACAAAGCTTAAAATTGGATACTGCATGCAAAACTAGATCACATCATTTTATGCAGATGTTCCTGCGACTGTGGTTCTGTGGTTCACAGTAGTAAAAACAATAATAAATGATAAACAGACCACTGGACCCTTCGCTTGTTGTACTAAATACAGGAAAAATCCATTTCATTTTCACTGAAGAAATAAATTACATGCTGTTTTCTTACCTCCTCTCAGCTTTTGATTCAACATCACCTGGAGTGAGCACCATGTGAACTCTGTCAATTATAAATTAATCTCCATGCTTGTGGATGTCCTGTGATTTGTGACCTTCAATTGTCATGGGGTGCCCCTGGAAAAAAACATCACCACCCTCCATTTCATTGTCCGAACACTGATTATTGCCCTTGTCTTCTATTCTTTTATCTGTCAGATTTTGCTGTCAAATTCATTTGGTTATATATTCCAGTCAACACATGTTGATTTCAAAAGGTGGAATGTCACATTATTCAGTGATAACAATAATGGAACATTAGAGACACAGATTAAATTTTAGTCACTCCACTGTCAATGACTTTGTCACAAGGCTATCTATCCTTCTTTAATCTGGTCGCTTCATGTGGATTGGAAGTGGATTTTTGTTCCTCACTGAACCCCCACTATTCATGTTTTATTAATGTCATATGCTGTCGAGTTGGGCTCTCCTAACTGACTTACCAAGTCAACCCTTTCCTTGTCACAAATCAAATTAGCCCAGGCTGTGATTAATCATCAGGCGGAGCACCCAGTGAAAGGGGGCTGACACCTTATTAATTTCCTTAATTACATCTTGTATTAGGTTTCAGAATCGTCCCGTCTAATTATGCTGCCTTTGACTCCTAACTCTTTCAACCTGGCTACACAAATTATTTGTGCAACCAGGGCTATTTAAATAGATTTCATTTAATATAGGCGAATGTTATTAAGGTAATAAAGACGGAGGGGAGGTTCAGGTGCAAGGTTTTCAAACTGTTTGGATTTCAGTTATTTCATTGGTTACAAAGCAGAGTGTGAGATATAGCCTTGTAAATGTCATTATTCTGTTATTTTATTACGTTTGATTTTGAGTCTCTTGGATTTAATGATTTTGCTGTAATATCAAAGCACATTAATTGCGTTAATAGCAGCATGAATATGATAATCTATTTTAGACTTACACTAACTATGGCTTCATTCTGTGACTGTATTTCTAAGAGTATCATAAATGTAATCTCATTGTCTTCCTATCAATATATTGCTGTTTAGCATGCAGCAAAACAAATATCTGACTGCTGCACGGTAGAGCTATGCTTCTGGGTAGAGAAAAATTATGAATCAGCCAAATGATCAACTCATTTCATATTAGCTTCTGGATAGGCTCGCAGAGCTTTGCTGCCACTGTCATTATTTGTGTTTAGAAGGCAATTCTGGAGGTGCTGAAATGAAAAAGAGAGATTATGTGGCTGAATGCACACACCCTGCCTATGAATCATATGAGAAGGACTGTGCTGTTTAATCGATGACATAGTCCAGGCATTCATTTACTAAGTTGTTCGTATGGGGAGCAAGTTTAAATAGTTTGGCCCTTAGCGCTTTAGGGAAATGCAGTGCCAGTGTTTTATGAAATGAGAGCAGTGGCAGGGGACACCCCTATGTTGGCCCAGACGTGTACTGTATCTGGGGATTCTAGTTTCTTTCTACGAGAACATTTCACATCAAAACTTTGCTGTACTGAAAATTGCTTCATGTTCAACATAAAACATGCTTTCTTGTGTATGAGGTGTTTTCACAGAAGCACAGTAGTTAAATGTACAGCTGTAGGTGCCTTTTTATCATAATGTATAGTATATTATAAAAGACAAGTGCCATTGTGTGTGTGTGTGTGTGTGTGTGTGTCTCAGGAATCACACAAAATTTGTAAAGAGCTGACTGCTGCAGTTTGGCATACTTTGGTATTTCTGGACAAGGAGGACACTAGCAAAATCGGCAAGTTGATTGGACCAATATTTTGGGAGATATTACTGATTTTGGAATACAATAGCCTTACAATGACATTGCTATGCCCAGAACGCTTTGGCAGTGACTGCTGGACAAATGTGGTACAGCATGCATGAACAGCATAAAAACTACCACATGTAGAACATGCTAGTGTCTCTGCCTGTCTTTAAATCATGTCTAAAAATTTACTTCTTCTTGTTGGCTTTTAATCAATGAGTGAGATGTTCAGATTTCCTATGTTGTTTTTACCAGATTTTAATTTGTCTTTGTTTTTATGATGGTTGTATTTTGTTGTTCTTAGCCCGCCTTGCACCCTGTGTTATCACTGTTTTTACTTATTTATTCCCTTGTTTTATGATTTGTGTACAGCACTTTAGCCAGCTGTAAAGTTCTTAAAGTGCTTTATAAATAAAGTTGGTATGGTATGGTATGGTATGGTATATTTAAAGAGGCATCATATTCGGGGTAAATTGCAGGAGCAGCTAAGTTACTAAGAACAGCCTACTATAACAATAATTATTTGTTTGTGACTTTCTGTGGTATGTAATGGTGCACTATTTAGTTGTACAAGTGTTTAAACAAATCAAATGAATATCACAGCCACACAAAGCAGCATCTTAAGTTTTATCATGAACTTGAAGTGTGGTAACACCTATTTGCTTATATAAGATATAAAGGTTAATGTTAAAGGTTTAATTTGCTGTATTATTCCAATAGGGATAATAGGCATTTTACCATCCCCCTATACAGTTTATAATATGTATAGAGACCACATATAGTATCTGCGTCTGATAACAGCTTTGCAAAGCAATATCTGCAGAAATGAAAAAGATGGTGTTTGAAATAATTGCGACGTCAGACATTAGTGTTTGTGAAACCAAGTGTAATATGTTTTGGAGGCAAAAGTAACAGATTCGTACCAGGAATATGAATTCTATATGAGATAATAATGAGAGGTCTTAGTGGTCTGCCTCTATCCGGAAGGCTGTCAGCTATTTCTGTCTAATAGATCAGCAAGGGACAAAAAGTGAGCTGATAAACTAGTGATTTATTATTTTTAAACAAACCTTCTTCATCAATTATTCTGGATGCTAAGTGTGAATTTTCCTGCATCCATGTGTTTTCAGGATTCACCTGAACCATCTGTTCAAGCATCATGACTATTTTAATTAATTAATTAATTAATTAATTAATTAATTAATGTACTTTATGAGATAATTGTTTTCTTACACAGCTGTCACGTATCATACCAAAAATAGAGTTATTACACAATGCATTATGCTACAATCTTCCTAACTGTCAACTGGGGGGGTGCAGACACTCTCCCGGGTGGGGTGCAAAAATCATGAAAAATCACAGGCTCACTGACCCTCCCTCCTGGCTTACAGATTGAATTGAGGTCCGTCGTGTAATAGATGCACATCTGCCCCCCCCGGGAAATCATGAGGTGATGGGGGGCTTTATCTACAGAGCTATATAACCCACCACATCCTACACATACAGGTTTGTCACATTAATCTGACAATAACATAGCCCCCCCCCCCAGTCCCCTATTTTTTGTTCAAAAAAGGTTGAGAAACACTGGTCTATCTATTTGATGTTCAGAATATCATCCTGCTTATATGATGTGAAAGGCTCTTACATAATATCCTACCAGACAGATTCACTTGGTTATTTTTATACCTGAATATAAACATTTGTTGTGTATAGAGCTATTTATCATAAATGAAGCATAGCGTTAGTTCAGGGCATTCAGGCAGTATTTGTGTTGGCTCATTGGCATCAGCCGTTTGCTCTGTGCTTGATAGGGTGTATGGTTGATCATACACATCTAATCACATCATGCAGGTGCTCAGCATGGACATTTTATATCTCCATCTCTCTGTCAGTCTAATGCTGCTCTTGCTATCGCTGCCTCACTGCTTCCCACAAAACCTCCTACTTCAGTGGAATTTCATGTTATTGCTATAAATATGATTTCAGTATTTACATACAGTATGTGTTCATCATGGGGATTAACTGTCTGGGCAGAAGCTCGGATTCACTGAGATCTCATTGAAACAGTTCAGTGAAACCATTTCTGCTAAATATAACTGAGCAACCATTTCCTATAAATGGTCAATTCCTACTGTATATAATGCAGTTTTTATGCAGCATTTTAATACAGCTGCTTTCTGCAAATAACACCAAATAAAATGTACATAATTCATATACATTTCCTCTACAATCTACTTATGCTATAACAAATCTGAAACAAAAACATGTTTCATCTATAGATATATGTATATACCATTTTTCAACTGTGTATCACAGAAAATATGGCTGATTTTGGCACAGGAGGATTAGATTTAGAGAAGCATGTCAGGTCTTATATACTGTCCACACTAACGCAGATATTTTGCAAGACAGACAATTTTCTCCATGTTTGGGATGAGGATGAAAATATGTGTTTAGAAATATAGTGCAGTGCGGATAAGAGTCTGACAATATGACAAAAACTGATTTGCAGTGTATTTATTTATATTTCAACTCTTTTGCTAACCCTAAGAAGAGTGCTTTTATTGCTTAACTCATAAAGACCCCAACAGCCACCGTCAACCAAAAGCATCTACTGAGCTAAACTGTTTATCCACTTATCCTATCAATCCATGTAAATAATTGGTGTAAAATGCAGTTTGTCGTCTTTTCGTAGCA
This sequence comes from Sphaeramia orbicularis, assembly GCF_902148855.1. Taxonomy (NCBI): domain Eukaryota; kingdom Metazoa; phylum Chordata; class Actinopteri; order Kurtiformes; family Apogonidae; genus Sphaeramia; species Sphaeramia orbicularis. Next base: position 23,505,807 of record NC_043961.1, on the reverse strand, counting down.
GGGGCGTAGAATTGCACACATCCCTACCAATATCCAGCCACTACTGTTTTGTCCCTACCAATATTACAGCTGTCCGTAGTGTATAGGCAATGACTACGGCACACAAAGGGTTAATAGTTGGTCTCTGCTAGAAGTCCCGCCTCTAACCTAATTATCATTCTCCGATTGGCTCTGCGGTTTTGCTGTCGTACATATGATTGGCCGTCCCCGTTGTTACTCCATCTACTTGTAAACACTACAGTTATCAGCTCGTTGGACCGGACAGGAAAAAAAGAAAATGTTGGACCGGACAGGAGGCAGTTCATATATCCAGCCGCTTAGCATAAGTTGTCAACATGTTTGCATTTGTTCTGCCTGGGTCTTGAATATCAGAGGTGTCATTTACATTTACATTTGTACATGTGTCTGTTTGACTGCATGCGCATGCGTATATGTGTCGGTGCGTGCAGGCCCGGTTTATGGCATAGGCTGATAACTGATAACATGATAATTTCTCATTAATTGTCTTAAAAATAAAGAAATGAGAGGAAAAAAAACCAAAAACAAAACAACAACCCCCCCCCCCCATAATTTCTCAGGTGAGCTCTCCCAGCAGGGCCGTTTCAAGATATCTGGGGGCCCTAGGCAAGAAAGTAAAGTGAGGCCCCTAATACGCGAAGATGTAGTGGTCGAATCACCGAAGAAGAAAAATAAAATCCAGATGTTTTCTGGTGCATTTAATGAGTCATGAATTACTTTGTATTACGCTACACAGAGTATCCACTAGAGTGTAGTAAAGGACACAGTGTCTTCCATTAGGCATTGTTGATGAGAATGACACAATTTGGTTATATTAATGTTTGTTATTATTCTACTACTATCAGTACTACTAGGCCTAGTACTACTGATGATAAAAGGATAAACAAATAAAATTATTATTATTATTATTATTATTATTATTATCATTAGGCCTATTTATTATATAATAATATGCAATTAGTACTGATTGTGATAGATTTAATAATGATACGATTTTTTGTCCTAGACTGTGATGTTACTAATTCCATGTAGCCTGATAAATACTTTCAGCTTGTGAGGAGGTGGCATTGTCACTATCAGTTGGTGTTGACAATAATTTAAGCAAAGCACCTAAAAAAGCAAAAAAAAAAAAAAAAAGAACGGCATTTGGTGAGTAGGCTTACTTTTGTCCTTATTCTAGAAGTATATGATTAAAGTGCAGAGGATTTGATAGTAACTTTGCAGGAGAAGAACTTCACTTCCCATAATGCACCAAAATGTAACGTCAGACCTCATTGGCAAAACTACCTGAGCACATGGTGCAAAGTGTTGTGATGTGTTGATGGGCAAGTGTGGGAAATTTAGTTAGTTAAAGAGTTTAAAATGTAGGATTGTGATTGCATGGTTCACAGACACCACCATTCTTTTTTTTTTTTTTTTTAATTTGCTGTTGTATTTGAATATTCTGAATATTTGACGATTTTGAAAAGTGTTATAATTTCCTCATTATTCTAATTGTTCCTGAACGCCTCATGTATTGTTTACGTGTGCCTCCTTGAACGTGAACAGAACTCAGTTCTGCAGTGAGGGCACAGAGCTGATGTGAGGGACTCGAACAAATGTTGGCTTGAAAATACAAACTTTTGCTGCAGTCCTACTCTAGTCCTCTTCTGTGCCTAAACCAGCTGACACACAAGGAACAAACGTATGGATGAGACGGACAAACGCAAAGGAAAAGGGACATTTTTCTCCTAATGGGATGGAGAGATCACCAGCGGAAATTGCTAGCTAACCGAAAATGTCCACTGAACTGGATGGACTATTTGTCCAAACTGGATGGGATTCATAGGACCAGACGATTTAGTTTGGAATAAAGTTGTGTGGGTGACCGCAGCAGGAGCAGACAACCGTCCAGAGTAAGTGAAATCACTTCAGTAGGCTTAGCTTTGGCTTTTCATGACTAAATACTGTTAATGCTGTCGTACTTCGTTCCTCCGCATCCAAATTATTTAGCTCAAAAGAAGTTTTGGAACGCTGTACAACAGTAGAAAAGGGCGATGGAGAAGTTGTGTTTATTCTCTCCTTAAATTCTTCCAACAGAACACAGTTGTGTTGTGTGTATATGATTAGTTCTTGAACTGAATCCTCCCCCTCTCATGCTAACATCTATCTGTGTGTTTGGTCACTGATGTGAGGGCTTTTGTTCGCACACTTTCAAACATATCACACAGTTGTAGCCTATTTGGAGAAAACAATGGTTTACGTAATACTTACCGCTGTGTTGTTGGCGTTTTTCCTCTTCTTTCTTCTTTTGTCTTTTTGCAAACCCTGAAGGGTAGGAGCTTCATCATTGGTGTTCTTTTAAAATGGCCGCCGCCGTGCTCAGTGTGGACAGACAGTTAATTCCACTGACAGCAAGTGGGGGATGTGATGGGGGGTGTGCGAGGGCGGAGGTCACTTCTACATGACCCTCATTGTGTTTGTCATTGCATAGGGGGAATCCCTCTAGTCTGGGGGGCCCCAGTCACAAAACAGTACAGGAGAGGGTTAGTGCTGCCTCACTGTGGTGGTTTGTTTACAATGGATGGTTTTTAATAAGTTGTACAGATAAATGACCATGCGGCCACTGGGGGCCCTCTTCAGCTATGTGGTTAACTGCTAGTTGGCTGGTTTATAAATGTTTCTAATTCATTTATGTTTCTATATGGTTTACTGCTAGTTGGCTGTTTGATATGTTTTTATGTGGTTCATAAATGTTTCTATCTAATTTATTTATGTTTCTATGTGGTTTACTGCTGGCTGCTTTGTGCATCTCCTCTCATGCTTCATGTATCTCCTCTTCGTGCCCCCCCCATATGTATGTGTGTGTTTGTGCGCATGTGTGTGTTTTTTAAGGGGGGTGGGGGGCACACCAAATTCATATCTTGCCTAGGGTGCCAAAATGACTAGAACCGACCGACTATGATTGTTTGCTTGTTTGATCAGCTCTACATGATGTGAAATTATGATCGCAAATGCAAAAAAAAATCAACTTTCAGGAATGCTGCCTTGGAGCACTTTTGTTAAATCAAATCAAATCTTATTTCTATAGCGCCAAATCATAACAAAAGTTATCTCATGACGCTTTATATATCGAGTTGGTTGAAACTAGACCAGACATTTGTGTCCCCACCAATGTCAGAATCAAACCTACTCCCTTGTTTCGTAGTCCTCATATATGACCCATTTGGATGTTCAGAGGCTCCGTAGTGAATATGAAAACATCGTCATCTTCTACAACATTAATTCACCAGTGAAACCCATGGAGTTTGATCAGTGACAGTAGATGGACACACCTGGTTTATGTTCAGTTAATGAGAAATTTTACTGAAAAAAAAAATAAAAAATCACTTTTTTCCCCAGTTTTTTCTGTTTTAATACAATAACCTTTGACTTTAATCTGAGCTTTTATGAACATCTACATGATCAGACAATTAAACATAGGAAAATAAATAATTTTCACTGGAAAAAAAAATGCTAAATTCAGAGGATAATATTGTAATAAATGGTGATAAATCACTTAGGAAAGGTTAAATAGAGAGAAAAATTCATTTGGGAGCTGACACAAAAGTCACACTGGGTCCTTATTGCTTAACCCATAAAAACCCAAAAATCCAGTGGTGAAAAAAACCATCTACTGATCTAAACTGTTTAATATCTGCTGATCCATTAATCCTATCAATCCATGTAAATAACTGATGTAAAATGCAGTTTCTCATCTTTTCATGGTCATCAGATATGATCCATTTGGATGTTCAGAGGCTCCGTATAGTTACCGTGGAAACACTGTCATCTTCTACAACATTGATTCACCAGTAAAACCCATGGAGTTGGATCAATGATTGTGGATGGAGACACTTAATTTATGTTACTGATGTCTTTGCTAAAAAAAAGTCACTTTTTCTTCTGTTTTCTCTGTTTGTGATATAATAACCCCCAACTTTAATCTGAGCTTTTATGAACATCTACATGACGATGAATTAAATATAGGAAAATAGATGACTTACACTGAAAAAAATGCAAAATAAGGAGGATAATATTACAATCAATGGTGATAAATCACTTCAGAAAGATTAAATATAGAGAAAAATTCATTTGGAAGCTGACATAAAAGTAGTGCTGGGTCTTTATAGGTTAAACCAAGAAAGTTCGGATGCAAAGTCCAGTCTGTAGTGGCAAACTTCTTGAGTATTCACCCAAACCAAAAATCAAAATGAAGCAGAGCCTTCAATGATGAATTATGCAGAGATTATACACATCGCTGAGAATGACCATGGTTTGCAGAAACATACAGTGTAAACATTTGTTCTGGCAACTGGTATGGTCTGTCTAGTTGTACTCATCAGTGTGGCTTGACAAATAAAATGCATTGTGCTGATGGCTGAGGCAGTAGTATCTCACTTCCAATGTGGATCAATGGCCATCGCCTTGAGACACAGACACCATTCTATTTGGGATGATAGCTTGGGGGGAAAAACAAGGTGGGAAAGGTAATACAAAATAGAAATACCCTGGACGGTCATACCAAGGCAGTGTCGTGGGAATAACATATAAATTGATTTCTGCACCATGCCATGTTAACGTTTCATTCCAGCAGCTGGGTTTGCTATACTCATTAGATAAAGAAAAGTGCTCTGCCCCTTTGCATGCTTGTGTGCCTGTGTGCTTGTTGCTAGGTTATGGCGATTTGCTAAATGGTGTAGGCTGCACTGAGTTATGCATTAAGGGTCTGCATAGCATATTATGGTAATTCACACCAAATTCTGTTTTGACATCCTCAATAAGACATGCACGGCAATTACAGGTCAAGCTGTCTTTTTAGCTCATGCAAGAAATGTCCGCTCGTGTTCTTGGCACTGCACAGAGTGAAAGCATCCGACTTAAATTTCACCTGCCTAAGTGAAATGATAGTGTTGAATCTAAATGAGGCGTGCTTGGCCCTCCAGGGTGGCTCTGTCTCCTCCTGGTCCAGAGAATGTGTCCTTCACAATCTTAGTTTGCCCTTGTGCCTCTCATTTTCATACCAGAGAGTTAGGCTGCTCATTGGTGGAGAGTAGAATTGGGAAGTGATTCTGTCCTGCATCCATTAGACAAACACCTTCATCATTCACTCAGACTTAAATCTCATGAGCTGCTTCCAGCTCTACTAATTCACTATGTTACAAACTCATGAATAATAATTATATGCATAAAACACATGAAAGACACAGGCAGTGCAGTACAACTTTTATAGCCTATAACAGCAGAATTATAGTTTCATTTTGTTGTAGAAAAACTCCAGCGCTATCCTCAGCAGCTCATTATCCCATGTCATATTTCTTTTAACTAGTACATGACATGTTGTACTAAGATAGAAATCAACCAATTTTCCCCAACTATAACAATATTTTCATTTTGCTTTCATTTCTCCCAACACTATTTTGTATTTTGTGTTTATTTATTGTAATTTTTGTTGACTATGTAAATCTGCAGGCTTTTGAAATGTAATTTTTGTCGTTCTGGTTTCATGTTTTTGTTAAGTTTATATGACAAAAGACAACTGTTCAGTTCTGAAGAAAAGTGAATGAAAGGGATTTTAGTCAATTGTCCTTGAGCAGTGATATTATGGAATAAAAACAGAGGCAGGTAATGAATCAATGAAGGATTTCGTGTGAAAAAGGTTAAGGTTGACTTTCATTAAATAGTTTCCTTGTAGAGTTTGTACTCATTTTGAGACTCAGATTCTGTTCTTTCTTTAAAGGCATGTCTTGATTAATGATTTTTTTTTTTTTTCCTGCACAACCAGGTATGCTATAAAACTTTAATAGTGTTAGTTACTGCTGGTTTGTGCTCACAGTTAAAGTCTAAAATAATATTGATTATAATAAGACAGACAGGTAGCCTGATGACATGGCAAAAATGTGTTCAGTGTGTGGGCAAAACAAATGCTCTAGTTTTACTTTCAGTCGTCCAAACTTTAGATAACTTCGCTGCAGCATACTGTGTGTGTGGGCAGGTTTGGACTGACGGCACACTGCTTTGTCTCTAGCAGGCAGCCAGAAGGCCACACTGCTGTTGTGAACTTTCAATAGAGACTTGGACAAACATCATGTGTTTCACTTGAACTGCTGTAGTACAATCTGTTCCATACTGTCTATGAATAAACCGGGCAGTTAATAGAAGATGGTCTTACACACAAATTCTTTTTTGAAAAATATGATATTTGAAACCAATTTTGGTAGAAAGTATGACACATTTGATATTTGAAATGTCAAGTAATAGATGAATCAACAAACCAGCACTCTGAGCGACTGAAAAATATCATATAGTTTTATTGCAATGGATTTTTTTTGTGTGTTTTGGTGGTTGTTCTTCTTTGCATTGCACTTGGGTTTTCATTGTCTTGTCAGCTATTATATGTGTGAAAAAAACATGCCCTTTTTTGAAAACATGTGAAACAGGAATGTTCACAGATGCAGTTTTTTTTTTTTTTTTTTTTTTTGCACCTACAATATGTGCTCCAGTCATGTGATGGTCTTATTCTGACAACTGAAAACAGCACATTTCTAAATGTAGTAGTTCTTCTTCCTTCCCACTCTTCTCTCTTCCTTGTGAAGTTTGAAACAAATCTCCCAGGGATGTTCATGTGTGACGACACTGGTGCCCCTTGTGGGACAAGCTGTGTTGTGACACACAGTCGCTCGTGTAGAACATGATGGATCTCACTGTTTGACCCTTCACAGTTTTGGGTTGCAACATAAAAGCATTACTGCTACAACAGTAAAGCGGCAGAAAAAATAAATTATCATTATGGCAGCTGCTGACAATCATAGACTGGCAAGTCATTTGGTTGACAAGTGTATTGGCGGTTGTGGGGGTGGGGGGCTTGGTGCAGTGTCATGGGACATGGACAGTGATATATTGTGTACCCATCAGAGTATGTGTTCATTTGTTACAAACAATGGAAATGTCACAGGGCGATGTTGTTTAGTGTTTTGACCTCCACTAGCTCAATACTGGAATTCTAAACACTAAAGAAACTATTGCACAAAAGCGGCCATACACTGGATGTGGGATAAAATATTAATACTATATTGTAATCCTCTTCTTATGTTTTTGAAACTAAATATCTACACTTTTATTAAGACATACAGGTGCTTTAAATATATTTGTCTACCAGTTTAATCCACCAGTCTTTACTTTAAGCTTAGAGCTTATCACTTTTTTGTAAATCTCACATTAAGCTCACTTGTTAGATTCTGTGAAAATGACACCAGATATCTTCTTTAGGGGTATTTTTCCCCCTCAGTCATATGATATTTGGTGAATGATCACCTTGCAATCTATCAAGAATCATGTCCTCATCGTAGTGGGTAGCACATTGTAGTAGTATTGAATTGTGAGTTACTTTGAACATTTTAATATTCATAATCACTATGAGATATTACAAAAGGGCCTTGAATTTGTTCCTTATGAGCAACTTATTAGTTATGACTGTGCTGACAATGCTTATAATGACATGTAATTTTTCTTGCATGTTAAATGATGAAAAAGATTATTTAAAAATCCACTCTAACATAAAACTGTCTAACATTCTTAGTCTTCATTGCCAATAGCCTTTGATGATAATGATTATATCACTGAGTGCTCAACATCTATCAATGAGGATGTGTTTTAATGTCATTAATACTTTGGAGATGCTCTCAGTTGTGTGGATGTTCAGCGTAAAGAAGACATTCACTGTGACTCATACCTGTAATGACTATAATTACAGACCAAAAAGCCCCCACAGGTAGAGTGTGGCCTTTCAACAAATTATAGGTTGCTATGTAAAATGATTAAGGAATATGACTGTAATAAAGTGCACAGAAAGGGTATGCCATTAAAGAGCTGTGGAGGCTCCGATTGAAAACATCCAAATGCAACCAAATATTAACACAAAGAGGGCAAAAGTTTACTTCAAATACCCTTGGAAGTTACAAATATGTGTTTTGTAAACAGCACTGTCTAGTATCTTCTGTGCATGAAAAAGGTTGAAAAAGGTTGTCCTTGCTGTCAGTGGTTGATTAGCAGTCCAGCGTGATGTGGACATGGCTGTCTGTGGGTCTCAGCGGGAGGTCGGCAGGACTTGATGGATGTCTCTCTTTTGAGATTGCACAGCAGCACAGGAGACTGGAGGACCTGGTCCCTGTTATCTATTCATGCTGTGTTCCTTTCTACTCTGCCTAAAATGGAGCAGGACCTCCCTCCACAGCACGGCTCCGTCATTTTGGGAAGGAGCTAAAGAGTGCATAAAAGGGAATAAGGAAAAGCACCTCTTCCATTTCTGATCCCCAAGCACCTTTTAAGCAAAAATCCACTTAGAACTTGCATAAGTAGGGAGAGAGAAATCCCTTGATTTTCTACATAAGCACTAAATTTGAGGATAATCTTCACAGTGTGGCGTAGTGGGATGTCTGGCTGACAGACTTCGGGTAACCTCGCTAAAAATACTCACAGAAACGTGATTAAACAGACAGATGCATACATTCACACATATTCATTTACAGCAACAAAAGAAGCGCCCAGAGACAAACTCACGCATACACCCCGAGTCACTGCCTCACTTATTTTGTTTTGCAAAGGCTCAATAAGACCGCAGGACAGTGAATCCTATTAGATGTGAGAAAACAAAGAGTGGAACGGCTCATTGAGAAACAAAAAAACCTCCCGCTCCCTTTGCATATTCCTTCCTGATTTTGGCAAGACCACTGGGAGATTGATGTTTCTGTCTTTTTCATACCTTCTGTGACTGCTCACAGAGACACCGGGGCACATAAAACTGGCCAAATTCTTAAATGATGAATGCACGCCAGTCTGTCCACTGGGAGAAGACACAAATCTCATATCAGCAGAGAGAGGGAAGGCTGATATTGAAAATCATCTTGAATTTCGCCTGGCACGATATTGAAAATCTTTATTCTAATTGCATGAATGAATTGAATGTGCTGTTCTGATAAATCCACTCTGCCACCAAGGGAATTGTACAAATGAAGCATCACAGATTCGTTTGTGTGTTTACTGTATATGTGTGCGTTTATCTGCCCGTAAGTCATTTTCATACTCACCGCGTGCTGTTGTTGATTGCTTGTTTACTCAAGCAAAAACTCTGTTCACAATGTTAACACATCATATAAATGAAACTCTGACAAGATCTTCCACCCACATATTACAACATATCAAATAGTCATGAGAAGAACATTTTTCAGAATATCAGAATATGAAGAAGGAATGGGAGACAGTATATCAGTATAGAAAACCATTTTTATTTCTCATAAGGCTGTCTTGTAATGTACTTATATCTAATGGGGGATAACTGTATTTTTCTTCATTGTGACTAATACTTTCTCACTGTCATTCTGAATAAATCACCCACTCTTCCGCTCTTCCTGCTGTATTAGAGATCTGCATGATCAACAGCCACCCATGACCACCCTAAAGAGCAGAAATAGATGATAACTGTCTTGATACTGTCCAAATCCCTACTTAATCTCAGTGGAAAGGATTTGTTGTTGGTGCTGCTTCCTTTTGTGAGGGAATTCTATACAGTGTTTTCCTCATCATAACAGAAACTACAAGCATTTTGTGGTTTAACCAGCAACATTTCTGAATGACAAAAGTGACCAATACTTATTTTTTATTATTTCACGGTGGCTTTTTCCAATGCAAGCATACACTGCAAAGCAGTCCTATACACACTGTATTGAGCCTCTGGAGAAGTGTTATAGTCAGGGGCTCAACAATATTCCACCTTGGGATTCGAGCTCCAGATAGAGTCTTTAATAGATTTTTCAGCTTTGTGGTTCTGTCATTGCACATGTAATGTATTTATATATGTATATATACACAAACTCTTACATACAAAGGAAAGAAATGCTCATGAATTTACACTGGGCATGCCCACGAATAAAAGTCAAATAGAAGTGTCCATCATGAAGAATGAGGGTGAGTCCAGGAGAGTGGACCTTAAAACCTCTCAAAAATTCTTCATTAATTCATATTAGGCAGCTAGTGGTCGCTGTCACTGAAACTTCAGCTAAATAGTCTCCATGTAGTCACAGCACAGCCTTCCTGTTGAAGCATGAGTCAAATACAAATGCCTTCCGCACCAAAACAAAAGGTCCCCTTCCTTAGATTGGTGGATCACATGTTCAGGCCCCTGTAATCTCCTCAACGCTTTACCTCTGAGTGGAAGGGGCAAATGTCTTCAAATAATGTTTAAACAACCTCTAAACAACCCCTGCAAAGCTGCTTCAGTTTTGAAGGGGAAACAGATTGAGGGAAACAGAGAGATAGTAGCTCAGAAACTGGCCACAGCTGTGTGGAAGAGGAGAGTCACCAACATGGGGCTCATTGATCAAACAGGGGATTAGTCTGGTTTCAAATCCTTGGCACCACGCAAGCAAAGCTGTTTTATCTGGGTGGATATCCTTTCTGTGGTCCCAGGTAATCCAGTCGGTAGCCGTGGATGTAATAGTTTTAGTCCGTTCATTGGGAAGAGAAAAGGGTAGATGTGGGGAAGAGTCTGGCACGCAGCCCTGCAATGGGAGCTCTCTGTTAGGTCCTGGGATGAATCTGCAACACAGAGGAGGAAGAGGAAAGGAGAGAAAACACATATACACTTAGAGAGAACAAAGGCATACGAGTGTGCGAGGATTACACCCTGAGGAATTTCTCTCTTTGCGTGTTTCAAAAACAAGACGAATCTTTTGAACTGGAACGGTTTTGTACAGTCCTGTCTCACCTCCCGGTTCCCGTTGATACTAAAATCAGACAGATTATATGAGCAAACTCAAAAGAACTGAGAAATGGAGGCGTGTTTGTATCAAAGAACATATATGGAAAACTCTTTGTACAAAAAAATCCTGGTGTGCTTCCATGCTGTGTATGTATGCTTCTTAAATTGACATTCTGGTATATTTTTGATGTTATCTCACACCATTTCAACCTCTCGCATCCACCCTCATCTGCACCTTTATACCAAGCCAACCAATCATAGCTCCAACCTAATAAAATGACTTTGCCTTTATAAATATGGGATTGGAGCCCCCGCTGTGGAGTCTGAGCTGTCTCTCTGTGACTCTAGTTCAGGGACTCTTATTCAACCTCAGTTGCAGCTCTGGACACATTTCAATGGTACATTGTGCAACCTCGAGACTGCTATTGAATGTCCTGCTTTTCAGCATCCTGCTCAACCTGAAGCTCAATGAAACCTCCGAGTACATGATGTTTGCAGCCGTTAAATTGGTCTGCTTCTGTGTTCTCTTATAGGTAACAAAACGCATGTAAATATGTTAGTTTTTTTGCTGCTTACTTTCATCACATTTCACTTTCATTAAACTAATATGCATTGAAGATACCTGGAGTATCCTGCACAGTATGGGGCCAATTAGAAATCCCATAATCCTGTTCAGCTAAGAAATACAGCTATGACATTTCCAGCAGGCTTGGCAGGTGGTAGCCAGGTGTGTGGATTTGATTGTGGAGGGTGCTGCTTGGGAGTCTACAGGCTGTAGCACGCAGACTGTCTCAGAGCCCTGATAAGCCGGACAGGCCTAGTAAGACAACTGGATGATTTTATTAACCGTCATCTGTTGGAATGGAGTGCAGCTGTACTAATCTACCTTATTGCGTGTTATTTTGAGAGAATGTGAGGAGCAGAATGTCCAGATATTATAATTAGGTTTAAGTTGCTTGTGTGAAAACAAAAAGTCATTGCTTAGGTATTTGGCTGCATTGATTTGACAGCATAGCACACTACAAAATAACTTTAGTATCTTGAAGTGATAAATGTGCTGAGGTAGTTTCAGCTCTCTTTGATATAATAACTTGTTTAAAGAAGTTTCCAGAAACTTAAAATAGGGTGAATACTGTGCAAAAAAAAAAGTACTGCTCTCTTTCACAATCACGTCAGATTTGTACTGTCAAGCATTCTTTTACATGTTTTTATCTTTATAATTGTAGGTTTGAAAGGTGAGATATAAATAATAAAATTATTATTATTATTGTTATTTTTTTTATTAAGGTTTTGGTCCTGTTAGCAAAGAGAATTCCAAATTATGCCATAACTTGCAAATCCCTTTCAAGATTTACAAAGAAAGTGAAATTATTTTTTGTTGCTGACCTATGTGCAGGTGTACCAAAGATACTTTTAATATTGTTGCTCTTTTTGACACAAACATGTACTTGAAGGAATACAATCATGGAAATATGTTCTATAATTTACCTGTGTGTGACCTAGCTCTACATGTACCACTAAAATGAATGCTTTTAGTTCTTTCTTTTTTCAAGGTAGTGAAAAGAACTAACAACTCAAATATCATCATGGGATCATAACAACAAAAACTTTAGAGACAAATGAAATGTCATCACAGCTGTTTGCAGTGTATAACATTTCTTAGATAGATGTTAAAGAAGCATTTAGCAGTAATGATGCATTGTCTCTTGGCGACTACATCATGCCTATTTGAGGACTAGCTCTGCAGCTGCTTCTCTGTGTGCTCCAAATAGCTGCAGAGCCTCAGAGTTAACATTTTTCCTGTAGGTCTTGTCACAGTGTCTTTCTCTCTACAGACAATTCTTTTCCCCATGACCCTTAAACACTAATCCTCTGAGCTAGTCTGTCCAGAATTTGCATCTGTATCATCTCCAATGTTTCAAAAATGTTGGAGCAGAAAGTGACCTTTGCTAGAACAGGAGCAGTAACAGGTTACACATTACAGCTCAGTCTATCTTAGACACAATCCACCAGAGGTTTGTTAGCAGCAGAAGAGGGGTTGTATGCAAATGCTGTCATTTCATCCCACATGTAAGTGAGTGTGTGTGTGACTAAAAGTGTCCTCTGTTCTCTTTTGTCCTCTGTCTCTTCAAATGAACAGTGCAGCAGGTAGAAGCGGATTGCTGAAGGATTTCCTGCCTAGCCCATCTATGCTGGCAACTAAGCCGTCTGCATTCTAATTTGCTGGCTGCATTAAATTGCAATTTACTCAGACTTCAGTTAGTAAAAGGAGCCAAGGACAATTGCTTTAGCAAAAGAATTTAGAGCAAACACAGCCTACCCTTTCCCCCCTTTCTCGTTTAGTACCGAAAAATCAATCATGCCAGCTGAGAAACCTCTTCAAACAGCACTAAAGAGCACCCTCTAAAAACAGAAGACTCCAGACAACAAAATGCATCAAGATCCATTTAATGTGACATTGACAATGGAAAAAGCAAACAAAACAAGTATAAATTAATCAGTAGCACTTGGAATGAACTCCTCCACCCTGAACCTGTATAAAAATATCATGAGGATGACAATCAGGACAATTTTGCTCAATTGGGCTACTTCTGTCAGCCTGTAACCTCATACTTTACAGACAAACCTTATATTATTTATCCAAACAACACACCATTTTCAGTTTCCTTATTTTATGTTTGTCTTCATGATGACTTTATACAGGACTGAAGGAGGAGGGAAAGTGTTGTCAGATATAAAGGTGGAACAAATGATTTTTTGGGGAATGTATGAGACCATGGTCACCTGCAGTTCATTTTTGATCAAGTGCAGAGTGTGGTCTCCCAGTTTGATAAATTAGATGGTGATGCCTCTGTCGGCAGGTCATTTTTGCTCTGAAACTGTCCCACAGATGGGCTACTTCCTGTCACAGTGGGTCATTTGCTTGAAATGTGTCCTCTTCTCCTCATAATAAGTCATATGCTGCTCTCTGAATATCAGGTAAGTTGTGTATGACTAGTTGAATAAAAAATACACTGTAGAGTGTAAAATATGGTGCCATTGAAAAGAAAATACTGTCCTTTAATGCTTAGCACTTGATAATCTGAACAATTACATAGTCCACAGTGGAACAGCTGTGCCCTTTAAAAAAAAACTGCTATACATAGACATATGATTATGTTGCAATGTGAAATTACTGAAAAATACATTGAAATTCATTTTAGGCCTCAGCACGGTTGTATTATTTATGTATGACAATTTTGTCACTATAGTGATGGCATATTCCTATTCAGTCAAGCACACTAATAGTGAGGTTATTTTTTCACTATCATCAAAAACAAAGTAGAAGAAAGAGTGGGTGAAAAGATGTTTTCATTACAGCATCTCTCATTCTGCATGTCTCTCTTAATGTATAATTGTTTTGAGGGAGCAGAAATGGACTGATCTATTTAGCCAGTGGAGCGGGTAATGCAGATCTATGGTGGGCGAGTGTTTTGGAAGGTGCTCCCCAGCCTCGCTCTCACTGTGACTTCCACAAACAAAAGGGCCTGCCTTGTCTGCTGCTACAGAACAGGCAATGAAGGGCTCCCTCTCTGAAAGACATAAAGAAAGAAAAGAAGAAACATGGGTGTCAGGCACTGGCTTTGCTTGGCTTTTACTTTTCATGCCAATTTTTATGAAAGATGATGATGAAGTCTGTGTGTGAGTGAACATGTGTGTGTGCCTGCCTTATTGTGCTTCACTGACACTTTTCAGAGCAAAATGAAAACCTGCAGGTGAAATAAAATGACTGGGAAAAACAAGGCCGTGTTGTAGGGTTTGCCGGCTTGTGACGGAACAAATACAAATGAGGCAATTTGGCCTGAGAGGCAGGTGAATGAGGAATGTTGATTAAAAAGAGAGCAGAGTGCAGGATAAAAGGCCTTTCATGTAGCCTGTGGGCTATGCTGTGTGCTGATAGCTGCTTCAACAAGACCCTCAGAGGGGGATCGGGATATCAAGTGGCCTCTGATAAGAAGCCACACAACCAAAGGGAAGAGGCCTGCCCAGGGGTCTCGTGCACACATGTTAGTGTACGTGCACAAACACAGACATATCAAAAACATCAAACATTCATACACAAGTAGGAGCTCAAACAGAGAGGAGCAAGTAGCATGTCACAGATTAGAGCCTAATAGGATTGGCAGACTGGTGTAAGGCACTGTAATCAAACCCACACAGTGGCTGATAGCAAAAACAGGACATGAAACAAAGGAGGCAATGAAAGGTAGAGGCACTGAGCCGACCATTACACACTGATCACAGACAGCAGGGCTCTGTTTAGGAGTGGACCTGACTCTGTGTACGTACAGTAAAATGTGAATTTGCTGCTGCAGGACATGCATGTTTATCCATCTACACCAGGGGTGTCAAACTCATTTTGGTTCAGGGGCCATATTTAGCCCAATTTGGTCTCAAATGGGCCAGACCAGTAAAATAATGACTAAATAACCTATAAATAATGACAAATCCAAGTTTTTCTTTTTGTTATAGTATAATAAACCCCCAATTAAACTATGAAAATCATTTTACAAAAAAGATGTGAATAACATGAAAAAAATGAAATTTCATATGAAAAATTAGGGCAATTTTAACAATATTATGCCTTGACTTATTATTTATACATGTACATTACACACAGTGTTACATAAACATTTGGTAACAGGCAGAATATTGTTAAAATTTTGGAGTTTGGAACTAAAATTTGAACAATTTCTACAATATTACATCTCTCATTATTAACACAACTACAGATCACAGTGGATCCATAAATGCACAAAACATTTAGTAACAGACAGAATATTGCTAAAATTGCACATTTCAGGTTGTTCATCTTTGTTTTTATTTATGTATTTATTTGCATTTTATTGTGAAAGAATAGTTTTGTAAATGTAAATATTTTCACAGTGTAATGTTATTTTTTTCACTAAAATTTTTTCCACATAATTTTTCACAAAGAAAATTTGTAGTTGTCATTATTTATGGGTTATTGTGTTGTTATTTTTTCTGTAGATCACATTGGTCTGTATGTGGAACCTGAACCAAAATGATTTTGACAACCTTGACTGTTCAGGTTAATTTTTTGCACTTTCATCCTGCGGGCTGGAATGGAACCTTTGGCGGGCCAGATTTGGCCCCCGGGCCGCATGTTTGATACCTGTGATCTACACAGTGCAAAAGTGGCTCTTATGATTATATAAGTTATATTTGTGAAATACATGCAGCCACTTACATTGACGCAGCAACTAACTTTGCATGAGTGCTTCTACTCCCTGTGCATGGTGATGAATATTTACAGTAGGTGGCAGAGTGTTTAGTATTTGTGTCACGCCTGCCTAATCATGCACAACATGTAAACACACACTTGATTATTTTGCACTGAGTATTTGGGTTAATGAGAAGTCATTGAACATGAGTTGGTCCCACTCCTACCGCCCAACACTCAAATGCATACAGTGATGTGTGACAGACAGGAAACGAAAACAAAGAACAGCTTGAGAAAGACTAACCTTTACAGAAGCAAGAATGCAGCTCAATTTCTGTTGACGCATCCTCTGCATTTTGCTTCCGGAAGCTAAAAAGGGGAGTATGGCTGGGTGTTCTGCAAAGAGAGGGTCGAGAAAAAAGGACATGTGTGTATTGGGTAGTAAAGCAGCTTCAGGCCTAAACCTTTGACCCATCCTCTTTTAAGGCTGTGATAATATTTGACCAAAACCATTTTACTCATAGATACATATAACTTTCCTCCCATTTGTGTGCATACATTTACAATCTTGACTGATGTATCTTAAGAAAAATTTACATGAAGTCATCATCATTTCAAGTTTACTTACTTTTAATTGTGCAAAGGTCTGAATTTAGAATTAGAGATGCATTCTTTAGAGTGAACCAAGTACTGCATCTTACCTTGACAGGCTGGCAAGACCCCAGTCCATCAACTTCTTTCTGAAAATTTTAGATCTGTGGTGGCTGTTAGGGGCCCAGTGATTGTATGTCTATTTGCTGGAGTATAAATCTATAGAACAACCTTGGGAAGCCCTCTGTAGTCTAACCTTCACTGGCAGCTCTTGGTTTTCTGACCATCAAATTAGTTTGCCTCTATTCACAGTCGTCGTCACCAAGCACGTACAGAAAACCGCAGGGCTGTGGGGGGGGTTTTGTTGGAGGCAGGTGATGGGAACTCAATTAAATGGGAAAAAAAAAAAAAATCAGGTGATAAACCAGTCACAGAGAGCAATACTGCTGGCTTTGAGACTGTAACTCTCTTCATTATTTTTGCATGCCCTATTCAGAGTCAGTTTACAGAGTTGAAAAGCAGTGGAGAAGCAGAGTGGTTGTTAACTTTATCTGTGAGAGTAGTGTGGCCTGAGGCAGAGCCCACCTGTTTGTCTACTGTCTGCTTTATGTACATTCTTTACTCCTACGGGCCCTTAGATTTGTTCCTTAAACTGAATAGAATCCACGCTGTCAAAAAGAGAGTAGAACTGTTTTGTGTGCTTTTGGACTTATTTAGGTCTTTTCATTCAGCGCAGAACATACCCCTTTTATATTCACACCATGCGAGTTTGTTTAATCAAAAATGAAGCAGGTAGTTTGTGCAGAAGTTTTGTTACATATTCAAGTCAAAGTACACAAAACGGTTTATTGTTTAGTCTGTCTTGATGATTTCCAGTCAAGGATAAGAGATTAAACAGCAAAAAAATCAAACTGTTTTTTTTTTTTTTGGTATTTTGATCACATACTGTGCAAAAATACAATGTGTAAAATGATACATACAGAACAGGTTCATGCATATATCATACGAGAACATGTGAACCTGTGAATTGACAGTGCACGCTTGTATATCCAAGTGGTTGCATTCATGTTGAAGTGCAAGTAAGTTCTCACCCTTGTGGTCTTGATTTTGTTCCCAGAGGAACACATCCATCCAGAGTTGTCAGGCAGAGTCTTGCACTCCTCTCCCTCCAGACATGGCTCCATCTCACACCACCATTTTCCAATTACAATGGATGCTGAGGACAGATAAAAAAAAAAAAAAAAAACTCAGGTTATTAGAACCAAAAACAACCGGAATACTAATACTCTGAGGATAGAATAGTGAGAAATGAAGGGGAAAGCAGTAATTAAAAGGAACAAATTTGGCAATTAAAGAAAGAACAAGGTTAAGGTGAAAAAGTATAAATAAACAGTGAAGTAACATAAAAAAGTTAAATATAATACAGAAATACAATTAAAAGTATGAAGAATACAAAACAGTGTTTGAATGTAGGAGGAATCATCACAGAAAGTTCAATACATGCAGGAAACCTCCTACACAAACAAATTTTGTGTACATCCACAAATAAGCACACTTGAGTATGTACACAAACACGCACCCACACATTATATTATGTGGAGCTCAAGAGAAATGGCCGACCATGTCTCAAAATGAATGTTATGCCTCTTTTTAGCCTCAGAGCAATTGTATCGTTGCTGCATGGGCACTTTGCTGTTGACAATAATGTCTCATACCAACAGAAATTAATCCTTATTGTGTTTTGATACAGCTACATTGCATGTAGGGGAGCAATCCCATTTTTAATCAAAACTAATTGTCTCTCATTACCATCGACTAAATTCTTCCTCCAGCTATGTGACAAAAACAAATATGTTCTCATCCTCTCATCAAGATCTCTTTCCCTCCCTCTGTACTTGTAACTGTGAACAAGTGTGGCTCTTGTCAAAAAAAGTTAAATGTGTGAACGATATTACATAAAAAGACTAAAAAACACCTTTCTGAGATGTGACTCCTACCCTTAGAAACTTTCAAAAGATCATGTGAAAATAAAAAAAGTAACCTGGTATGTTCACACAGTCAAGCTCAAGATAATCACAAAAGGAAACATGTTTGTTACCTTAACAGTCAGTTTTCATCTTATCAAGTATGTAAACTTAGAGTCACCGCACCTCATACATTTGTATAAATGACGTATTGGTTTATATGAAAACCCAGACGTAATGTAACAGGGCTCTCACTTTGAAGCACTGGAATATCAAACAGTCAAATTTGGAACATTTATCAACCCTGGCATTTCAAACACATTTTGTTTTTCCTCACTCCTCTGCAAGAGGTTTTTTCAGCTGTTTCTGACAGCAAACGTGAAAAGTTCAAAGTAGTCTTTTAGATGATACGACACCTTCCCCCCCCAGAGAATTTTTAAGCATGTAACATGATTTTTTTTTTTTTTTGGCAAACATCTTCCCTTTTATCAGCTTAATATAAGGAGAAAGTTAAGGTCAAAGATCTGGATGAATGTAAACCAGTGCAATTTCCCAAATTCAGTTTTTGTACTTTCTGGAAAACTCTTTTTTTCTTCTGTAAGTCTGTGTTGCCAGGGATACAGGCCAACCACCAATCAGTTGTGAGTAGCATCATGCCGTTTCACACTGATGGAAAAAGATGGTGAAAGTGCATTTGCTAACAGCACTGTGCGTGTCGTGTTACTGTGTGAATGGACACACACACACACACACACACACACACACACACACATCTAACCACATACATGTCCAAATGCTTGTATAAAACAGAGGAAAAACTAGAGCCACTTACAACTCACTGTCATTTTAATGAATTTTCTGCATTTCCTGACTTCCTCTTTTGCTTTTCCTTCCATAAACCCTGAGGATACCAAATGCTAGAACGACAGCATCCACTAACCAGCTGTGAACCTGCCCTTTGGCTCTACCTGTGGCTGTTTACCTTATCTACTAATTACCTCACGTTGGTCCATCGTCCAACGTGCTGCCTTTATTTAGTTTTTTATGCTTGTTTTTCATCCAAGAGATAAATATGCACGCTATACTGTATCATTAATCGTGTTTATGTCTGGTTGTATTTTAGGTGCAGCCCAATAACTACGTAGGAAGTCCTTGTTAAGTGGCAAATTACGACTGGGTTTGTGAAAAAGTGCTTTATCAGTTCTGTAGCGACGATGTGCCGCTTTGCAGCTGCACTGTCTGGTCGTTTCTTCTCACTGCATATGGAACAGAGAAGTTGTTTTTTTTTTATACCACCAACCGAAGAGGATTTATACATTTAACAATGTGGATGCAGAATCCACTTGAAATTGAAAATGGAAAGTAATACCTGCAAAACAAAAATCTGTTTCTTCAAATGGAACCTGAGAGAAAGTGGGAAAAGGGTGAGAAAAAGGAAGCAAAACTGAGGCAGAAGATTAAAACGACTCACACGAGAGCTGCTTTGCATTTGAGTTGAGCGATATTTACTGTACTTTACAGATCTAAATTTACCCTGAATTCTGAAGCATGTATAATTTATACAAGGGGAGTTGACAATGCTGTTGTAGTGTATTAAGTAAGCCTGTTCGGGATTAAAGGAAAGCCACAACTGTCAACTGGTTCCCTCAAGTGGCTGTATTGTTTTTTTTATTTATTTATTTATTTATTTACCACCAGTAATGAGGTGTGGTTCTTCATCAAAATATGTCATAATAACACAGAATAATCTACTCCGTCTTTTGGTTTATGTTAGTGTGTTTACTTGATTTTATTTTTCAACCTTTAAAGAATTTACCTGAGGTTTATTTGGGTCAATATATAATTGAGGGACTTTTGAAGTCCATGGAATATATCTTGCATACATCTTTATTAAAAGTGAAAAAGAAAAAAAAAAATCCAGTCTTTTGTATATGTCTTTAAACATTCCATAATTATTTAATTATGGAAACAATCACTTATTAATAAATAATTAATAAATGACTAGATATACTAAAATGTCAACTAAATAACCATCTAACCACCTTCTAATTAGCTAAACAATAATACAATGAGCTTATTCAAAGATTGTTTTGATTGTGTTCTTTTTATTAAGTTGAGAGAATCATGACAGATATTTCTTTTTTGGCATTATGTTAAATTTTATATGGAAAATAACAAATTGTATCTTTGTCTGAGAAATCACTTTCAACTAAGTTACCCATTACAAAAACACCTCTGAAGGAAGTGTGTTAATTCCAAATCGCATGACCTGCTCCACATGATATCATTTCCTCCTGAAGAAAACACTGGTAAGGTATGTTCTTTCTTCTCTTTCTTAGTTATTTAATATAAAGTAGTGTGTGTCAAGTGTGTATTTATTGTACTCTTATGTCAACAGTGTTACAACAATATCTTTATAAATAACTTTCAATTTTAATTTTACTCTATTGTATATATGATATTTAGAAGAATCTTTCTGTAAAAATGCCATGTGGTGTTATGCTTATGTTGATTTTAGGTCTGAAAACAGGAAAAATGTCAAATATACCTGTCAAATACAGTCACAGAAAAAATTATTAGACCATCAAAAGTCATCAAAAACAATGGTTATGCAATCAAGTACTAACTCCTGTGTGTATCATGTGACTAAAACAGATAGAAAATAAAACATAGAATGCCTAAAAGCAATGTTTTTGGCAGTACAATGCCATCGGTATTGATGTAAGAACTGAAGTGATTTTGATTATTATCAAGAAAACCATGGAACATGGTTAGATATGAGCTCTTAAATTAAACTCTTATGAGCTATATTTGTTGTTATCATCATATTCGTCCAAACAAATTAGTTGTACCAGGCATTAAAATTAACAAAAAATTGAAGAAAACAAGGGGTGGTCTAATAATTTTTTCCGCAACTGTATGTTACCCTATAAAGGTCACTTAAAAAGTCCCTCAATTATATATTGACCCGTTTATCTAATTCTAAAATGCAAAAAAGAATCCCATCAGTAGTATTTTACACTTTTGAACTGAACACATACAGTAAATGATTCAAAATGTGCATGAAAAAGCACTTTGACATTTGATAGTATGTTAAAGGCCTTGTGGACTCGGACTGTGAGTCTTCAATAAATGTAGCCTGGTACCAAATTTTAACAGTGTGTCGACAGTGTAGGCTCATAACTGTGTAGCTGCCACAGTTCATTTGTTTTAATATAAAATATTAAACCAGAGAGAGAACAAGATTATCTGCATACTGTACTTACTAAATAAAAGATACTGTTGTCTGGACAAATTTACAGAGTCACTGTGTTAACAAGTGGTGTGACTGAGACGTAGAGTGTGGCTGTAGGTCTGAGCTGGAATGATGAATAATGTTAAGAAAATGTTCTGCTGCCAAAACAGTTCAGATGGTGAAGATAACCTACTGTAACCTCCTCCTCATTTCACACACCTAATTTTTTTATCTTGAAAGCTTCATCTTGTTCTGTACTAAAGGAAGAATGAAACTTTCATGAGCATGAAATACATCTTGTAAATATTCATGCTCAAATTGAATATTTGCCTTAAATATCTATTTCACAGGCGAGAGTAGCTTTATCTTGACAGTGTGCTGTTAGTGACACGTCCGCTATCGTGGTGATTAAAAAAAAAGGCAGAGTCAAACCTAATGTGAACACAGACACTTCATGTTCTTGTCTGTACCCAGGCCAGGACATCTGGCTCTGACCTTGACCGCTGGAGAAGAGCCATCTCTGGGCCGGCATCCATGCATCACTCTCTGGTGACCACTGACCTCCAGCAGTCGTTTTTCTTTAACTACTCCCTGTGCAATCGTCAGCATAGAGGGTACCACCTTTGTTCCGACATCAGCACAACTTTACTCTTTCTCTGTGTCTGCTAGAGGGGTTAGTAGAATGGGAATGCTGACAATTACCCACTGACCTAACGCCATTAATTTTCACATCCATCTGTTTACAACCCGAAAGCCTTCAGTGAAATATAAAGTGTGAACACCAATTAACACAGAAACCTCACAGGGTAAAAAAAGTAGTTGATGTTTACTGTCAAAGATGACATATGGGCTCAGAATATTCAGGAAACGGGGACAGAAATGTCATTTGATTCAAGATGTAAGCAGGCTGGAGTCTTTAGCTTTGATGGACAAACAACCGAGTGTGGGACTTGAATTGATTGAAAAACATGAACCGATGGACCTTTTACAAGTGCATCTGTCAGATCACTGGTGAGCTGGCTCTGTGATGGATTGAACTCGCTGACACGTCCCTGCCAGGTAGCAGAATGTTTGAACACCTTGACGGATGAGGAAGAGAATTGATTTCTATCTGTGTCAAAATGTGAATACATGTTGGTGTGCTCAATGAATAGGTAATGTTTTTAACTTGGAGCGGCCTCACGGTGTTCGACAGACACACTTTGAATTAATCATAACAAAATGATGGCTTTCCAATGATGGCAGGTATAGCGTCTGCTTTTCGTAAGTCACTTAAATCAGACCCCTTCAGTCAAGATCCAGAGCAAAAAAGCAATTAGACTTTAAATTCTCATGTCATTTTGTTGGGTTGAAATTACTGTGTGTGGGTGCAGAATCGATGCTTCTCAGTAGGTAATGGTGAACATCCAGCTCTATCTCCTTCCATTCACAAGCTCATTCAGGTTCGTGGAATTTCTGTCTCTTCTCACTAACCTCATCACTTTAAGTCAGTGCTTGGTGAATACGCTGTTTGTTCGATACAAACAACAACCTGGGGAGTAGATACAAGTAACGTATAAGTGAATCATTAAAAAAAATGCCATTATGATTTTAAAAAATGTGACTATAAATACATACAGATACAGATATATACAGATTTACAGAAATTATTAGTAGTATCATTAAAGGGGTAGATTTTATTTAAAAAATTCAGAGGGTGCGTACTACTAGGAAAAGTTTTAGTATGTCTGTGTGTGGTGTTAAAGTATGGAATAGATTGAGGGAGGAGCACAAGGAATGTTCAAGCATAAGCCAATTCAAAAACACTTATATGAACATGTTTTTCACAAGATATAGGGATGAGGGTTATAAATTGTCACTATATGTTCACTGTTGTTTATGTATTTCTTTCTTTTAGTTATCTATTTATTTATTCGCCAGCACAACTAAGAAACACATAGGTTAAAGATTATATGTGTATTTGTATGCGTGTATGTGTACTTGTATGTTGTGGGTATATGTATAAATGTATGTATGTGAATATGGATGAATGAGTGTGAGTGTGTGTGAAAAAATATAGAAATATAAAAGAGTAATGTAAAAGGAAGAGGGACATATATATTATTAATAATCTTTTAGGGAGAGGGGGTGGGATTAAATAAATTGTACTTCTTCCCTCCCCTTTTCGGGCATGTAAATGGAACTATTGTGCTGTTCTTCTGTCTAAGATTGATATGATTGTTGATATTTGTATTATTATGCATGTTCTGCTTGTTCGCATATATGTTAAATTTTATTGCATATTCGGAATAAATCACTAAATCACAGTCAAATCAAATATGACAGAAAATTTTGAAAAATGATAGTCATTACATAGGAATTAAGTATTTTCAGTGAAATTAATTATGATTATATGTAGAATATTACAACTGATGGCAAGGCGGTAAATTATATATATGGATGAGAATGCCTTTTAGTGCTGGAAGTTCTGAAATCAGCAAAATGCTTTAACATTTCTATAATCTGCTGGTTTATGTTTACGTTTATAGGACATTTCAGCTTTATTGCCAATTTAAAATATTACTAATCGATAACTACACTACAGAACAATGAGATTATATGATCGGATATAAGTTTTTACATTTTGCTTCTAATTTGTTTTTGCATCTTGTGACATTTATTTATTTATTTTGGTCTGGTATTGTCATTGTTTTGCATCATTTCCTCAGGTATATATTTACCTGTGTTTTGTTTGTTATATACTTCCTAGATATGTAGTTTTGCACTTGGTTTTATATTAATTTTGTATTATCTTTGGATGTATTTTGTTTGGTTTGTCTGACTTTATACGGTATTTCTTTATAGCTAGCTGTGTATAGTTAACCATTAAGGCTATTAATAGCCTTAATAATAATAGTATTATTATTTAGAAGAGGCAGGAAATATAAGATTTTCTTCATCCTGCTCCTTTCGAGCATGGGTGTGTAAATGTTTGTTCACCTGATGATTATTGAATGTTTGCTGATGAAATGCACAACCATGAACAAAATAAATGAAATGAAATGAAACACTATATATTATATTCTGTGCACTGTGTAATATACTGTATGTACTGTATACAGTATAATATACTGTGATTAGTTATGTGGCCTTGTTGAAGTCATGAAAACACTTAAAATTTCTCATTATATTTTTAACTACTAATCTATAATCTACTATATTATTCAAGTTGTCTTCCAAACTCACAACACCAAATGGTAAATCATTCTTTCATTTCTACTATAGTGTAAAATCACGTGAGTAAGTAAGCAATCTATTATTAAAATGATTCCACTTTGACTTTACTGAATGAATTACAGTGACCTGGTTGATTAAAAAACACATTTCCATCATAATGAGGCAAAGGGGTGAGTGTGAGCATTGTGCAACAGCAGTAAAGTAGTGGAAAGGTCACAGGAGCATGAAGCAAATGAAGCAAGTGTATAATTACAGCGGGACTGAGACTGGACCCCTGAACCTAAGGTCAGTTCCAGAAAGTCATTATTCTGCATTAATCTCTCCACCTCTACGAAAAGAGAGAACAGGGGGTTGATTAGCTATTCAGGACATATCGTTTAGCTTTCTAATTACACAGTGATTCTGAATTTGTGAAAGAGTAATGAATACCTGGCTCCGGTAAAGTGGAACTGTCACTGTTTTACTGCAGTTACATTTACTTGCATTTCACAGTTTATAGTATAGTGGCTTGTGAAAAAAAAAAAAAAAAAAAAAACGTGAAAGAGTGAAATATGATAAAACCCAAATTAACTTTTACAGTAAAATATAACATACATATTAGTCCTGTCAAATGATTAAACATTTAAATCAGATTAATCACAGGGTTGCTATGGATTAATTTTGATTAATCATGATTAAATATCATTCATTTTTGATCTATATTAGTCGCGTTTCATTTTGCATGAGCAAACAGACTCAAGAAAGAAGGGAATATATATGCACTTAAACACCTTCAACAGTTTCAATAAAACAAATCAAACAACAGTTCCATCTTGGGGGGTTTTTTGTCCTCATATTTCCGTCCAGAGGGCCAACGTGCTGTTTACCGTCTTCCATCTTCATGGGTTGGTTCTGCTGCCTGTCACTACTGCAGTGTATTTCAGCCTTGGGTTGGGACCCCACGTGGGGTTGCCACGAATTCAAATGGGGTCATTTGAAATTTCTAGTAATTGATAAAAAATAAAAAATAAAAAAAATAAAATAAAAAATGTATGGTGAGTTGGTAGAGACAATCCCAATCCGTAAAAGACATGACAAAGTCTGAAGCAGAAACTGAAGCACTGTGGTACTGTTTATCTTTCAAATGTTCATTGGGGCCAGTTTAAGATGCTGCAGCTCTTTCATAATTCATAGTTTGAGTTATTGTTTGTTCAGTATTAATTGTCAGCCTTGTAAATCCAAGCTGGACTAACTCTACATATCCTGACCAAGGAAAATAAAATTCTCCCTTTGTGCAGTAATCTACACCTGGCTTTTCTGCCTCTGTCCATAATAATATACATTATATAGACTAAATGTCGTCTAAAATTAATGTTTATTTGCAACATAGTATAGCAAACTATTACATGATCAAAAACAAATTAATTTTAGCAAAAAAAAAAAAGGTCTCTGTTTTGAATGTCTGGGGTCGCCAGAAATTTGTGATGTTAAAATGGGATCACGAGCTAAAAAAGGTTAGGAACCACTGCACAACTGGATCAACTGCCCATTTGTTCATATGTGATGCTAACTCTACTTGGACAAACTGCCTGAAATGCGTTAGCAGAGACGTTCAGAGTCACTCTGCGCTACAGTCAACTTAATTGCATTATAATTTTAAAGCAAATTAATCACAAT
Source organism: Sphaeramia orbicularis (assembly GCF_902148855.1). Lineage (NCBI taxonomy): Eukaryota > Metazoa > Chordata > Actinopteri > Kurtiformes > Apogonidae > Sphaeramia > Sphaeramia orbicularis. The sequence continues at coordinate 23,479,129 of NC_043961.1, read as the reverse complement.
GATGGATTAATCTACGTGAATGCGTTAATTTTGACAGCCCTAGTACATACTGTATATAATAAAAATATAATTAAAATGGGATTACTCTGAATATACAGTTAATGTAGCAGAGCAAATCCAATTCCAGCTATACACTCATAAATTAGACAATCAGAGACTGCAGGTTATATCTACCACATTGAGTAATTCTACAGTGATGAATATGCCAAGACGAACATTCTGTATTTGTGATATAAATCCACTCCTTGACCTATGACGCACAATGATTTTGATTCATGCTTCTATTATTAATTTTGTAGTTACTTTGAGTGGAGTGTATGTGATTTCACTATCAATACTGACAATTATATTATCGGACTTAGCTGAACAAGCCTGATATTAAAAAGGAATGAGTGGAAATAGCATATCTTGTCAGGAATAAATGTAGATTGCACATTCAGATTACTGTGGAACTATAGTCTCAGTATTGGATCATAAAGAAATTGTTGCTAGATGCTCATTTCTTGAACTACTAGTGTGTCCTTGTGAGGGTTGTAGAGGTGTTGGAGCACACGGAGTACCTACAAGTGAAGGCGGTGCACACCATGTACATGTCGCCAGTTCATTCACAACTATTCACTCTCATATTCACACCAAAGGGCAATTAAGGTTGACCAATTAACCTAATAAAGTGCATCTCTTTGGATGGTGTGAAGAAGCTGGAGTACCCGGACAGAACTCACATAGACACAGGGGGAACATAGAAACTCCTCCCAGACGGACCCACGGTGGTTGACACTAGGACCTTGTTGCTGTGAGGTGACAGTACTAACCACTGCACCACTGTGCCACCCACATAGATATAGTCATGAGAAATAACGGCTGTCATTTCAGAGAAAATCACAAAAATGTCAAAAGGGGAAAGAAAAAGGGAAAAAAAAGTTTCTATGAGTTTCTATATTTTTATGTCTGTGGCATGGTTATGGTGTCAAAACTACGATATAGACATAGATAAATAGGTTGTAACTTTTTTTCAACAAGTCGTATTTTAAAAAGGGTAACAGTTCCATAAAATAGAGATCTTTAGCTAAAAAATTAGCCCACTTGACAAATAATGTGTGCAAATTTACTTTTTCATGTTGATGTTCACTTTCTCTTGATCGGATCCTTAAGCATTGTGTAAGTGAACATAACGATGTAAATAAAATTAATTTATTAAGACAAAATGAAAATGCTTGTGTGAATTATATTATGACATTTATTTTTTTTGTAGTCCTGTTTGTTGGCGATGAAACACCTGAATACAGTGTGTCTGAATACTTTTGTCCATAGTGTATTTTGCAGTTTTGAGGTGCAGACACACCGACAAACCGACCCTCATGAGGGAAAGTATCCAATGACATGTTTTTGTTTTGTGCGTCCACTTATCTTTATGTGTGTAATTGTAATGAGTCAGTAAAAGTTTATATCTGTGGGTCTAGTGTGTTTGTGAGTGGGTGCGTACATGCATATCTATTAATAGATGAACAATAGCTTGTTTTGTTGTGTGGTTATTTTCTTTCTTTATGTGGGCAGAAAAGCCACAAATCTATCTCCCACTTTTCTGAAACAGATCTGCTCTTTTGTTTTTTTTTTTTTGTTTTTTTTGTTTTTTTTTGTTGTTTTTTTCCCCCGTTCTCTCTCTCTCTGAACACTTGGACCCGTTACTCTAAACTGGAGAGCAGCAAAAGAAATAAAACTGGATTGAGAGAGAACAAAACAAAACTACACTACACAGACCTTTCAACTTCAGTTTAAGGTCAGATCCTCTTCTGGCAGGTTAAAGGTTGTGAGTCTAATCACATCTTCAGTGCTGTGAGGAGTCAGTGGGATGTGACAAAGATGGAGGAGAAATCATCTCCATCATTATCTTTACCTTCTCAAAAAAACACAAACATCTTCTCCCACCCAGGAGGATTCCACAGTTTGTTAGTCCTTCACTGTGTCCACCTGCTTGTGTTTTTGTCAGAAAAGGAAAAGGAGTTATTGTTTTCTGTCGGAATAATACTCTCCTTCTGTCCATCCCCTCAGGCAGCTTTTACAGCAGGTTTGTATTTTTCCAACAATGTAAGTGTGATAAGGGGTCAGATATTTTATAAAAGATTATTATTGCCAATAAAAATGGACGTCCTCTGGTATCATCACTTTAGACATTGCAATAAAGTCCTGCACAAATTTACATTTTACCAATGTGTGTTTTCATTATGTCGTGATAAGATGTGGTCGTAAGAAAACAACAGCTGAGGAAATGAATTACAAACAAATTCCCTCTTGTTTTTATTCATATTGATTTTTCACAGTCCTCCAATTGTCCAATGCAATGAAACACAAGTATTACATTTCAGTACTTAATGATATTTAAAATATGTTTTACAGTTATTTGAATGATTGGATGATTACATTTGTCTGTCCATAAATGTGTCTTTTCCGAACCTTTTAACACCATTTCTTGATTTATATCTTAAAGTGCACTCCTCCTGTTCTTCTTTAGTTCTTATCATGCAGCATTTGGCTTAGATACTGCAGTTTTTCTCTCTCTATTGTCTTCTAACTTCAATTATTGTACATCCCTCTGCTGACATTGTATTTATAGTAAAAGTGTGGCCATTTCTGGGATTTTGATACTTGTGTATTGTCTCTTTTTACAGTTTTCACACCAAAAATGAGTGTGAAGGTCTGTCTTTTTTTTAAGACCATTAAAAATAGACAAATCATTTCAGACAAATTGTGTTCTGTTTTGTTTTTTTGTTTTTTTTGCAGTGGGAAAACAGGAAACAGTAGAAAACATCATGGAAGCTAGTGAAAATGTTACAGTGGTTACAATTTTATATTTTCACTCACTACTATATCTATATCTATGCTCTTCACTATATCTTTATATCTGTCATCCTTTCAATGTCACCACAGACCGACCGAGTTATGATGGCTGGAGAGGGAAAGAAATTGTTGGAATTGCTGATGACATTTTTCATTGCAATGCGCGTCATCAGGTGAAAAATAGAGGATGCACCTGGAGCCAGTAAGTACCGGTGACTACTGCAGAGTCATTTGACCTCGGAAGGTATGTTGTATACTGAAGACAAAACCTAGATGTTAGTGGGTTTGTGTCCGGTGTGATCATATCAGTTTGAGTGCGTCATCTATTGTATACTTAGCGCCATTAAAAACACACAGCTCAGAAAAATAAATATATTTAGAGATATATTAAATTCCTTGGTTTGGGGTCACTTTCATGTTAACGAGGGAAGCATTGGTCATCAGAGAATGAATTATGGACAAATTGTGATCAACTTAACATGTTTATTCAGTGCATTGAATACAGGTACACTGGAAAAAAATCAAAATCTTACCAAGTGTATTTTTCTCATTTCTAGTCAAAATATCTTATCACACTTAAAATAAGACATAATCACCTAAAGAGTAACTTTTCAGTGAGATATAAGAACACTTTTTTTTTTTTTTGCTTGAATTAAGCAAAAAAAAAAAAAAAATCTGCCAATAGAACAAGTGACAATTATCTTGGTGAGATTTCTTGAAATAAGATTTTCATGATCTATTGTCTAAAAATAAGTTCTTATATCTCACTGAAAAGTTACTCTTTGGGTGATTATGTCTTATTTTAAATGTGATAAGATATTTTGACTAGAAATGAGAAAAATACATTTGGTAGCATTTTGATTTTTTTCCAGTGTACTCAGAAATTGAAAGTGTCATCATTCAATATCAGGTGTGTCCACCTATGGCTTCCAAACAAACAGTGGAGCAACGATGCATGGAACTGACAAGTCTCATGATCCTGTCCTGAGGGATCCGATCCGATCTGGCACCGATCTGGCACTCAGACAACTGATCGTACTGCGATGACAGCGCAGACGGTGACCGACTTCACCACAGCTCAGACCTGCGCGTAACATGCCAATGGCACGTTCTCTCTGTTGCATCATAAGTCATGGTGTTTTGAGCTGGCAAAAACATTTGGGTGTTTTCTTTGCTGCCTTCATATAGGATATTGACCGCACCTAAAGTTACCAGTCAACTGTGACTCTATGCAAGAGATTTGACTCAATGTCTGACATTAAGGGATCATCATCTGAGTGACACAAGGTACACTTCCATCTTTTGGAAATATTGGCACAAACACCTACATGTATTTTAATTGCTGACCACTGACTGACAATGTATATCTGTGATTTTTATCTCTGTGGCATTGTGTGTGTGCATGTATTGTCTACTTTTGGACTTTGAGTCTGCAAATAAAATAAAATTAACTTAGTTCAAACGCTGACATCACGTGTGTCGGGAATGAAAAAAACTCAGCTGTTAACTGTGTTACTCATCTTGTGAGCAATATATACAAAATAGGCACCTGAGCAAATGATTTTCTGGAAATTACACCACATGCTTGGACTGTGCGTTTTTAATGGCATTAAGTATATATCCTAAGCATGATCTTTGTAAGTGTAGATCTGGATGATTTGAATTAAGAGAAAATAAAATGCAACTACAGGAGGCTCAGTTTTATTCAGACACTGTTTCTTCTTCCAGTAATCTTATGATAGCTGGCCTCATTTATAATGTGCATCTATTTGACCAATAATGTATATGGAAGAGCTGCTGCAGTTCTTGTCGTTTCTCTCAAGTAAGGTCCATGTGCGTCTCCCCCTGGATGTATCTCAAATGTACCATGACAACCTGTCATGCTCGGCTCTACGCGCCTGCAGCCAAACAGAAGGGTTCATTCCCCATCAGTGATCAGCAGCGAGCTGGCATCTGCATGCATCTCTGGTTGAAAGACTTTATTGCTACAGCAGCAACATGACAACACAAAGCGGTAGCATGTGTGCATTTTCCAGCATCTGCATACATGTGTTGGGTAAATGAGTACACATGTGTCGCTGTGTCTGTGTTAATGTGTGACTACGTCCACACTGTAGCTAAAGGCTTATATATCTCATAAACTTGGATAAAGGCAGTGGTGCAGTGACGAGTGCCTAATCTTAGCACATGTGATCAGCCCGACCAGGCTGGAGAAATATGAGCGTTTGACTTGTTAAAAAGGATGTTCTTCACTTAGAGCCTTGTTGGCCTTGACATATCTGGGACATAGTTCTCTTTGTCAAAGCTAATAATCAATTCCCACTATGGGGATAATCTGACATCAGACCCCCACCACGCATGATGCCTCCAACGCAAGCTGTCGTCACATCCCCATATATTAATAACAACCAAAACAGTTACCAGTAGCAACTGAGATAACCCCATGTGGCGCTTATTCACGAGGTAGTAAACACTGAACAATAGGACTCATCTTCAGCATGTGCTTTGATGTTGGAGTTTGATGCTAATGACCCATAATGCAGCACATGAGATAGACTGCCTATTTCTGCAAATTTGGACAAAGAAAAAGGGAGCGTTCATTCCTCCAGGCGGTGTATGTGTATCCAAACCAAATGACCTCTGAAGATATGGTTTTGATTTGTTATATCCAAGCGCTGGCTATTTTTTATATTTTTTGTGGGGACATAACCTGTGTATGGTACAATGGCAGCAGGTGTCCCCCAGGGGGTGGTGAGAAGAGCTGGGCTGCAGCATCGTTCCTCATCTGGATGGAACATTAATAACGCAGGACCTGGGGAGAAAGCTCCATCTGGGCCAGGCCGGTGCAATGCTGAGGGGACAGACCACTGACTCCACAAGTCTATAATCCTTCACACAGCGCAGCAGCGGCCCTCAGGCTCAACTGACAAACACACACAACTTTTAGGAACAGCTTTTTTCTAAATAATCAAATCCCTTAAACGGTATGCCCCCTGCTGCGCCCATTTATTTCTACACTTATGGAAAAAGATCTCTTAATTAAATGTTTGCAATGTGTGACACTATTATGAATAATTACGCAATTATTTTGTCTGCCCTTCAGCCCCTTATCCCGTGGTGGTTTTGGTGTTAAATAAATAACAAATGCCCTGATTTTCATGCAGGTGAAAAATTATACAAGGTGAATACATTGAGTAAAGGAAATAAAATTATTCAGTGTTGGAATCAAGGGTATAATTAAGGAAAGCAGACAAAAAAAGATGAGAAAAGACTTAGGTGTTTATAAAACTGACAATAATAAATGAAAATGACAGGGAATACAATGAGAAAACATCTTTGTTGAGATATTTCAGATGTTCTGTTCATATTTTTTAGCGGTGCCAGTTTTATGCCACCAGATGGACACATGTCATGCGTCTTGTGTTGCCAATCTGCCCACGTCTGGCATCGTGGGAGATAATTTTGCATGTGACTGTGACTTAGATGAGAGCCAGCGCTTTGTAGTGAAAGGTGATAAAACATTTCTCAAGGGTGAAAATCTCACAAATTGAAAAAACTCTGACAGGAAGGGTGACCCTTTTACAGCTGTATTTTATGGATGGCTGTTCATCTCTGGATACTTTTATTAAGTGGTGTGATGGCTTGTTGAGTTTTTAGTCAGGAAAATGTCCCATGTTACAAAATGACAAAGCTACCACTAATGATTAACGCTAGAAATAAAAATCTAAACTCGAAAACCAGCAGTAAAAATGAACTCAAACTGAACAAAAAATAATTAAATACAAAAATACATTAAAACAAAATGCAAGAAAAAAACTAAAATAGGGATAACACAAGAGGATTGGCATTCAAAGGGAAAAATATAACACTCATCCCCCAGTTCATGGATGTAATGAGCATTTAGCTGGAAGAATTGAGTTTCTCTATGGCACTACAGATGACAAATAATTAAATTCCACAGCAACAGTACTGAGGACAATGTGGGCACATAGACGTCAATCAATGCCTAATGTAAAAAAAAAAAAAAAAAATTGTGGATACAAGTATCTGAAAAAGAACCTTGGATATGAAATTCCTCATCATGTTAAGGTCATTTATCTTGCTGTAATGAAACAGGATGTGTTTACTGAAAAAGGATGGTTTTTGTGTAAAATCACTTTTATTGCTAGTAAGAAGGTTATTACCTCCCAGCCTCAAGCAATGGATGGATATAGTTACAAGGATATTTATGATTTTCTCACTGAGATCTTTAAAAAAAATCTACTTTGCAGAAGAAGAGGTTCCTACCTGCTTGGGACTTTCATGGTTTCTATTGTAAAAAATGTAAGTTCTAAATAAAAATGTGAAACACAAATACAAAACATTAACTCTTTCATGCACTGCAGTGGACAGCTATTCAAAGTTGTTCTCTTGTATATTCATGGATTTTGTTGTTATACTTGCATATCAGCCAACACAGTGGACGTTTATGCATCATCCCATACACTGCAATTCAAACCATTACTGTAACTTTCCTGTTCTTGATCAACCTGATCTGCAGTAAGATATTTGAGTGTAAATCAATTGCTAATTTTTATTAGACTGTAATTAACAGGGTTTTTTTAAACAATTTTTTGGGGCATATCTGAGTGAGTAAAAACTAGTGTTATCCTCCTGAGACCTAGGGAAGGAAAAGTTTTGGCTTTTTTACATTTAATACTTGTCTTGATTGGAAACAGGATGATGCTACAGTTCTTTCAGATAGATTTTTTTTTTTTTTAATTTATGGAATGCCCATTGCAGTGGACAGCATTTTGTTACCTCCGCCAAGGAGGTTATGTTTTTGCCGGTTGGTTGGTTTGTCTGTCTGCCTGTCTGTCCATGTGCAAGATAACTCAAAAAGTTATGGGTGGATTTGGATGAAAATTTCAGGAAATGTTGATGGTGGCACAAGGAACAAATTATTACATTTTGGTGGTGATGGGGGGGATCTGCCTTGGTGGAGGTCTGCGCTCTCCGAGTGCTTTTCTAGTTTTGTTTTTGTTTTGTTTTTTTTAATAATAAAGCTGTAAAACTCTTGTCCCCTACAGAGGACAAGAATGCATTGCTGGGTCTCAGGAGGTTCTAGTATGTTTAAATGTGAGAACAGATTAGCAGCATTTTAAAAAATGTATTTCATAGTTTTCACACAGTATGTCAGTAAATGAACATCAGGCTGCCTTTGTAAATAAGAATCTGTTCTTAATTGCTTCCCTGGGTAAATAAAGGTTAAATAAAAATAAAAATAAAAAATGCATGGTGTCCAGCTGAGTGGACATTTTTGTAACTCCATGAAAAATAGGTTCATAAAAAAATTCTATCACATTGTCTTTTTTTTCATGCCTAAAGAGGAAAAAAATCTTGATTAAGGTTCTCATAATTCATGCATGAAAGGGGTAAATAAATATAACAAATAAATAAAAAAAGAAATAAAAAAAATGTAAATCCCCCATTTCAGGTCCTCTTTACTGACCAGGCAGTGAAACGGTGAACATACTGTAGCAGTGCAGCCCAGTGAATTGTCATTTCCATTTTTTATCACCACTATCTCTATAAGTGTTTGTTAATCAATAGAGTAACAGCGAGGATGCTCTCGCCCCAGGAGCCTGAAGCATCGAAGCATAAAGTGTTAACATCACCTTCGAACACATCTACTTCTCTCCCCTCATGCCTTAGTCCATATAAATGTACTTTTGACTTGTATATCTCTGCCAAACCCACAGTGAAGTTAGTCATTTAAAAAAAAAAAAAAAAAAGCTAGATGCATTAAATTCAATTTATTCTTTTATTACACTTAACTTACATTGACTGAGGCACGATTTTGTTCAAGAAAAAAACTGTCTGATTTTAAAGTCCTCGGGTTTTTCCATGTCTTGTCTCTGCCATATTTAGAAAAAAAGAAAATAGATTAAGTGATTATGAAAGGAGCAGCACATTGTCTGTTAGGTGCAGCTGAGGAGACTGTCTAGTTGTCTGTGTCTCTGCACAAGGACGATTCAGTCTGCTCAAAATGTTGAGCTGTACCTCAAGGTCAGGACTCAAATGTTTCATTCAAGAAATGTATTCCAAATGCAATAGAACATCAGTGTGTTGAACAAAAATGTCTCAAGGACCATAGATGCAGCTGTTAACAGAAAAGTTTTCTATCAGGAATTTGGGTAATTTTTCATTAAATCAGTAGAAAGTTCTTATGTGTCGTCCTTGGCTCATATCTAATTTATATTCTAGGATCTTTTTGAGTGTCAGCTGTGGGTAACCAACCCTGTGAAGCCCACTGAGCGGGCCTGTCTGCCCCTTCATAAAACATCTCTCATAATGAAGATATTTTGGTGTAATTTCTTTCAAGAGGGCAGTCAGAGAGATGACTTTGATCTCTGTTGAAGGTGCAGGTGAAAATATAGAGACTGAGGAGCAGTAAATGAGCTCAGCAACGTGAAGGGGAACATCGCGGTTCTGTCTCAGTAGACTCGTGACTTCCTGTCGACTTTTTTTTTTTTTTTCCTATGGAGAAGCCTTTTCCTGATTGTTTTCTTCAGTTGAAGTAATTCAGGTGCACTAGCCTGGAGCTTCCCTGACTTATGTTTATTAGTTATTCATTTCCATCAGCCTTTGGCCGCCTTGGGCAATGTGATCTGCAATGTGCTACATGCTCAGGTGTTGAACAGCCCAACTGGATCATCCTCTTTGTCTCTTGAGACCCAGCAGCACGACACTACCGGTTTCTTAACAGTAGAATGTATTTCTATTTTCACACAGATTCTATTACAAATGCAAAAATGACACATATTTAACCCAAACATCCACTGTCAACCAAAACCATCTACTGATCTAAACTGCTTGATCCACTAAACCTATCAATCCATGTAAATAATTGGTGTAAAATACAGTTATTCATCTTTCATGGTCATCAGATATGACCCATTTGGACGTTCAGAGGCTCCATAGTTGCAGTGGAAACACTGTCATCTTCTACAACATTGATTCACCAGTAAAACCCATGGAGTTGGATCAATGGCAGTGGATGGACACACTGGGTTTATGTTCAGTTAATGATACATTTTAATGAAAAAGTCACTATTTCTTAATTTTTTTTCTGTTTTGATACAATAATCTTTGAATGTACTGTGAGGTTTTATGAACATCTACACGATCAGTCAATTAAACATCAGAAAATAGATGATTTCCACAGGAAAAAATGCAAAATTCAGAGGATAATATTATAATAAATGGTGATAAATCACTTAGGAAAGGTTGAATAGAGAGAAAAATTCATTTGGTAACTGCCGCAAAAGTCACACTGGGTCTTTATGTGTTAAGATTGCAGAAAGAATGAAAGTTCACTTAACGTGTCATTTTTCCACTTTAAACCTAGAACTGCTCATTTAATCAAATTGCAAATGCATTTTGAGCCTTGGAAATCACAAAAGTCTGCAGTTTAATGGTCATGTGTGGGAATGGTGGTATTTTGGATTCAGAGCCACTGACCAATGAGAGGTACACCATGAAAAATTAAAATTTCTTCATCATTTTTAAAGCTTTTATAATGTTTAAAGGGGTCATATTTTGCTAAACCCACTTTTATTAGTCTTTGGTTCATTTATTTGGGTATTTTGGGACCGTAATAGTTCAAAAAATTTGAATTTGAACCCCTACAGGGGCTGCAAAGCTATCTTTACATTTATTTTGGCAAAAATCGAGTGGATTTCAACAACCTGTTTTAATTCCGGCTTAATTTGTTGCGTCTATAACTAGTTGTGTCATGATATTTGCTCATATAAGGTTAAGACTTCTGATGAACATTTCTCCAAGTATGCCATAATTGTTTGTCAGCAGCAGCGGTTGTAGTCCATACTGAAAATATGTCCAAAGTTTGAGCTGATTACTTAAAATGATCAGTTGTTGGTTGAACAGGACAAAACAGCTCAGCCAATAACCTGGAGGGGGCGGGGCATGAAGTGGCTCTTTGCATTTAAAGGGCCAGTGCTCAAAACGACCTTCTTTGGGTCATTAGTCAGAAATAGGGTTGACGATGGACCTGTGGAGTTGAATTACTGAAGAATTCAGACCCAAGCATAGCATTTACAGTTTATGTAGACCACAGGGAAATGTTTTAAAATGCATAATTTCATTTAAAAAAGGCAAAATATCACTCTTTTAAAGTTTGTGCTTTTAGATAGAAAAAAATACACATTTCAAAAGGATTACCTTCCATGACTTGTGTGGACAGAAATAGCAAATCACATCATGTTCACTGTAACCATATTATGCAGCTATGTGCAACCCTACTTATACATTCAAAAATTACCTATAATTATCATCTGAGCGTGAAAAAATGACAGTTCTGATGTAATACTAAAGATGTCAGTATATTGTGTAGCAGAGGTATCTACAGTAGTAGTTGTTTCACTACAAATCTGTGTTCAGATCATTTACTACTATAATGAAACATGAGCTAATACACAAAATCGCGTCTTTCTTTAACATGATACATCTTGATGAAACTGAGCAAAAACAGAGAGAGTTTCAGTACAAGAAGACTTCATCTCCCATTCAGAAAGGTTTGTCAGGTAGTATGTTAATATAAATACACACAGAAAGACTTTTGGATTTTGGTAGTGGACAGTAACGCTGCAACTTTCTGGTAAAATGCTCACCATCTGTTAACAGTAGGAAGTAGTTTCTAAATTTCAAAATTACAAATTGACCTTTAATTATAAGGTCAGTAGTTTCTGTTAATGAGTCTACACTCATGCAGGGTGTGTGTCAGAATAATTCGATCAGATAGCGCTCATGCAGTGAACCAGTGATTACCTCAGAGATGTTATGTGAACACATCTGTTTGTCTGTCTGTCAGCTGGATTACACAAAACAACAACTGTGATGATTTTCATGAACCTTGGTGGAATCGAAAATATGGTTTAATACGTTTGTGGAATGACAGGAATGCTAGACTGTTGGCCTCAATGCTCTGAGTGCCCTTTAATTTAACAATATATATATAAAATACACTAAATACAACAGAATTTCCTTGTTCTTAGTCTTCATTTTGTTTCTGTATTGATGTTCTCTTCACTAAACCTCACTCCTCTTAGTTATTGTTTACTACTTCTGCCAAGTTTCAGCACTCAGCATGCCACTTTATGAGTTTTTCAAGGCCATTGTATATGTATTCCAAAGGAAATAATTGCACATCTCTGTAAATGTTATAAACTAGCAGAGAGGGGTACATAGCAAGGACTAGAGAACTTATTGTTGATTTAATAAATAAAAAAAAAAAAAACCTTTAACGTAAGAAACTATCTAATGTTAGCTCAGTTAACACAGTCGTTAAAAAAAGACAGCTGAACTTAAAAGACATAAAAAAAATTATTCATCACAATTAAAGCAACTACCTAGCATCATGGTTTTGATTTTACCTAACTAGAGCCTCCATTAATAAATGACTGACACCGACAGAGTTTTGAAGTGCATAATATTGCCTCACCATCCACACAGGAGGGTTTGTTGCGTGTCGTTCCAGCCACTTTTCCAGGTAAACAGGAGCACTTGACTGTCTGTGAGCGCTCCTCAATGCGATTCTTGTTACAGCACCGGTGAGCGGCAATCACCTCACACGTACCTCCCTCTGCAAAGGAAGAAACAGACACAGAGGCTCAAGGTCACTGCACTGGAAAGACTCATTAAGCATATGCAAGAGAAAATTCACAAGATGTCATGTTTCTTCTTTATTTTCAGTGACTTTATGAATGCTGTATGTACTTTCCATACATCTATTATTAAAATTAAAAAAAACTTATTATAATGAAGGACAAGCTTAGGAAAACAACTCAGGTATCAGGCATTCATTGAGCACTTAGACTCTAAGTATGTGTAACAAATTGGCCCTTGAGGCATCTCAATTATGTCATCTAATTGCTTCTCACTCATTGCTGGCTGTTCTCACTCCATACAAATCTGTCCTGGGTAAAGACCAAATCATGCACTCAGTATGTATTAATGTGCTTGTCCTTACATCCTTGATCTCTTACATGTATTTTTAATATGATTAAAAATGGATAAATGTTTGTCTTGGTTACTACTGTGAGTGGCACTTGAAGTAGCTGACAGGAGACGTACTGACTTCAAACCTTTTGAATGAGGAAATACAGTCTATACTACACAGCATTAACTCTAAAGCAGAGGTGACATCAGTCAGAGCAATGCTGTACAATAGGTTCCAGTCTGACAAAGGAGGATGTCAAAAAAATTCAGTGAAAAGAGAAGGCAATATGTGCCGATGGCGGTAATGGGTCAAAATAACAATCGGGAGGACTGCCCAAGGGAGGGAGAGGGGTGATGGAGCTGAGGGACATCCTGCAATGAGTGAAACAGTGAGAGAGAGAGAAAGCTAGAGGACAAGGTGTGTCTAGCTGCCAGGGACCGGCCATGCCAGTGAGTAATGAGGGAGCCACTGGAAGTGCCCCCTTCACACAATTATAAAGCGTGGGGCTAATGCAGCCAGCGGAGCTGCAGGAGAGAGACCCTCCATCACTGCTCTCCTCTTTCCTTACGCCCCAGGAAAAACTCTTTATCTTCCCTTGACAGCCACCGCAACCGACACCAGTGTCCAACAATTAAACTGGAGCTCATCCCAGGACAGAGGAGAGGAGGAGGAGAGGAGAGGAGGAGAAGAGAGGAGGAGGAGAGGAGAGGAGGAGAAGAGGGCTGGAGAGGAGAGGAGAGGAGAGGAGAGGAGAGGAGAGGAGAGGAGAGGAGAGGAGAGGAGAGGAGAGGAGAGGAGAGGAGAGGAGAGGAGAGGAGAGGAGAGGAGAGGAGAGGAGAGGAGAGGAGAGGAGAGGAGAGGAGAGGAGAGGAGAGCTTATCTTTTCCTATCTGCAGAATGAATAAGTGTAAAAAAGAGGAAGACAACCAAATGCCACCTTCTATCTTGTTTGTGCCTTATTTCACACGGCCAAACCACATTTTAAAGAGGACATCCTGCCGTGGTGAGAAGATGCATTTGCTTTCCCTGGCATGACAACAACCGGTGTGTGCTTCTCTGGCTAGTTTAGTTGTGCAAATGTTTGAAATGGCTCGGGTCATGAATTACGGAACTAAGCTCCCAGCAGCATAGACAAGTTTGGCAACAGTTTTCTTCTCTCATTCCCATCAATGTCTACCGTGGCCAGACCAAAGGCCGGCGAGTCCTGGATTAAAAGGCAAACATTTGCAGTCCTGCCGGACTGTGCTGTCGTGCAGTATTAATGTCACTCTCTCAGCGCTTGTTGTTAGATATTTCTGGGCAGGAGGAGGCAGAACATAGACTATAAAAGTGAGGAGAGAAATCCCTTGAGTGTGCTAAAACTCCAAACCCCACAATGTGTTGGCTTGTTGAATATTTTACTGACAGCTTCCTGACCTGCAGACTTGCTTTCAAGTCAAGCAGATCTTTGAATAAGTGAGAACCTTGCGTTGCGTCACTGAATACTGAATGGAATTCAGTTCTCTCTGTGGGCTCCTGTGGCTGATTTTCAGTATAGTACTACAGAGGTGTAACAAGCAAACATCTGGCAAGACAACAAAAGGCAGCAATTCTCCTATTTGTCTCACATCCATCCCTGTACGTGTCCTCCTGTGACTATTAGATTTGGTTTTTCATAAGGACTACAGAGAAATCCTATTTGTGTAGGTATATTCCAATGTTTGGACTGATCTTTTTCGGTCAGGACAGGGGTGTCCAAACCTGGTCCTGGAGAGCTACTGTCCTGCATGTTTTAGATGTATCCCTCTTCCAACACATCTGATTCAAATGATAAGCCTAACATCAAGCTCTGCAGAAGTCTGAGAATGACCGTCAGGTGTGCTGGAAGAGGGAAACATCTAAAACATGCAGGATAGTACAGTGGTGTAGTGGTCCCTAAAGAAGTGGGTGTACTCTCAATTTGGGCATTTGTTTTTTAAGTAGTCCAGAAAAACGCCCTGTTTTAAAAACAGTGAAATGTAAGACTACTCTATTTAGTTTACCCAAAAATCCATCAGTCACTGGTCACTATTCAGAAATTATCATGAGTTGATTTGGAGTAGTTTGTAGGTATTAGGGGAGAGAATAAATATCAGATACTACTGAATGGTGTGCATCAGGGGGATTTAGAAGTGGGTATACCCAATGCTGACTGAAAAAATAAGTGGGTATTTTCCATATACCCCCGTATACCTTGGAGTACACCTCTGGAATAGTAGCTCTTGAAGACCAGGATTGGACACCCCTGGTCTAGGATGTGTATGTCGTAAAACTGAACATTTATTGTAAAAGCCATTCAGTATTTTTTTTGGATAATAACTTACTTTTTTGGGTAATAACTTACTCTTTCTGTGTTAGTTGCATCTCATCACTTTGCCCTGTCACAATCTTATTACTCTTCATTCAAACTATGCTGAAAAACATAGTTTCGTCCAGTAAAAATCATTTAACCTGATGATCATATTAAAAAAAACAGTATATTTTGCAAAATGATCAGGTAATTTAAGAATTGACTTCATTTCATTCTTCAGTGTAACCTGTAGACGGAAAAAGATAAAGGATATTTATTTATAGAAAGCATAAAAAAAAATTTGCGATCATTACGACCCAACGCCCACACATGGTTGAAGGGGTGTCCGCTGTGGATTGAGGTCTAGTCATCAGCCAGGTGGACATTAGGCATGATCGCTATGAACCATCTGCTATGTCGAGGAGACACCGGTGTAAATGGTTTCATAATAACTCCACCAGTCAGTCACAAGAGCTACTTCGACGACAAATGGCCACTTGGACTAGACGTAATTCCATTCAGGTAGCTGGAAGCGCCTGATGGGGTAAATGACCATCCATTATCTGTGTCTGAGTTTGTTTGTGGGTGTAAATGCGTCTGCACGGAAATTTATATTCATGCATATGATGTGTCATAACAGATATTTTCTGCTCAAATACACAATAGCTTCCACATGTGCAGTCAGGTGCAGTATTGTACCCCAACGACTTGAGACATAAGTGCGAGTTGTGATGGATGTAGTGCTCAGAGCCTGTCAGGCAGCTAAAGGGGTTAAACCAACCTGCTAAGATGGAGTGGGTGGCTGTGCACTCTAGCCTTTGGTGAGGGGAGGTGAAGGGCATCGAAGGGACCATTGACTGGTCATTTTTCTCTCGGTGGCCCACAGTGACAGCAGCCATTAAATGACTGGATGAGGTGATTATGTTTAAGGAAATCAATGCTTCATTGTTTTCAGCTTAGCCCAACAGCCAATTAGGAACTGTTAATGAGGGAAGGCTGTAAAAGGTGGAGATGTAGATACATGGGGAGAGGGAGTGGAAGCTCAAGACTAAAAGGCATATTTCAGACTAGAACGTTTTCTAGAAAGCACACTAGGGTTCCACTTAGGGGTGTGTATTGGCAAAAATCTGGTGATATGACACAAATCACAATACTAGGATCACAATACAATATATCACGATATATCATGATACTGTTAAAAAGGCAGTTTTTTGTTTGTTTCTTTTTTTTAAAAAGATTATTTCCTGGAAGAATTGAATTACACCCAAAATATGTACAAATACGAAACACTTTTTTTTTGTTGATCAGAACAGGATTTAATGCTATATCACCACATTTTTCTAATTCTTCTAGTTTCCAAAGGAGCTAACATCTGCCACTCTCAGACAGTAAAAAGTGCTTTTAGGATGCTTCAAATAACTATTAAACAGTGTTGAATAATAATAAATAAGATATAAACAATAAAGAAAAACAAAAATTAACCTGCGTTATATCTGCATTTGAATAAATACCTAAAAATATCGATACAGTACTTTTTAATATCGATACAGTATTGTGAAATGAAATATTGCGATATATTGCAGAACTGATATTTTCTTACACCCCTAGTTCCACTGAGGCTTATTTTATTTATTTATTTATTTTTTTTAATTTACTCTTTATTTTTGCTTTTGAGAAAACCATAACACAAATACACTAACAAAACAAACAGACAGCAGGGGGGAGAATCCAACATTAGAGCAGCATCTAGTCCACACATGCGTCAATATATTCACATACCCATACTAATTTTTATCTTTACGGTAATGTTTGAGGGTCTGTTGAAATGATACAAAATCCGGCCTCACAGTTACAACATAAGTGAGCCACTTGGACCAATTTTCAGTAAAAATATCAGTTTTACATCTTAGTTTAAATGCTATTCTTTCCATAACATATATATTGTACACTACATCAGTCCAGTCATTTACAGTAGGTATGTCTCTTTTCAGCCATTTTCTGGTCAGGGTCTTCTTACTTGCTACTAAGAGTAATCTCAATAAACATTTCTCATTCTTAGTACACTTGAGTTCTTCTAAATCATTGAGGTGCATGGTTTTAAAGTTAAAACACATTTTACACTTAAGAACTTCCTCCAATAGGCCATGCACACATCTCCAAACATCCACACTGATGCTTATTTTAGTGTTGATACCAAGTAATGGTAATATTAGTGATCAAGAAGAAAGATATTGCTGTAATCTTTTTAACATTGCTTAGAATTACTCTTAAAGATTTGTTTTAATAAGTTTAATAAGTGCTGGGAGCTGTATTTCACATACAGTTAAAGTGAAAATTTTAATATATAAAACAGCTCCCCAAAGTTTTATAAAAGTAAAAATAATTAAAACTAATTCAACAAACTTGCGCTGATCTGGATTGGCATTAGTAGCGCTGACTGAACAACACCAGATTGTGGAGCAGAAATCACAGCTTCTCAGTGTGTCAGGTGTTTACGGGTTAGTCAAATAATGTTCCATTATATTAATTAAATGAATTTAGTAATTGAAACAGTCATTAAAAAATGCCGAATATTGCATCCAGAAATTTAAATCGGTCTGATAATCAGTTGATGTCTAGTGAACCAGGAGTCTAATTTTCATGGAGCTTGAAATTATAGGCAAAAAAATTTTAAAGTGATTCACAAAAGTAAAGTTTGCATGTAAATCCCTTGCATACACACAGACACACACACACACACACACACACACCAAGAGCTACAACTGCCAGCCTTCTATCGCAGGGTGCATTATTTTTCTGCATAAACTCAAGGTCAGAGTAAAAGTTACATGACAGTTTATTTTGTGACATCAAACGACTCCAGGCACAGAACTCTGAGAATGACAGCTCTTTTTATCTTCTGAGTGACGAAGAACGTACTCCACTGGCAACTGATTGCCCTCTGATCTCTGATTTTTTGACAAAGAGATAAATAAATGCAGGTGCTCTTGACAATGCCACCACTTAAATAATAAATAAAAACACCCTCCTTCCATAACACCTTGGCTCAACTTCTGCATAAACAGCTATAATCTATGCAGAATGGCCAAGAGCGGTAATCACCCGCTCCCCATCAATGAGTATTTCTGTCACCTCCTCTCTCTCTAAATCTCTTTAGCGCTCTCTCATCGCGCTTCTCTCACTGCTACAGTTCTTAAGTAATGACATATGGCCGAGGGAAGGAACATACCAACCGGGAAAACGTAAGCCTCTCAAGGACTCGTCATAACAACTTAATCAGCTGCACACTCAGGTGAAAATGAGCTGTTTCTGTCTCCATGCTGGAGAGCCTGTTTTGTGTTGCCAGCCAGGCAGCTGCTGCATCACACAGAGTCTGTCTTTCTTTACACTTTCTCCATCTCTGTAGGATTGTTTCTGCTTCTCAGTGTGTCTGTTTAACTGCCAGATATCCACTGTCTTAGTTACTCTAATTGCCAATTGCATCTCAGGTGGCAACAAACGCTATGGTTTCCATTGTCAGAAAATAAGTGTAGACATATGTAGAGCTTAGAAATTCCAACTGATGCACGGCTCATTGTCAACATGCAGAGTGAGAGCTGCATTTCAAATTATCTCTGAAAATGATAGATATTTGGAAGACAAATTGAGACACTTGCAGTTGCCAAATGCTTTTACTCAAGTGAACAAAGTTACTCTGTACTGTGAGCCAGAAAAGTCAATTCAAACCCCCACAAAGTTTTATTAAGCAGAAGATTGTTTATCGAGTTCGTTTATTTCTGTCAGCTTTTGTGCTGTGAAATTACACACAATAGGAAATTACTTTTTTATGACTTGTGATACACAGTTTTACACATAATTTAAAGCATCATATTTAAAAGCTGTCAAATAAGACTCAAATCACAAAAGCTCTATTCTGTTTGTCTCCATTTGTTCCGTGTTTTTCAGATTTACAGGAGGAAAAAAAATAAAGATATTAATGATCTGTTTCAAGAGGCAAAGGCATCAAAGTGGCTCTAGGCCAGTTGTCCCTCTGCATATATGTTTAATGATTCTTGTCAGAATTTAGCTTTTCATTACTTAAACATCAAGTTGGCACTTCATGAACATCCGCCTGATTACTTGGGGCAACGTTTAAACATGCTACAAAGTACCGTCAAGTGGATTCCAAATGGAGGCCTTGCAGGAATTGCCAGAGAACAACTTTCATGTCCTTCATCTTGGCAGTGGGTAGCAGTTATATATTTCATCAGAAAATTACACAACCTTCATTTATTGCTAAAACTCTTGTAGCTTTATTACAGGATACAGATAAGATAAACGGTGTGTAAAGAGACATCACTGGTGAGAGTTGAAGTAGATTTATTCTCATAGTGGTCTATTTCCTTTGTCGCGGCAATGATCTCTGAAGTGCACCTCATAGAGCATAAAGAGGATATGTGAAACAGCAACTGTGTGTGTAAAGTATATTTCCATGCATACTGTATGCCACATTGTGACTGAGCGCAGGTGTTTGGATACTGAATGAGCATACAGAGTTTGTTTATTGTAAAGCATAAAAAGACCGCTTGAATTCTTCTTTTTGGTCTTATGTTTTGGTTACTTCTACTGTTGACGGTTTTTGGCCATGAGAGTAAAATCATCTGCTAGGGCTTGAGCCCCGGCCACTTATTCGCACTCTAAAGCCCTTTCTAAGAGAGCTGAGTCTCGCCAATGAATAATAAAAGGTAGCCTCAAGGAGGAAGTCTACCGGAGAAGCTTGCACCATTCCCCACTAAACACATCTAAAGCAGTGGGAGGAATGCCAGCTTGGGTTTTTTTTTATGGCGCTGAATGTCTCTGTGAATAACAAACCGATTAATCTGAGCCATTGTTAACCTCTGTTTATGTTATCTAACCCCCCCCTTGACCTTCATGTCACAGATGCATCAGGAGCTGAAGTGGATCCCCCATTTATCAAGTGCCCATCAGCATCCTGTTGCAGTGAACCGTATGGTTTCTCTGACCTCAGCCAGGGTGCAGGCTTCAGGCTGGTTTCTCACTGACCCTTCTGTGGCCTGGATTTCACTTTCCTCCTGAGGCAGCATCACCCACAGTAATGGGAGTAGACAAACAAGTGGACATAGCAGATACAGTAGTGCCTGGAGCTATCACAAACCTGAAGGGGGGTGGGTAGAGTAGGGAGAGAGGGGGGAAAAAAAGGAGAAGTGGGGAAAAAGACAGTCCAGAGCTCAAGCTGACTGACAGGAACCACTGACCCAGCTATAGTGAAGTCACATGAATCAATGTTGTTTTTTCCCCCTCTGCTGGTATGGCTTACTTCTAGATCTAGTTTTACTCTGACAGAATACTGAACACCACACAAGTGTGGGCTGGTTTCAAAAAGGAAGAGAAAGATAGAGGGGAAAAACATGAAAAGAAAAATCTTAGTATGAACTTGGCTCTTAGCAGACAGTCTTCATCTGTAAAAATGGGTTAAAGGAGTATTATACAGCAATTGCACCAGTGGTGGTAATAGTCTTGACATCTTTAACACGTAATTCCATTAGTACAAATAAGAGATGCTGCTGGCCACGGCCCTGGTCGATTCTTAATCACCTGTATGGGTTTCCTCTCGTGGGCCTGTATGACTCCAATGCTCACATCTTTATGGTTATTAAAGTTAACGATTGCTGCGTGCCTCATTTACCAAGGCTCTATCAATACCAGTTCAGCACCATGAAATTACCCCAGTCCAGAGGGAGCAGCATGACAAACCGGATTAAGAAGGTCTCTCTAATGCCCTGGCATATATAACTCTCCGTGTCATGGACTCAGGCTGCCACAAGAAGACCCTCTGCCAAGCCCAAGCACACTGAAGGGAGAGGCACTGTTGACAGCCATTACAGCTTAAATGTCAATTCTAGTTTTTATTACCTACATGGTTGTTCAGAAAAGCAATGAAAAATAATAGCTGGCAAAGATGGAAAAAAAATACGAAAACAGTGCTTTGGAGAAAACACATTAAAAGTTCTCAGAAGTTACCTTACAGATGAATGGACAAAGGAGGATGATTATGGTAAACATATGCAGGATCTAACCTACTTTTCTGATCTTTCAGGTGTAAGTATAACTTTGTTGATGCCGTGTTGTAACTTATTTTGTGTGGAAAAGGACCACATTGCATTTAAATGTGGTATCAAAATAAAGCTGCGGTAAAGCATTGTGTGCTTTCACCTACGTCCTGCTTATCTTATTTCCGTGACAGCGGGGTGAATCCAGAAATAGTGTAGAGCAGTGCCAGAAACAGTAAAATACTAAATTTACTGTAAGCTGTCGCACTCACATAAAGAGACGTATTAGATAAAGTCAGCAAACTTATATTTATCACTTCTTATTTCTCACTTTATTCCTCACTTCTGGTGTATGTCTGTGTGTGTACACTCTTGTGCCATTGCAAACCAACACAACCATCAAATCAAAGTCTGCAGGTGTAGCTGCAGCACTCTGTGTTTTACTGCACCCTTCAGTACAGTTGGCGGTCCTGACCTCCATCCAATGTCCATATGACACAGGTCACTGCTCGCTCTAAATGAGAGTCGGATGGCGAAATGAGCAACTAAATTGTCCATTCAAAATCACAAAGCGCCCTTTTTGAACGGCACCATAGGGCAGCCTTCAAAAAGTGACGTTCCTTGGAAGAAAACAATTGGATGCTGTGAGCCTTGGAAAATGGCCTGAATACAGACCATGGGTTTCGGTTCACCTCTGCAAAGTAGAAAAAGTTTTTAAGCAGGGCCAAAGTAAAGTTACAAAATGCTCTATAGGATTGTCTGTTAAGACACAGCAATCACGCTTTGTGGGCTTCTGCGTGCTGGTACTGGGACTACATGTCACCCTAGGTTCAGACAAGGTCCGCCTGGATTACACACAATGCATTATCTAATATACATAATGCATCAGCAGGCACTTAGCATCAAATTATGGATGCATGCAAAAATTCCCTGAGTAGTGTATGTGGAGAAAGGGCACTTTGCTTTGCAAATAATCTGCCCACTTTCACTAAAGCTGTGGAATCAGGGAATCGCATGATTTTGCATAACTGAGCCCTATATGGAACAAATGTTAATAAGCTCATATCCTTCTCACTGGCATGTTGGCATGTTTTACCACTGCCATTAAGCAGTAATGCAGCTGGTAACTGCTCACCGTCTGTTAATGCTGCTAGTATATTACTTATTTATTCAGCCATTTGTTTTATTGTAAATGCTTGTAGGCACAAACAGCATTTAAAATACACAAGTAGACATGCTTGACCAAAACACACAAAGCAAGTGCAAGAAGAAATGTGGCTAGAAAGCTGTGAATAATGCCCCTTTTGTGTTACTGACAATATGGATTTGGGCCAAAGAGGACCATTTTCAAGCACATTACTTCTGTCTAACAAACTGAATGCATCAAATTTGAGGCTTCTATTCACAAAAAGCTTACACATGTTGCTTGCGATCCAATCCTCAGATTCCCCCATTTAGGTTCAGTATCAGTGCCTGACAAAGTGTTTTCCTCTAAGCATCACATTAAAACAGATATTGGCTTTTATATTTCGCGTTTGTGAGCAGATAATTGTATGGCAGGCCATTGATCAAATTCCTAAAGACCGACATCTACATGACGATCAATCTAATTGAGAGCAAAAGGGAGGAAAATCAATGTGCTAAACACTTAGCACCTGTTCGACAATGCAGTGCAACAATGTCAGATGAGGCATTTAGTGGCTGACCTTGCTCTTGGTGATGGCAAGGACAGCAGTGGGTTGCAGTGTATAAAGACAACAAAAAAGCTGTCATCAAGAGTCCTGATATATCATGGCTTAGAAGTGATTTACAAAAAATTTTTTTTTGGCTAGATTCAGATTGAGATTGTTATCGATCTCTAGGGGGAAATTTGTTTGTGCCTCAGCTCATGAAAAAAAAAAGACAATAAATTGAAATCAAAACACGCAATCAGTGAATTATTTTCATAATGGTCAATCTTCAGTTTAATCTCCAGTGTATCTGTCATCGACTGGGGTGTTGTGTAGTCTGAGGGGAGTGGGGGAGAAAGGATATTCTGTAATGTTCAGTCCTGCAGTGCAGTCAGGTGAGTCGGTCAGTCTGAACTGTGATATCCTCCACCTTAGTTACTGTGTATATCTTCATGCTCCTATTGTATCAGTGACTCAAACACAACATATGCAAAACTTGTCATTAGTCTAATTGAATCTGAACTATGCACGTTTGCCTGTTTGAGAGCTCTGGATGTGTTGCATAGTGTATAATAATAGGTTATAAAACACTACATAATGTGAAATGACAGGAATTTATTATTTAACACATATTTTGCCACAGCATTATCATTATCATTATTGGAGCTTCTTTACAATACAGCTAATTATCCTTCTCAAAGTACTGTCGATAACTTTGAAACTGAGTCCTATCATGGAAGAGAATGTAGCCCATTGAAAAGTCACTATAGTACACAGTGTACACCAGATTAACTTTCGACCAAATACACATCAGACAATGACAATCTTTTGTGTCACAGAGCTCTAAAATGGGTTTTCAACCTATTTCTTTACCTTCGGGTAAGAATTATAGCTATGACAAATTACTATATCAGAGATGGGTGGCGGGCGGGTTGGTGAGGGTAAGAGCGAGAGAAAATGGGGAGCATAGTTATTTGCAGACTCTAAAATCAGAACAATATGAGAACTGGAACACAATTTGGCATCAGATTACTCACAGCGATATCCATCAAAACACACAATTCAGTCACTCAATATCATTACTGTCGGCTTGATAAGCTTTTAAGCTGTTGATAACATCTTGATGAGGCAACACAAGTGGGAGAAGAGTCTCAGTCTCATCTGTTTCTATTGTTGAAGCAGCAACATAGAAGATTGAGCCTGGTTTTTACATGAACCAGAGCAATGACTCAGAAGATTCATTACAAAAATGATTGACAAGTTCATCATTAGCAAAACACCATCTCACATCCCAACAGAGAAGAAGACAACAAAAAATTTCCCCTACTCTTGACATATCTTTGAATCAATATTTTTGTATTCTGGAAGTGTTTGTTAAGAGTTTTTATGGTTCACATGTTTTCTCTGTGTGGAGATAATATTGCAATCAAACATTTTTCAGCTCCCTGTGGCTTCTTATCAAATGTTTTATTATTGGGAAGGTGTCTCTGTGAATGCTGAAACTTTCACTCTCCTCTCTTTGACTGAGAGTGATTACTTCATCTTTCATTGCAGCCCTCTGCAGAGAGGAATCAATCACGAATTGAAATATGTCATGATTCAGTCACAGAAACTATCCCCCATCTACGAGATTAAATATCACCCGTAATGAATGACAAGAGTCTTGTATCCATTAATTATACAGATTAGAATCATGACTTTGTTTTGAACTTGTGCTCACGCTGATTCCCAAGGTCAGCCTCACTTTCAAGAGGACTTAATTATAAAGAAATAAAGGCAGTGAGTGAATTAGTTTTAAAACAACTTATTTGCATGTTTTCCATCACTGCATAACTTGTTTATGCAAAGTTATGTTGACAAAATGAATGAGTTTGCAGAGTCCTTTATCAACACAATGGCCAAATATTCATGTACAATTGCACAAAGCCTTGGCAATATATTGTATTGTAACTGTGAAACCCTTATGTGGGGATGAAATGAAAACCTGATCTCCTCATCAGTCTTGCTTCTACATACCTATAAATTTGATCTGTGCCACCAGGGTGGACTGTGAAATCATGTGGCTGCACATCAAAGTGTGACTGCACTCAGTGTGCATACTAATGCTAGAGCAATGCATCCGCTGAGTTGTGTGAAGAAGAAAAAAGGAGAAGAGGGAGAGAGAGTGAGCAAGAGAGCAACCAGAGAAAATCTCCCATCATAGAAAAATAAATATATTGGAAAAACTGAATTGTGTTGACATTTAGTGAATATTTTATCCAGGAGAAAAATAAGGTTAAACACAATTTTAAGGTACATAAAGGTCTGCCTTGACTGCTTTTTCATGTGGGGATCTACTTTTGATCCACAGATTGTACTTGCAAAAACAGCTCTCCTCCCTACCGCACATCAACTAGTGAAGAGATATGGCTGGTACAGCGCCAAAAGCAGCAGTCACCGTGTGTATCCTCTTTATCCATCATATCCGCTGCATCATTTCCCTGGTCATTGCCTGTGTACTGGTGGTGCTCCAAGTCGTGACTGTGGGATCAGAGCGAGGAGATAAGTGATTGTCTCCTGGCAGATAGACGAGCAGGCATGACAGGCGATGAAGAAAGGAGCCTCTGCACACCACTTCAGTACATGCTCCCTCTTTTTCTGTCTGTCCTGTCTCTCTCTATCCATATATCCATCCGCCCATCTGTCCATCCATCTATTGCTCTCCAAGGTAGGTCAAAAGAAAGATCCTGCTTGGCAGCTCATTCCTCACTCTGATGAAGCCGCTTGTTAGAGACTCATCAAGTTCTCTCTCTCACACACACACACACACATACACCTACACACATACACACACACACACCCCTACACACACCTACACACACACACGCATGCACACAGTGGACTACTATCTTTCACTCTAATACTCATCTTAGAATGTCTCCATTTCATTTTTCTTACTTCCCATCTCCTCTCTTCATGTCTCAGGTCTTTCTCTCATTAAAAATCAGGTTTCCAGCAGCAGAATGTAAAAGGATGCTGTGACATCTGACCTGACTAACTGTGACGTATCCAAATGGGGGGCAGGCCAAACTGTGGACGGGTTCTCATTACCTTTGGTTACTGACCAGAGGTCGCAGAGATCAGCAGCTCAACAGCAGGAAGCTGTTTCAAAAATCAGGCAACACTGTGAGCCAGAAAAATTTCACAAAGATGGCAAATTAAAACATAATTCTTTTGTGTTCCATTCAGCATGGTGTACATATGTGAGTGCTCCTAAACGAGAACTAATGAAATTGCACTGATTGTCTTTTGTTTGACACTGTATGTTTTTGATTAATTTCATCATGGTATAATTTGTACATTAATTTTACATTATTGCTCTGATCTGTCAACACATATGCACTCTAAACAGAAGAAAATGCAATAACAATATTTGCCAGCTGTTTCTAGCACACAAATCAAATTAGAGTGCAGCTCTCAAGGCTCAGCAACAGATGGTTGATCACAACGAGAAGAGAGTAAATCCCCGGTAGTTACTGTACTCCTCCAGTGTTTATCTCCATGGACTCTTTTGGAAGAGCTCCATTATTTGTCCATTCTCGCAAGTGGTGGCATTTTGCAATGGTAAAGTGCTGTATGTTTTAAAGCAGACATACTCATTCAGGCCCATACAATGGGAGCTTGTTTAAATGTGGTTAAAAGGTCTCCTATCTTTGTTTCTCAGTTGTTGTGTCTGAGGCAGATGCAGACTCTTTTCAACATAGAAATGTCTTCAGACCCGCCTGCCTCTTTTGGAATTTAATTAATAACCTTTAGATTTGGCATGTGGCCTTCTGACAATACTGCAGCATTTTGTTGTCGTCATGAGTGGAACTTGGCAAACCCCATCTCTGGCCCCTTTCAGTCCTCTATTGGCATCAGCTGGAGGGTTCTGATAATGGAGGGAAGAACGCAGACTGTGGTATGACCTATTCCTGGGTCGAATCTCTAACCTGAGTCATCGAGAGGCTGTCACTCTACATGTACAACACTGACTCCATAAGCGCAGCTGCAAATCTGTGTGAGACATTTCATTAGGAGACATACTAATCTCTTCTTCACTGCTGCTTGTTGGCATTCAGTTTATTTTTGTCGTGGTACTCCTCTTTCATTTGTTACCCTGTTTATTACCTCTACCTAAAATGCATTTCTTTAATTGCCTGATTTATTGTCTGATTTTTGATCAGTAATGGCATTGTTTCCAGATCACAGCCAATTAATTAACACCCATAAATATAAGCAATGAAACAATTGACGATATAAATAATTTTGTGTAAAGCCCTGTGAGAGACTAGATGAAAAAGATGAAAAGAGACAAAAGGAGCTGGGAGTCTGATGAAAAGACAGATGGAACAGGTTTCCAGCCAACGAACTCACCATACTGTTGTGTCTCCTTGTGTAAAGGCAAATTTATTTTTTCTTCTTTCTTCATCAAGACTAGGTCCCTCAATGACTTTGTCATAACTTTTACTAAAACTTTTTTTGAGGATAAAGTTTAACAAAACTTTCCCACCATATACATTTGCTTCTTGTTTTCCTCCAAAACTGAATTTAAGTCAGCCCTGTTAGAATCCCTGATTTTCAATCTCAAAACTATTGATGCGCAATCCATGAAGGATAAAAACTCTTTAATCAAAGTTGGTAAATTAGATCATGTCTGGATTCTAATAAAATATTAGATTTTTCCAATATTGCAATTAAAAAGAAGGAGTTAGAAAGGGAAGTTTGTTTTTCTTCTCTTTTACTCCTTTAACTTAAGCTTCCTTCACTTGGAGCACAGCCAAAATGATTGACCGTAAGAACCCCTTAAGTTAACTATCATAAAATCACCTGTTAAATTGATCAATCTGTGTTTACTGCAGAAGTCATGTCTTGCACAATAGGAATGGTGAAGCCTTGAATATGACACAAGGTTTTACACATGGTGTCACACCCATCCAAGGACACAGAAAACTGAACAGTGGAGTTTTTTTTTTTTTTTTTAACTTCACTAGGTGCAGATTTCTGAACTATTGATCAGTGCATCTGCTGTAGTGTAATGTAAAAGACATCCATAACTGTCAGATAAAACATCAAGTCTAAGTGGTTCATCATCCTTGCAATAAAAAAGTATTTCAGTCCTATGCACTTTACGTTGCAGCGGCTCTGAGCAAAGGCTCTGTTAGAACAGAACAAAGCCCTGTCATACTGGTATAAGTAATTCTCCATGATGTGAGAAGGCATATGGATGAACTAATTAGGGACGGACGGTGAGAGTCCCGGTTCCCAGCTGCGGGCCACTAACTACACTGGCCAGGTAATGAGCTGAGCTGCAGACAGTGGAGTCACTATACACCGCTACGGGGGATGCCCAGCTAAGATGTACATTCTAGAGATGTGTTCTTTCAACATTTACAGTGGCATGTACTCGGCAAGGTGCACGGCGCTGCCCCCACAGCAAAGCGCTGTTAATGAATCAATCAATTTCTCCCAGATAAATCACAGTGAACGCCTCGCAACGGCCCACTGTCACCATGATGAATTCCTTCATTTCATGTAATAAGCTAGCTGGGAAGTGATTTATCCCTAGTGCGCAAGGCGGCTATATACAGCAGTGGACAGAGGCGAGAGATACAAAATGAAGTGTAATATGTCATTGAAATATTTCCTGTGCAGTCAGTGAATAAGGTTGAGCTACAGGAAAAACACCTAAGTCCAAAATCCAGTCAATATCAAAAGATTTCACTCAATCTCCGGTTGAAGCCGCTAGCCAGGATATTCAGTTGAACTGCTGCTCCCGAACTGCACTAAGGTTACTCTGCCTTCTATGACATCGGTGGATAGCTGACATTTTGCTTGAATTATGCACTGAGCCTCTTCAAGACTTGTGCTCACCCCACTCCTTATACTCCAGAATGAGACAAAGATAAGTGGGAGTAAGGACTATATTGTAATGCTATTGATTGCCTTTGCTCTGCCCTCGTTCAGGACCAAGATTAAGAGCTGTTGAGATTTTTTTTAATGCAAAACTCCTCTCTGGTTAAGTAGGAGACACTGCGTGCTAATCAATTTAAGCCACTGCTGAGCTCCAAGCATCATGCATAACAATTCCCTCCCACTTTGTGTAAAGGATTGTATTCTTATGGTTTTGTGCTTATCCCACTTAAGTGATGCTATTACTCGACTGAAGTCCATCTGCCATTCGACCTCACAAGCCTTGTAACACTATATTAATAGCACAGCAAGTGGCAGATAGCACTAAGTATTATTTTCACAGTGTAAGTGTTATCATGCTCTCATTTGATCCTTTAATGTTTCACTACTTTTTTTTAATGTGATAGAGGCTTTAAAAAAAACAGACAACTGAGAGTTGAAAGAGGAACAGAATAAAACTAAATTAAATAAATTACAGTGAATGAAAGTGAGCCATATCAAACTAATGGATAATTCTGTATGAATAAAAAATGCCTGCATCCATAATCATTAATCATATTTATATTAACGTTTTTGAAAGATTTATATTAAGCAAACTCCATTGATGATTCCATTTGTTGAAATGGGAAAGGGCTTGCGGCATTTTTCTCTCTGTTCTCCGTATCAAAATATCTTCTACTTTAATTTATGACTCATTAGGAATCTATAATAGTGAAAGTAATAATGGAAGTGTTTCACAGTTTTCTGCAGAATGAGATAATTGAAAGTGAGACATTAGGTAGCTAGTGGTCAGTAAATGAAAATAATATTACCAAGTGAGCACTTTTAAAAGATGCTCCTCAACCCTGACTCATTTGTTTCGGTTGAGCTGTTGTGTGGGAATGCATTGCATGCATCGCAGAGGGATGGAAGCTTCGAAATATCCACCGTTATTTACTGTTCTCCAGGTTACCAAAAATACTGTGTTTAAAATAGACCTCTGTTTCATAAATTACAATGCAATATTCCTTTTCACCTAAAACTTCAAGTTCACAGATGAATCCCTATGAATTTGCCCCTCAAGAGCTGTCTAACCCTCTCCCCCCTCATTACCACCACCTTTATGGCGCTATCTGATAATTAATTAAAAATAAATGAGATATTCCCTGAACTTATGGGCTGTAGAAATCGAAAGGTGATGTAGGAGGCTGTGCTTTAACGACTTAGGCAGGGTGATAATTAAGAAGCTGTCACCGTTTGTTACCTTGTCGTCGTACGCCTGTGTATGTGAGCATGTGTGTGTGAATAGATACGAGCCCTCTAATGTCTTAATATGCGTCTGAGGTTCCATTGGAGTTCAAAGGTCACCATTTAATTATACTGCAGCAAATACTTAATTTTCAATTATGATGGCGCAGGGGAGCTCACCTTGAAAAAGGACGAGTCAGAGACAGGCCGACAGAGCCCCTTCTAACCTTTTCAGAAATGGTTTTCAGGTTTTTTTAAACAGTGGATTTTGTCAGTGTGGTTGATTTGCATTGGAATGTAGCATAATGAAGGTCTTGTGTTAGGTGACCCTTTTTATTTCTGGCTTAGGGGACTTTGGGGTCATGCTGCTGGGATAAACTCAGGCTGCAAAGGAATCTGTCTTTTACTGCTGTAATTAGTACACATACACACACACACACACACACACACACATAAAATTCTGCTTGCAAATAAATACATCTCAGTAACGTAATAACAACAGCTTCAAGTCAACTACTTTTCTTCTTTTAGTGCGCGCGTACACTACAACTTTACACCTCTTGAACTTTTACCTCTTACTCATAAGGAGTTAATGCAGTTTGTAACACAGCTACAGTTCAGTTGACGTGACACATATCCTGTTGCACAGAGCATTGTGGGTAGGACAACATATTTTTGGAGTTGGGTGCTTCTATGAAACTGGGTACATCTTGGTATCTGGCACTTTGCCAGCTTTTTTAGATCCAATAATAAAAGAGAAATTTAGACATATTTCCCTATGTACCTAATGATGACCTCAGATAAATGCAAAAAAAAATTATACTCGTACTCTGATCCATCCAAAAATTAATCAATTTTTAATAAAATATTGGGGCCAAAAATAGTACCAAAATTGGGGCAGGAAAAAATACCTAGGTGCCAGTGCATTTTATTTTGAAAACATCACTTGAAATGGTCTCATATACCGCTATAAATAAAGACACTGTATTAAATGTGTCAATCCTAGTGGTTTTTCTAATCCAGACATGAGTTTTTTATGAATTGGCAGTCTCATTCCAGGTTTTGTATGTAACCAATCGTGTCCACTTGTATTACATACAGAATCTGCCCAGTTAAACGCACATAAATTGCACATGATTTTGCAACAGTGGTCAGTTTTGTGAAACACTTTGCCTTGCATAATTAGTTCAGTTCCCAAAATGTACCTGTGAGAGAATGAAGAGATATTAAAAAAAATACTAGCACGTACCGTACTTTCCGGTCTATAAGCTGCTACTTTTTTCCACACACTGTGAACCCACAGCTCTAAAATGATGTGGCTAATTTATGTTTTCTGGGCTAATGATCGATACGGCTGATGAAGAAGGAAAAAGAGCTGCTGCATGCAAGCTTGGCATCGATGAAGCGATGGTGAGACGTTGGAGACGGGGTGAGTGTGGCTTATAGTCCGGAAAGTACGGTAATTTTCATGTCCTTTTGATTGTGTTACATGCAGATTTTTGTATTAAATTTAATGTAAAATAATATAAAAATGTGTTTTATCTGAAAAATAGTTTCTTTTTTTATCTCAGTAAGTATTTATTTTTAAAACAGACCCAAAGTGCTTCCAAACTTGCTTCATAACATTAGTCTTCATCTGGTTTGAATTTTTAGCCCCCATGTCCTGTTTTTAGGGACCAGTTTCATAGAAGTACCCACTTATACTAATTCAACAATTGAAGAAAATGACAATTAGCATGTTTTAAAAGAATGGCAACACTTACAACATGTATTAATTACAACACCAATTCATGTTTTGTTAAGAGCTGGAGGTGGTGCCACATTTATGACGTACTGTGCAGTATGGAAGTATAGGGTAAGTTACATTTTACTTTCATTCAATTTTATTTATGTTGCACAACATCATAACAAAAAATTATCTCAAGGCACTTCACATAGTAAAATTCCTCGTGAGTAAGCACTTGAAGACAGTGGGAAGGAAAAAGAGAAGAAATAGCACTTCATACTACAGAACAAAGGAACTGTATTTCAAAAAAGAAATGCTGACACACCATAAAGGAAAAAGGGTCACGACACAGTTGGATGACTATTGTTTAAGTAATTACCCCAAGCATCATCATCTCTATGATAGCTTGCCTGCAGTGGTAAAACTGCCATTTCATTGTAGACTCACATGACTGTAGTGAAATCAAAGTAAGTGACTGAAATTGAAACATCATCAAGTAGCAGGTTTCAGAATATACTTTTAAACTCAGCTTAGTTCACACATTATCAGCAACATTACCAGGAAATACTTTTTTCATGAAGGTTTGACTTCACTACAGAGCTGAGAAGTTTAAAATATTTTTTTCCAGTAGAAATTAGGTTAGCATTATGCAAAATTGTCCATTTTGATATTGCTTCAAATCTCCTCAGAGTGGCAGCCAATAGACGGCACTCAGCAGGACGCTTTTCCTCCGAGCGTTTGGCGTGGCTGAGCCCATGCAGTGGGACAGTCTCACAACACAGAGTGATGAAATGGCTTCTGAACCAGTCTGCTGCCTCTCTCCCTTCCCCTATGTCTGTTTTTCTCCCTTTTTCTTGAATACCCCACTTCAACTGAAAGCTTCCCTTGTTCCCTGCATGGACAAGCGGATGCAGGTTGAAAGACATTCCCTTTTTCTTCATCTCAGTGAGGAAATGAGCCTGTTTCTGGCATTGGTAGAAACAGGGCTTTCTTCTGTTGTGAGCAGGTACAGTGTATGAGTGCCAGTTCTCCATATTTCCATTCTGTCAGACATAAAGATGCCTTTTTACCCTCTCTACTAACAACACTAAACACTGTCACATATCCGACTTATCTTTAGAGTTGAGGATAGGAATATGAAAAAAGGGGGGAAAAAAAGGTGTGAAAGAAGAGAAAGGTAAGGAAAGTTTTTTTAGTGTTGAATGCAATTTCCTATCCTTTGTATGTTTCTTCACTGCTCATTTATCAGGCAAAACTACCTGCCAAACAGGGAAGGAAATACACAATAACTAAGTCCCAAAAGAGTTCCAGAAAGACCAGGAGGAGAAAGGAGGAAGAAACCAACCAGACCCAATTCTATTGGCTGACTCACTTTTGTCACTACCCATTCTGCCTCTACCTTTTTCTCTCCTCTTTCAACACCCCCACTTCCACACCTACACTAATTCTAAGGTGACATCTGCCTGCATCATGAATGCAACCTGCACAGAGACAGAATCTTAGTCAATGATGCTGACTAAGATTTTGTGTATTCAGGATGCTAAAGAAGCCAAAACAGGGTGGGTGTATTTATTTCAGAAATATAAAAACATGCATGATAATTTGAATTAATGTTTGTTCCATAAACCTTGAATAAACCTTTTGGCCTCAAAAGTCGGGCTGAACTGTCATATATTAAAACACTCATACTGTAACTGAAGAAAAAGACAGAATTCCCAGAGAGAATACAGGGGACATAACCTCTGTGTCATCAGTGCTAAGTGTTAAAGGCAATTTAGGGCCAGTCACAGACAAAATGCATCCCTTTACCCTGTTCTCCAGTGAAACACGAGGTCAGAATTTTGCAGAGGCCATTGCTTTAGAAGATACCCACTCACTGCACTGAAATGGACCACTGCACAGTCAGGATTAATTACAGCAGCCGATAACACAGCTCTTTGAAAATGAAGATGGACTTATTACAATAGAATGAAAATACCAATATAAGTTAATTTTACTAACAGCCAGTACTGTTTTACATCATCCAGTAACACTTTATAATCCGATTAAGTTGAGACATCACTTCTGTCTTCCAGGTCCAAATAAACCTGTTCATTTGTCTGTATTCATGCTGCTACAGTACTGTCTCTAAGTCTATAAAACACATCTTGTTATCGTTCTACCATTTTACTTGTGATGATAAACAGTAGAAGAAGCAGATGAAGTTGTTAAATAAAAGAGAATAAAAGGAACTTTGGCTCTACCTTACACACACATCAGCTAAATAACACTGCATCTGCCAAACTGGATCTTTATGAAGTCCCCTGATATAGAATAAGATTCTCATGAGGTGTTTCACATCCTCACACTTCATTTTCTACTTTGTCAGTGCTTTATCTCTGCTGTCTAGTTCAGAGGATGGTAAATAAAGTAACGATTTAAGTCAATACACAACTGAACATGAAGTTAAGCAATGCATTGCTTTAAAGGGACCAGGAGCCTTAACAGTATTTAAAACACTTAAAATCATAATCTGCTGCAGGTAATGTACTGAAAATGGAAAAAATGCACTAGTAACTGTATTTGATTTAAATAAAGTCATTTCTTCTTCTGAACCCTGGTTAGTGTCTTTTTTAAGAAAAAAATTACAGTATTTATAGAAGTATAAAGGCTCTACAGGTAATTAACCGCTGTGTTTTACATCATCTCAATGTTAGACTTAACAACCAGATAAGTACATGAACCACTACTTGCGTCTTAGCACACATATCGGAAGCATATTCGTACTTTTGTATTCATGATAAAGGATTTATTAATATCTTATCCTCCATGACCAATATTCCATAACTACATCAGTTTAGTATATGCTTTACAATCCTGTCTTGTCCCATCTTATCATAGAAGAATAGTCAAGAACCTCAATGCATTTTCTTTAAAACTATCAAAATACCTTTAAACTATTAAAATATCTTTAAACGTGCCACTTTAAACAGTGATTCCTTGTTGGGTTTTTTTGAGCACTTCTAAATTCAAATAGAAGAAGCACATCTATGCTTATAATAGAATTATAGTTAATTGAATTATATTAATATATATAATATATTAATTATACTAATTGAATTCAATACTTAATTGAATCCAAGAAGCACATTTCAAACATTTTAGTCACTCTCTCTTTACATCACTGGAAAAATATGGTCTACTGTGATATCACACAAAACAAAACTACAAATTGCTTTTCAAGAGCCAGACCTTGCTTTAGAATGGGGAAGATATTCAGGTTTTTTTTTTTTTTTTTTAATCTTTTAGAGTTATTTTAATTAATTTGCATGGAAACATTATCAACTCTTGTTAAATTGTTTCCTGTAAACAAGTAGTTAATGATGAATGTGTACCCATCCTTACTCTTATTTCAGATTGAAGCCAGGCACCAGTTTTAATTCAGTGGATATTTTTACTAGATGAAGAGCTCAAGGAAGAGGGAGTGAGTAGAAGAGAACCAGGACATGCATGAAACCATGACTTCAGTTCATCTTTACTGAGAGGATGAGTATCTGCCATATCCACTTTGATTTTTATGTACACATCAAAATTGTTTTTCTTCTGTGTAGCTTGTTTCCACCCATGCGAGGAAACGCAGAGGGGTGTAAAATTTACAGAGGTAGGGGGTCTGGCAGAGTTCGTATTGCATGACAAATGGGAACACACTATTTAATATAATCAAAGCTAATAGTTGGAGTCCAACGGCAAGTGAGAGACGCTGGAAAGATGATGGAAAATAGGAGGGTGGTGGTGTGGGGGGGTTGTTCTTGTCAGTTTCCCACAGAGGTTTATAGCTAGGTGGTCAGAACATCCCTGTGCGCTCCCTTTTACACCTGTCAGTGGTCTAATTAGAGATTCAACAACACTGGAGAGGACGAGTAAGAGCGGGAGAAGGGTCGGCGTGAAATGACATGCGGGGAGAGTGGGGTTATTGAGCAAAGGAATTCGTTGTGCTTGTTGTTGAGGCACAAATTGCACGGCCTTGTTTGTACTGGATTAATCAGCAATTGTCCTACAACTGAGAGTCAGAATATTTATTCTGCAGACAAGCTGATAGCACTAATGATGATAATAATAACAATAACAACAGTTGAGTCTCTTGGGAGAGCCTTTTCTGTGGGCATTTCTTCAATAATTACATGATGCAAACCCATAATTCAGCACTAATGTGTTTAGAAAAATAGCAGGAGCTGAGAGGTATAGTTACACAACTGGGGGAGGCTGAAGTCTGAAAATAAACCAGCCAGAGCTAAGATGAGGCTGTGGTTCTGAACTGCTCTGTGTATTTAGGAGATGAATCAGCTGAAAGGCTAAAATGATAATCCCACTGAGACATGGGTGGTTCATGAAAATGCAAATCATGACGTTGGTTCCTGTGGATCCCCCTATGGGACCATGTGCCCATGACCCCCATGACGTCCCAGAGGTGAACCTAAATTGCTTTGACAAGGACGCTTGTTTTTATCTCATGCTTGGCTTCTTCAGGCTCGTGATTGATGCAAACCTTTCAGAGGCAGCAGCACTCATTGTTTTTAAGACCACATACCTGCGTTATGAATGTTTCATTCAGGAGACTAAATATGAACTGGCTGTGTGAGATGCTCCCAGAGAGAAGTGAAAAACAGAAGACAGAAGACTCACACATAATAGCTTCAGAGAGGAAGAGAGAGAAAAGAGAGAGAAAAAAACAGGTAATGAGAGAAGCCAATTCTTTCCAAACAAACGAAAAGCAAGCAGCAAAGCCACAGATCCATCTTGTTGACTTGGGAGACATAGGGGAATAGTTTTTGCTGCAGTGACATGCTGGCCTGTCATATTTGAATTTGGGTGGGATTTATCAATACAACATGTGCTACAGTCGTGGCTGACAAGTCTTGCAGTGTCTCACTGTGGTATCTGCACAGGAGGGGGTGGGGTTGGCTAAGGTGAAATAAAAATCCAGAGTCAGTAAGTCACACCAAGCCCACCTTGCTCTGCACTCTTGATCTGACCCCCGGTTTCCTGCTGAGGTGAGGAAGAAGCCTCGGCATACTCAATTTTAGAATCGGGTGTGGGAAAGATTGAAAAAGCAATCATCCATGTGCGAAAAAATGTCACATCTGCAGTGACAAACTGGTAGAGAGAGAGAGTCATGTTTCGTAAATCAGCTGACACGACTGTAGATTCCACTGGTTGCCCAGTACAGTAGGGCTGCAGCTGTGATACATGTGAGGTGTTAAAAATAATTCCTTTTTGACTCTCTCTCTCTCCCTCTCTCTCTCTCTCTCTCTCTCTCTGTCTCGGACACACATGCATCGCCTGTCTTAAACTCAATGTGACTCTGGCGTCAAGTCCCGTCCATGTTGAACAGTCCCTCTCACCATGAGCAGATTATGATTTGTGGTGAACTGAGGCACACTAGCTGCTTAATGGAGTTGAACAGGATGTAAGAGTCTCATTCTCATCTGCCAGTGAGAGACGTACACATTCACCAAGTGAGTGATTGAAAGAAAGGGAGCACAGAGAGAGAAAACGGGGGGAGAGAGAGAGAGAGAGAGAGAGAGAGAGAGAGAATGGGAGGGGAGATCCACTGGGATGTGTCAAATGTTGCATGAATCACTAAATGCTTCCTGCTCTAATTGGCTCTATTGAGTGCATCACCGTCCCCCGTGGTGGGGGCCAAATGCCTCCATTGTACATGTGTGTGCGTCTCACATCCAACACTCAAAGTGATGGGGATCAAAGGATTGCCACTGTGCGTACAGTGAGTCATGAAGTGATATTGTCAGCTTCACTGAGGCTCAGATCCTTGTATGCAAACGTATGGTAGAGCTCAGGGCTACTGTGCAAGAGATCTACGGTGTTTTTTATTCATAACGGTTGAAAGGCTGACTTTAGTGTTGAACAGACATTCAAAGTGAATACCAAAGGACCTTATCCTGGTCCATCTTCAAGCCTGAGCAAACCTATGCACTGTTGCTATTTACTTTTAAACTGCAGTGCATAATTATGTCTGACACAAACACAGACATGTGCACCTTCCACTAGTGTGCTATGAAAACTCATTTCTATATAACCAAAAAGGTGAAATGGAGCAAAACACAAAAAAAAAAAAAAAAAAAAAATCAGGTTTAACTGTTCTGTCTAATGGCTTTCAGTAGCTTACATCACCATTACATCATTTTTACCAGACACTTATTAAGTATTCATGGATTCCCCATTCTCTACATTGTTAAAATAGCCATAATCTTCCTGCAGCATGTCCAACAACTGAAAATTAAAGTGTAAAATACAAAAATACACTTTGTAATTCTTTATACTTTATACTAAACAAAAGGATTGCATCTATGATACACTGCAAATAAATATCATTAGGCATAAATGCATTCATTATTTGTACAATGCAGTAAGTTCATGAATATGTAACAAATGTCTTATTGAATGATGTTTGCAAAAATGGGTCTGTATATCCAGCTGGACACTATTAACAAATTCAAATTAAAACACTGAGTGTATGATGAATAATAATTTGCTGCTAACCTTTGATGGTTTGTCTCTACTTCTCTAATTTAGTCATCTTGTTCAATGTTAGTATAAAACTCATGCTGGCACTACGGTCCTCATATAGTTGGTGTTTAAGCAGCACTTACTGACCTCACATACCTCACATGTCTGCCTCATGTGTTTTTGTTTGCTTTTATTTGTGCACATTATCACACAATGTATGTGTAATGCAACAATG
Source organism: Sphaeramia orbicularis (assembly GCF_902148855.1). Lineage (NCBI taxonomy): Eukaryota > Metazoa > Chordata > Actinopteri > Kurtiformes > Apogonidae > Sphaeramia > Sphaeramia orbicularis. Next base: position 23,440,640 of record NC_043961.1, on the reverse strand, counting down.
CTTGAGTACACATATGGCATGCTTTCTTCTTTTTTTCCCTGTATGATAATGTACTTTCTATAATGTCTATACCTGTAGGTTGGTGCTTATTATACTGTGAGGCACCTGGCACGTGATGTGTGTCTGTTTTAAAATCAACATGCAGTGTGTTTAGACTTCTTTCTTTCTTCTGTTGGTGGACACTGTGGCTGCATCTGGGTCGGGTCTGGGTGTTGGGTGGGCAGTGAGTGTGTAGGTGGAGGGACGGGGGTCACCATACGCACATGGAGATGAAACAGTGTAAGCCTATACAGTATATGCAACAAATGGTCGCTTGAGTAAAACACACTAATATGCATATGTATGCACAACACAAAGTGTTTACGGAGTCTGTGTTTAGTATAATAAATCACTCATAGACCAGAAAGAGCTTTTGTGTGTCTTCCATTATAAAAAGCATCCTATAGTCTCGGATGCGGATACAGTTTAAAAATAAATAAATGTTTTTATGCTCTATGGTCACAAAGGGATGTGAAAACAGGATTTGTTGCTTTTATTCAGCTCTGTGCAAGACCAGAGATAATTACAAAAATATTGTAATACAGTGCCAATGCACATAAATAATCCTAAAATTTAGCCAATGTTATGTAAATTCCCCATTTCTTGTAAAAATCAAGGCCTTAACATCTACAGAAAGAGAATATGTGTGATACATCAATGGGTGAAACCAAATTCCACATGTGTATGTGGTGTAATAAATGTGGTATGTGTAATGTGTTATAGGAGAGAAATCTAACAGCCCTGTTAAGGTGTTAATAACGCAAACAACAATGTTTCTCTGATGGCAAAGTGTCTGGCAGAACCTTCATGCCAATATGAATCAACTGAAAATCAATTCAGTACAATTATACAGCGCAATGTTCTTCTTTCTATGAACACAAATTTAAAGGCTACTTACATTTTTTTTTTTTTTTAATATCGTTGCATTTCAACTGAATTTGCAATTCAATTCACATGGAGTATGTAAAGAACAAAGACAAGTGAACTAAACTGAGCTCCTGTCTGGCTTTTAATTAACACTGAAACACTGAGGCTGAAACAATAGTGTCAAACACTTCCTGTGTCCACCTAAGAAGGCAGACAAAACTAGTGTCATGAAAAATAAATGTTAGTATTGTCAGTGTGTAGAAAAGCAAAGCATATCAGTGTTTTAGTATTTTTTTTAGACATTTTAAGTCTTTATTAGGGAAAAAGCAGAAAGATGACAGGAAGTGAGTGGAAAGGGCGTTGAGGAAAGTTATGTGGGTTGAACTCGAACAGCAGACCTGGAACTTGATTTTTGCAACAAAAATGTGAGTTGATTTTTTTGCCATACGTTCCAGTCATTGCTCAAATCATCCTGGCAGAGTAGTCTGGACTCAGGTGAGTGGGAGATAGCACTGCTACCATTCTTTATTTCTCTGGTGATGTTTCGTTGTATGTTTCCTCACATTTGTTGACTGCACCACCTAAATGGCCTGGGGGGAGTCAATTTAACAAGTAAGGGTCTGACTCTTGGGACTGCTTGAGTGCACCGATAACCCACTGACTGACAGACTGCTAGTTGAATCTACTCGGGGTATTGGCTCATGCAAGAGCAAACTCAGACACACAGACACATATAAACACATAGTCATACTATATACCGCCTAAGTAGTTGGGGGGAAAAGGATGGATGTAAAAAAACACCCTTTTCTCTCTGGATAATTCTTAATGTCCCTGACCTCTCCCCCTTCTTGCACCTCTGAGGCTGCTGAAAATAAACCAAGAGGACTCTAGATGTACCCTGACCACTCTGTCTTAGCTAAACCTGCCAGGCCTCCCCTCAGGGGAAAGCCGACATCCTCAGATGTTCAAAAACTGAACCCTCCAGGCATTTGGCTCTACTTTAACAGTCTCAAAGCCTGTACACTCATCACAGGCATTGGCTAAAAACAGCAATGTAGGAGATAAGTACGTGTACTGTGATAGCACACTGAGGAACTAAATGTGTTCATGCCATGGAAGCCTGTTTTGTGACCACGAACCTCCGTTTAGTCTAACTTTGCTAACTCAACTTGGCTTGCCTTAAGCCATGAAACCAGCAATGATCAGACTGCAGTCATTAAAGGAATAACACTCGGAGAACATCAATAAATGCCCAGAAGGCTCTTGGTTCAGGTCAATCATTCTAGTCAGTTAACGGTCTCCAAACAACAGGGCAAATTCATCATAGGGCCTAATCACATTGGGCAAGTCCACACTTCGCCTCAGAACAATATCCGCTAACAACATTAGCGAAGGGCTAGTAATATGATGTGATTTCCTGCTGTCACACAGGGGTGCTGATCGATGGTAGGGATGAGCGGAGCATAATTCAGGGAAACCCAGTGCTCCCATACAAATGTTACTCATTGCTTTCCAAGCAGCAAAGAGCGTTTCCTATTTTATTTCTATGTTTGGTGAAAATAATACAAAGATTTATAATGGGGCATCTTAGAAAAACAAAAAAAAACTGAAAACATTTTACTCAAATAGTACAAATTTTGAAGACAAGTCAACATAAATGCTAACATATGGTTACAAAACATAGGTGTAATGCTTTGGGAGTATCTATTTTTCCTCTTTCCCTGAACTGAGTCTAATATGTTTTTGCTGAATGAAAAAAGAAGTATTTCTAGGGTCAACAGATTCAATTAACCTTCAAAAGAAAACATCACACAGAAAAAAGTAAAGAAACTCCTCAGTGAATCCATGGATGCAAACACACACAATGAACAGTATCAGCTTCTTCAAATGAATGAACTGCGCCCAGTCCTCGGTCCTTCCAAGAAACGACTCATCCTGCAGAGCGTTGCTCGTGGCCATAATTGTAAAGTTTGTCATGGGAATACCGGAGGCTCGGATCAACTGTAGATCCCAGATATAGCATCAGTTTCTCACAGAATATCGCTCTGATAACATCCTCAAAACAGCATTTCACAAGTAATGTCCACAAATAATATTTCCACGTGTGCAGAGATGTGAAGCTATGACAGAATCACACAGTAAATGCTTTGATCACCATTACTGGAACCAAGACAGTACCATTGTTCACTTCAGACAGCAATAAGTATAACATACAAGCCGTTCATTTTTCTAAACAAAATATTTTATCTAAATATTCAATATAAAAAGGCAAACATTTGAGCTATTCTGTATTATAACAGGCTCACACTTAACAGGGCTTGGAATTTTGACTTTGAAAAATGTGCAAGCCACACTTATTTATTATCTGCTGTATTAGTTCCACTTCACCCTCTTGAGCACCCAGGTCAAATAGCGTCTCAGATGTCTAGTCCTGTGCTGAGCAGTCACTGAGCAGTTACGTTTTTGGATGTTCCACGGTGTTTAAGTGTTACTGGGCTCTTGAGCAGGGATAGCTCAGAGCACACAGGCAGTCTGTTCGCTCTGCCACCTCGCTGACAGGCAAGCAATGGTACCTGGATCTGGGCTTCTGTGGCTCTCCCACCTCCAAACCTACCAAACACCACCTACACCGCCCCAGCAGCTACCCCATCCATATTCACAGCCGCCTGCTCCCTGTCATCTTCGCCTCCCTGAGCCTCCTCTGCTGCCCAGACTCATTGTCACTCAGCTGGGGATGGGTGACCAGGCAGGCTGGGAGGAGGCCAGGCCCTGAATAATGGCTACTCCATCTCCTACCAAGAGAGACCAGTGGCCCGTTTAGAGGCAATCTTACTGTGCCTATGAACATAGACTCCTGAGAGACAGACACAATAAAAGTGTGAAAACAACATGGGAGGGAAAAAATGGTGAAATAGGAGGTGGCAGTGAGCTGACAAAGAAAACAAAGGAACATGTGTTCTCCCTTAACATTATCTCCACAGTTGTTATTATCTGTGGCTCCACACAATTACCACATCATATAGCTATTCAGTGAAATAGAAAACACAACAGCACAACATTCAACCACAATATATAACAGCATAGATTCTAATAGTAAAACTATTTCAGCCTGCATTATCTGAACACTTCACTGCCAAAATTTCTGCAACAATGCTGTGTAGACTGGCTTTTGAAAACCTACCAAGCCAGCATGTGGGATTTCTTCAATCTTTTTGCTCTATGGGTCTTGTGGTGTGAGCAGCGTGGTGCAGGACATCCCTGCAGCTTGTGTCCGAGCACAGCAGCCCTCTGATGGTGGTCCCATGCTGACTGGTGAGTACGGCTGGCCAAGCTCCACCTGATGTCCCTTGACAGCCTCTGATCAATCATGCCAGCTCATTACCAAAAGTCCAACCCCTGCAGACAACAGTCAACGCTGGAAGGCCACCTTGGAGTCACCTTGGGTATTTTAAAGCTACTGTTTACAGAACTGTAACTGTTTACTGCTCATGCCAGCTATGTTTAGTTTTAGTCAGAGATAAACATGCTGAGTAACTGTTGTAAGGCTTGCATTTTTGGAGCAGGAGGGGGTTGGCAGTAGCTTCCTCACACCAAATCCAGCCTTGTGCCTGGGCCAGGTACCTGTCAGCTCTAGCCTGGTCAGCTGGTGAGGCTGGCAGAAAGCAGCACCATGGCAGAGAGGACCGCTGTAGTTCACCTGGGCTCTGGAGCTCATACCTATCCATCTTTAGCACTGAGTTGTGAGGCTGAGGTGTGACATAAAACCTGTCACACCTCTGGTAGAAGGGCAGCCTTGATGGAGGGTGCCCTGCAGCAGATGCTCCAGGAGGATGGGCAAGGTTAATGTGCCTGGCTTTACCCTGGGGTACTGTCAAAAATTAACAGAGGACAGCACGATTGAAACTTAGAGAAAGCTCATTGTAGACAGGTGTGAGAATTTATAATGACCTTTTAGTGAGGCTAAATAACTTTTAAAGCTTGAAATGATAATTGCATTATCACAAAACAACGTAAAGACTCATAAAAAGTTATAATTTTCAGTCAACAATATTCGCTTTTCCATTGGACATCTGTGCAAAACTTTACTGATATTTACTAAATGTCGAAAAAAAAAAAACAGAAGTGCATAATGTTGGTTTTTCCATTAAATCACAAATGCGATGATTTGTTTATTTATTATCGTGAGATGACACAAGAAGTCATTCCATAAACATGGTGACGAATGTAAATATGGTGTTGATTTACAGGTATATTCATTATTATTATATATAACTCCTCTATCTCGTACTAAATTAAAACCCCTTTAGCCCTATCAGCCCGTCTGCGGGCCGAAAAAATTATATTAATATTCATCTACTATAAAAATATAATAAATCAGGACAATGGATGTTTTTTTCAACTTTTGCTCAAAGTTTAGACCCTAATGTTGATAAAAATACATCAAAAGTGTATTTTAGTGCAAACTTTAATGTTCAAACATGATTTTTAATCTTTGTGGGGTGAAATATACGGTATTAAAAATCTCCAACACGAACAATTAATTTATGTATATCATCGTCAATCCAGCTGAAAAAAAAAACAGGCGAGGATAAAAAATTCTAATTCCTCTTTTAGTTTGTTTCAGTTTACTCAGGCATAGTAATAGATACAATATTTTAGACAATGGGAATAGATTCTGTGAGGTCTCTAAATGTCCATAGACACCAAGAACATCCATATGAACCTTATTATTAGAAGTATTATAAGTAATTCTTCATTTACTTTGGGTATGTCTGTTTACGTGTTTTTCCCCTGAAAATATGGTCAGGGTTAAACAGGTTAAAAATGATCAGGTTTTCTGGTGTGTCCACACGTACCGTGACATGTTTCTTCTTCTTCTTCGCTTGTTGTAACATATGTCAACATCCGGTTTTTTAATTCACCTGACTTTAGTTGTAAAAAAAGGTATTTCCATTTCAGTTTTGCGTGATATACCATTTGCGCTATGCCCGAAAAACCACCTCTTGCCAGCGCAAAAACTTTTAATCGAAAAATGAGACTTTTAGCGAAATTGTTGTTTTTCCATTAGGTAAATTTTTATGCACAAGTTATATTTGCACAATTTGAGGGTCAATGGAAAAGCGACTAATGATAACCCACAAAAAACATGTACCATTGTATTTATCTACAGAGGTCCTGCTCTTTGCCAGTGTCATCTTCTTATGTTGTTGACTTCAGGACTTCTACTGAATGCAACCTTTGGGCGGTGTTTGTGTAGCCCACACCAAATAACACTTACACTCTAGTGTGAATTCATTAACAAACATGAAACTGGCCAAAAAATGTTGTCACAAACAGCTATAAAAGTAACTTGTTCCCAAAGAAGACTGAATGAGGGGTTGACTTTCACTCACTGGCAAGCACTAATGTACTTCTGATGCAGAGGATCAGGATGAAGAACAATGCGAGTTCTTGGCATGTTTAGTAAGACGCAGTAAGAGTAGGATTCAGGATGGATGGTGGGCGAACACAATGCAAGACTTTGCATGTTAATTAAAACTGATGTCAAAGATGGAGCCACAGGGCAGCACATTATAAGAGCTGGCAATCTTATTACTACGCCAACATGCCTCCCTGTTGACACACGGGGCAAAATACAAGTGGAATGCTTTTCTGGCGCATACTGAGGCGTCCCTTGAGATGGTTGCTAATAATGTTATCGTTATCATGCAGACATGTGCTTCTGTAAATTAACATCTCTAATACATGAAAGATTTATGAGAAATGTGAAAGTTTTCTCAGAACAATAACCTTTCTTCATCCTAAGAAAATATGTTATGTGTCAAAGGACTGGAGTGGGAAACAAATGCTGGAATAGGAGCATTTTACACAGTGAGCTGGAATGGAAGGGTAAATACTGTAGCACCAAGGCAATGAAATGGATGTCACAGTGGGACTTGTGTGTCCACGGCTGTAGCCTGAAGGTACAACAGTGGAGTTCAACACCAAACGGAATTCACTCTCTTGCTCTCTCCACTCTGAAGTCCAGTCTGCTCTATATAAAGCACCATGTCAGTGAAATTCACTCGGACAGCTACACGCTTTTCTTTTTTTTTTCCTAGGGCTGTATCATACTCTCAGATCATTTATAAATGAGTTGGCGGGATGTCTGCATCACGAGACGTGCCTGAGCATGGTGAGAGCACAATAATACACACACTTACTGTGGCTGGGTGTCAGTTTTCCCTAGTGAAGTGGGTTATGGTGAGGGTTATTATGTAGAATCACACTAGCGGCCATGCAAATTTTCACCTTGTGTGTGCCCATTTTCAGAGTAAATTGCATCTGCAGTCAAAGAAGTAGTAAGCAAGAGAGATGTTTACATGCTCAGAATAATTAACAAACAAATATCGCAAGTGCTTGTGTTCAGATAGAGCCTATTCAGCCAAGAGGCACATATCTGAATAACCTAGCAGTTATTGGAGAAAAGAGACAGTGAAAAAAAATATGCCTGAGAGGGCAGGTCAATATAATGACTGCATGGCTCGCTGGAGTCTGGGATTAAGGCAATGAGGCACTGTCAAATAACTAAAACTGAACTGTGCACAAATGAATGTGTATATGTGAAGTTTACTGTAGAAATGAGTCTACAGATACAACACAAGAGACTGAACCAAACTAAATGTGTGGTTCTTTGCTAGAAAGGGGTCATGTCTGTGTGTGGGAGGAAAAGATCCTGCTGCTTAAGTGTGCAGGGATTCGTCATACTGAGTTCAAGGTCTTCTATGTAAAAGGGATTTTTATTTCACATCCCTGATCATTTGTGACCTCTGTAGCTATGCCATAACAGCTCTGACATCTGTCCATACACCAGAGGACGTCCAGTCTGTGCAGTCAAGGTCATTTTACACCGCAGGGGGTTGAGGTATCGCCGAAGCTCTCAAAGGTCCCAGGACAACTTGGATAAATATGTTTAGTTGCTTGAAAAAGCTACTTGTCAGCGATTTGTTGCACAGAGAAGGGGTCATTGCATCTGGACATGCTGGTGCTGCTGTTGATGATCACATCAGAGGGGGAGTCATAAGGAAGGGCAAAGGTTCATACAGAGGCAATGAGTGCTTGTCAGGGAATTGGGCTTCAGGATATGTTTCAGAACCTGTGAGAAATGACCATCATAAGGTGCCTTGAATAAGCTTGATATAATGTCATTGTGACAGGAAAGACTTTTATTTTTTATCATGCATAACTGTCAAAAATGCCAGCTTCAAGTGTCTCTAAGAAGTGGTGGTCATATATAACAAAATTACAAATCCAGTCATGTTTTGTTATAAACATGGCGTCTGCATTGCACCCGTATAACACGATAAATGTCCTTGATTTGATTGCAATGAAATGTGATTTCTCATCGGAGCATAGGTTGCTTTTTTCTGTCTTTCAACAGATATACGTTGGTGTGTTAGATGGAGATACAAAATCCAGGACCTTGCTGTCAAATAGTGTTGTCTACATCATGAGTCATGGCATTGCTTTGGTTAAGATTAGAAAAAGATTGTAATTTACCTTAAATATTAACAAAAAGTTGTTACTACATGCATCTATCTAATCTTTCCAAAATCCTAAACGAGTTCCACCAATACATAAACCTCACCCTAAAACCATAGTAATGCAGTGAATAATTTACATTTAAGTTGAGTCATCAACATTTTGACCATTTGGAAATTACATTAATTAACACCATTTCATTTATGGTCATATAAAACAATTTGAGCAGAATTATACTCATATTAAAACTTATTTGGAGCTGGAATTTAATTAAACATAATTTCTGAGAGACAGTGCTGGTTTTAACAAATACCATTAAGAATTTAAAATAGCAGAAAAGTGATTCAGGTCTCATTTTGCTGCCGTTTATGAGGTAAAAAAAAAAAAAAAGAAAAAAAGAAAAAGTGGTAACAGAAGTGAAAACGTTCCATAACAATTGATCAGATCCTCATTATTGTAAATGGTGAAGCACTGCTGTCTTGGTGAATTTGACTGGAGGTCTGTGATGAAAGTAGTGGGTGGACATAGGGCTAACTCCCCCCTGGCTCTGACAGGGGCCTGTGGGCTGCCTAGGGCCACTTGACATTATTTCTAGTCCTAGTTCTCCTTCATCTCCATTATTTATAGACTCCGAGCAGAGGAACAATCTCCCTTGCGGCAGCTCATTGGGCTTATGTTTTAGCCCTCTCCACCCTCCCTATTACACAGAACCCTTATTTACAAAGACATCACTGGTTAAGCACTGGCCTCACAGGGACAATGCTGTAAGCCTTCCATCTTTGCCTTTTTATGTAATATGCTAGAGTAAGAGGAAAAGTGAACAGGGACTTTTTAGGTTTAAGCCATTCATGTGAGCTCTAAGAGAATTTATCAAGTTTTGTGCAATAGCTCTCCACTCGATGTCATCATCTTATAATATCCCCATCTTTTCAAAATCTATTATTTCTAAGAGGCAGAGAAAAAAGCTTATTTTAAAATAAAACAACTTTGTGTTACAGTTTTCTTTTGAAATTCTCCATCTGTCATGTAGTGATATAGTAAACAAAATCTAGACAAGAAACTATAATGAACTTCACATCCTGGAAAAAAAAAAAAAGAAGATAACTCGTACAAACAAGAGCTGGGTAGAAGATGGTAATGCCAAATCTGTTGGAAATACTTGAGAGAAAATAGAGTTTAAAGCCAAAAAGTGTGAAGACGGCAAGAGGGAGGAAGAGGTAAATACTTTGAGAGTGTACAAGAAAAAGGCGAAGAGTGCCAGTCTGTGTACGCCGCATCCTGCTTCTGATTTTAATACAAAGCAAGCTAGATGGCTTTGTTGGACGGAAGGCACAGTTATCCCCCTCAGAGTGACACATCCTCAGCCAGAAATCAGTCTCTGGTTCTGGAGCGCCTGGGTTTGCTACTTGGGGATTCTAGCTAAAGACCAACACTGATGAAACCTGATGCTGGTCCATTCTGCTTCTCTACTTTGAAAAATCAGGTAAAATTGTATGATGTATTGCATGTCACCATAGGACTGTGTATGTGTCTGCATGGCTGCCATGCTGTGTGTACATACTGTATATGTCAGTGGCAGCATGTGTTAAACCATGTATGAAAGTAATTACATCCCTGGAATGAACCAGTGTAAAAACTTGAGGATGCAATTATGCTCCTATTGAATAACTCATCCTTCCTGGCAAGAGCTAATTGCATTAAAATGGATTGTGTATAGTCCGCTAGCATGAGGCATTAAGATTAACGCCAGGAGAGTTAATAGTGTGTCATCTCCTGAGCCCCCCCACCCCCTCCCCTCATCTCTAATATAAGATTAGAAGTGGGGAGAAAAAGAGAGTGCAGGAGGATAGAAAAACATGTTCTGTTTCTCCTCTCAGCATCTGCTCTCCCAGCTGGGAAAAGACCCAAGCTATTCATCAGACTCCACGCTGCTGTCTGCATGTATTCAACTCACTCAAAGGTCACACCGTTAAAACACCAATCTGAAATCCTCTGGCCTGTTTTTAAAGCTCCGTCCCTTCAAATAGACCAAACCTTTAGGCCAAACATATTTACATAAAACACAGACGGGTGTGGGTAGATATATGCATTTCTGCATCATTTATCAAGCTCTATTTTTCGTCTATGTTTAGCTGCCCCGGGCCATGTTGACAATATTTCTTCTCACATTTATTAAAATTTCAGACTCCATTGTGATAATTTAATTGTTCCAACATTTAAAAAAAAAAAAAAAAAGAACCAAAATTTTTCAAGGTCTGTTCATCCATGCTAATGTAGTGAAAAGCAGTCATGCGTGTCAATGCACACGAGGCTTCACCTCACCACTGCAGGTGTGTGATCTAAGTGGAAGCATGCATTCACACACACTTGGGGTCCAAGAATAATGTGTGTGTTCAGTTGTAACAATCCCAAATGGCTCAGCACGCTGTGTCATAGTTCCCTGTCAGGCCCTCAGCGCTCCACCAGGCAGCTAATGCCTTGAAGAAATGGGCTCTCGAGCTCAACATTAATCCCTACAGCATTTCTGTCCTCACTTCCCTCCTTCCTTCCTGTCAGAGCAAATTTAATGTGACACATATTCACAAGAACATGGGCCCTCGTAATTGTTCGGGCTCTGGTGGATCCCAAGTCGTGATAGCAGAGGTTAGCCGCGTGGCTGTAATGCTGGCATACCTACACTAGCAAGCAGGGGAAAATCCTGACTAATAGCTGCTGAGATATGTTGAAAAAGCAACACAATTTCTCAGTTAAATGATGTGTAAAAGCAGATCCTACACAGAGGGAGTCTCTGTTTTTTTCTTTCTTGGAAGGCCTTGCAAGTTTGAGTCCTGGAATATCTTCAAAGCATTTCTTTTCCACAAATGCCGTACATATGTATGTACGTACATGCATACACTGACTCACTTTACGTATAGGCAGAGAGGCTTTCTGTGATGTTGTGCACACAGTTAGCATTTTAACAAGCTTATCATTGGCGAGTACTGGTGAAATCAATTTAATATGTATTTTAATGAACAGAATAAAACTATCATGTACTGTAAGAGATCTAATCACCTGGACATCACATGGAGGCTTTGAGATGTAGGTTTTTCAGGGAAATTGCTAATTTGACAAATTAGTGACCAAACATAACGTTCTCACAGCCTTAAAAACACACAGTAGCATACATCGCTTCTGCATCTATGAATTATAAATACATGGCCTAACAACACACACTGTATTATTCATCACTACAATGTCATGTAGGGTGAGTTTCTTAATGTACAAACGCTTCTGGCTAAGACTGACTTCTGACAGTTCAAACTCTAAGGTTGAGGAGAAAACATCAGTGGCACGACAACTTTGTGTTACTTTTTACTGGATTCCAAATGGGGGTTATCTAGACTTTGTTGACCTGTTCTGGTCTGTTAATTGGTGTTGACCATAGTTGCTTTTCCATTGATCCTCAAATTCCACGAATATAACTTGCACATAAAAATGTACCTAATGGGAAAACGACAATTCTTGACAAAAATTTTGACAAAACTCTCGTTTTTAGATTAAAAGTTTATGCGCTGGCAAGAGGTGGTTTTTCGGGCATGGCGCAAATGGTATGTCATGCAAAAACTGCAATGGAAAGCCCTTTTGCCGCAACTAGAGTCATGTGAATAAAAAAACTGGATGTTGACAGATGTTACAACATGCAAAGAAGAAGAGTTTTAAAAGAAACATGGTGCGGTATGTGTGGACACACCACGACACCAAATAATTTTTAACTTTAGTACGGGACAGAGGGGTAATATATAATAATAATAATAATGAATATATTTGTAAATCAACATGATATTTATGTTTGTTGCCATGTTTATAGGATGACTTCTTGTGTCATTGCGCGATAATAAATAAACATAATTGCATTTATGATTTAACGGAAAACCGACATTATGCACTTCTGTTTTTTTGACATTTAGTAAATATCGGTAAAGTTTTGTGCATATGTCCAATGGAAAAGCAAATAGTATGCATGATATCCAATGTTTAACTCTATAATTTACCTCTTGGAAGAGAATGAACATACAGGCAGTGTGAGTATATCCAGCCCAGCCACAGTAAAACCATCTACTGTGATATGTAAATGCTGTGGGAGAGAGAGATAACTTTAATAGGAGGTAGTACAATTATTTTTCCAGGGTGCAACACAAATGTGTGGAAGAGGAATATTATACTAAGCTGTTGTAGTCTGGCTATTAAGTTAAACTGGTTTAATGAATTTATGTAATGGACATGAAATAAATCAGTTTTTGACTTAAAAAAAAAAAAAAGATGGAACACAAATGAATCATTAGTCATTTACGCTGAAGCACAATGTACCCCTGATTCATTTTTCATTTGTGATTTTTTTAACATTAGTGTTTAACAAAACCTCATTTAGCCTCTACTTGCTGGATGCTTTTGAAAGCTGTTATGTAAAAATTCTGCTTGGCCTTTGGCAGCTGGTCCATCGAAAGAGAAAGGGCTATTTTAACAAGACATTTAAAATATAAATATAATAAAAAAAATTTAGTGTTAAAGTAAAATTACCAAAAAATGGCTTAGAAATAACAAAGAATAGTTATCTTGGCCTGTGCCTTTTATCAAACATTTATTTGTTTTTAGTGGTATTCACTGTGAATATGTCAGGGCATGCAGGATAAATCAATGTGTTTACATGTGCAGAAAAGTTGACAGGTGACGTGAAGCTGTTCTGTCATAGAGGGTTTAAGCTCTTTGTGGACACTCCACCTTTTACTGAGAACTGTTTTTTATTGTATGTCTTTGTGTGATTTGATAATTATCGCTCCTTTGCCAAGTCACCTTTGGTAAGAGACAGATGCTTTCAAGGAATACACATAAAACCGACAATTAACCTGCTACAAATATCACTGAACAAAAAAGTTCAGGCCATTACTCCTCTGTTTAGTCTGCTCTACCTCTCTGAAATGTGTTTTAACAGTGCCGTCCAGCTTTTCAGATATTTAAACAAAACACACAAAATAATATGTCATTTTACTGGTAACGTGAAGTGTGACAGCGGCAATTAAGCGGTGGATGAATTGATCTGTGGCAGGACTTTTACCTGGGTAACTGGGGTTCGATTATTGTGACTGACATTTATTGACTTTTAAAAAATATATTTGTTTGTAGTTTTCACTCACAGAAAACACCAAAACATTATTGTTCAAATCAAAGGGCTTATGACACGTCAGCAAAAAACATCAGCTGACAAACATTCCAGACATAACAGATGTGTTCATGTATAACAGTTGGGGAAAAAAAGTTTTCTGGAGACCCTTAAAATTTTACACAATCTCAAATATTAACATGAAATATTTGTGGAAAACTCTTGATGTATTTCAAAAGGTGTGGCTGCATGAGACTGACAAAAAACCTTTTTTTTTTCTTTTTTATTAGTGTTACAAAGAAAAAAAATGAATTAAATTTGTGAAAGTTTCAACATGTCATGCCCTGGATGTGTTTCAAAGGGCATTAGCTTATTGAAATATCTACTTTTGACCTCGTTGGAACAGTTGGTGTGCAGAAGGGAGTATATGGGTTTGGAGAATGGAACAATACTTGTCAGAGTTCAATGACTTCAAAGTGATTCTTAATGCAATATATCACAAATGCATTGGGTGTCCAAAAAGGTTTTTTTTTTTCCACCACTATATATTAAACCATTGTTACAGCTGGATTTGTAAAAAAAAAAAAAAAAAAAAAAATCTATCTATCTATCTATCTATAGATAGATAGATAGATAGATAGATAGATAGATAGATAGATAGATAGAGATAGAAACATAAATTTTGTTTCAATTGACTTCAATCTTGGCACATATATAGAGGCAACTGATTAATTGCCTCTATATACGTGCCAAGGTTGAAGTCAATTGAAACAAAATTTATGTTTTTATTTCGTCCATTATGAGTAAATGGGAGAAAAAAAAGATTTAAAAAATTAATTAAAAATGTGAACTATGACCAACTTTTCCCAAAATGTAACCAAAAGTTTTCTGGGTCACTGGCTAGCTATAAACCCAATTTGGTATGAATTCCAACAATAGTTTGCTGCTACGACATGTGAAATTTCACCAATTATAAGTACATAGAAAATTTAAAAAAAAAAAAAGATTTGAAAAATTCATAAAAAATGTAAACTTTTACCAATTTTTCCCAAAATGTACTGGCATCTATTCTGAGTCACTGGTAATCTATAAACCCAATTTGGTATGAATTCAGCCAATAGTTTTGCTGCTAGAGTGTTAACAAACAAACAAACAAACTGAACCAAAAACAATACCCTTGCCTCCCCTTCAGGGGGCAGGGTAATAGGCCTAACCATAACATAAAGAACCACATTATACTCTATAAAAACTCTGAATTGCCGTTGGGATAGTAACTAGACTTCTTTTCAGTGATATCAGCTGAGTGGTCAAAGCTCAGTCAAACTTCATGAAGTCCAACATATTTGTACGTGTCTATTTTACACATTTGTAGCCATGGCAAAATCTGAATTTGGTATTCAACCTACAACATGTAAAGACTTATTTTCCATTTTGAAACCATTGCGTGCACCTGAATAAAATACCAGTTCAGCGAATTAGATGAGCAGCTAAAAGAAGCAGAGGGAAAAGGGTGGCTTTTTCCATGTGTTGATTTGAATGACCTGACAGCAATCACGCCCAAACACAGACTGGGAGACAACAGCTGTAGATATGGGTGCACATACCGAGTGACGTAGCCATTTCCAGAGAAGACATTTGCAGCCCACGGCATGTCACATGATGTCGCTGAGGCAGAGGTGCGTGTGCTCGTACCACCATGAGTGAGGAGCACGATGGGTTTTCATGTGATTAAAAGGACCACACCGGGTCCTAGTGATCTGGCCTTGGGTTGTCTTGCTGTGGTTGTTTATTGGCCCATGACTTCGCTTTTGTGTTGTGGAGACACCTGCCGAGTCCTGACTGCCAGCTGACAGACCAGATTCCTGAACTCATAGCCGTAAGGCAGCCCACCCAATAAAACCCACATCAGCACACATGCTCTGGAAAGGTGTGAAGACTGTGTGTGCACATGTGACTGTGTAGTTATCAACTGCCAGTCTGGGTCACTGGACATATTTCTGATGCGGATACAAATGTATTTAAGGTTTGTGTGCAGTGTGCTCATATCGACAGATAGCAGCGTGATGAGAGTTAAATCTAAACAGCCCCAGGAAGTGTGGGATAATCGAAGAAGCCGGCAGACAGATTCCTCCACGGCTGCAGACAGGAGCAGTCAGACAGCTGGACAGTCGATGCCTATTTTTCAATACATATATATATATGTGCAGGGGGTGTGTATTGTTATTCTCATCCCTATACAACAGTGGAGATGTAAACAGTGTTTCAGGCGATTTTGAGCACTTTTAATCTCAATAAATATTGCAGCAAAAATCTTACATTTAAAGTGATAATACTGGAAAGGGGAGTTTTAGATGAGCCGTTTTTGTTTGTCTTTTTATTTTTGAAAAATACTCTTCATCTAACACTGCCTTTTAGAGAACAAACCCATTAGCCGTGGGACAAATGGCCGATGGGACAGGAAGGACTCAATAATTCAGCAGCCATTGTTTCCTCTGATGTGCACTATGCTCCCAATTGACCCTTTCTCCTATGTTGTTTTTCCTGCAACATCTTGATGGATCTCATCACTATGACGCAACCTTAGCAAGACTCCAAAGACCTTAGGAATATAAAGGAAAGTGTAGCTAGGGGGAGTACGTGTAGTGACTGTGTTATGAATAAACACACACATGCATGTCAGGCAAAATCAAACAAGCAGACACACAGATAAGCGCACATGCCCTGGACTTCTACATAAATCAGCTCCTATCTGTTTATCAACTGCAGACGAGAGCTTGTGCCCCACAGCTTAACTGTCACTCAATGATAAATTAATTACTTGAGCACTGCAAGTCTCTTCACTGGCTACAGGCTTATTTTCCACTATATGACGAACTTGCATGCATGGATATGTGAGCGCACAGTCTCACAGAAAGGTCCAATGCACTGTAACCTCGGTTGGCAAGTAATAATCACATAATTTTTTCTCCCATTAAAGGGATTATTAAACTGCTGAATGTGCCGGTCTATCTGGCAGTCTTTCAATTCACTATTTTAATAAACAGCAACAGCAGAACTCTGTACGTGCTTGTGAACTGTAATAAAAATAAAAGTGTGGTGGCCGTCAATATACACCCAAGTAGTAATGTATGTGGAAATCACTCACATTTTTGCTCCCATTTCCAACAGCTATAACTGCTGGCTGACCATCGTGACCAAATAAAGGGCTGTCATCCAAGATTCACCTCCGGTTACTGGATAGATGACTTGTGCTCGCAAACATATGGTCCTGTCCAAACAAGGGAGTCATCAACATTAAGGTGATGAGGCATTCCATTTAACAGAATAAACTTAATGACAGAAAGCTGACAAATGCAGTCTTTAACATTTGAATATGCTTGTGCGCTTGCATGAAGTTTGTGTTGGAGTCTGAGTGCTACTGACAGCCAAAACTATACAAGAGGTGCCAGGCACAACAAACCCCACCCCTCACATGTATTGTAGCTCATTTCGGCATCGATCCAACTGATGTCATCATGTCTATACATGTGCTGATGTCAGCATATCAATTGCCTCTATATATGTGCCAAGTCTGAAGTAAACTGAAACAAAATTGATGTTTTTATAGACATTTGAAATTTCACCCATTATCAGTAAATGGTGAAAAAAAAAAGACGTAAAAAATTCATTAAAAATGTGAACTTTGACCTACTGTTCCCAAAGTGTAATTACATCTATTCTGAGTCACTGGCAATCTATAACCCCAATTTGGTATGAATTCAACCGATAGTTTTGCTGCCACAGACATTTGAAATTTCCCCCATTATAAGTAAATGGGGAAAAAAAAAAGATATAAAAAATTCATAAACAATGTGAACTTTGACCTACTGTTCCCAAAGAGCAATTACATCAATTCTAGGTCTCTGGCAATCTATAAAACCCAATTTGGTTTTATGGTATGGCTGCTAGAGTGTTAACAAACAAAGAAACAAAGCGGACCAAAAACAATACCCTTTGCCTCCCCTTTGGGGGCGGGGTAACAAACTGCTGTAGAGGAACCGAAGAGGCACTGAAGAACTCTGGACCGAACATAGGGATTTTCTGGAAAATCTGGCTCCTTTGCACAGAAAATAGTTTAAAGGGTGGAGAAATGGAGTAAGTTAATTTTCACAAATGAACGATTACTAGCATAAAACAGGCTCCAACACAAGTTAAGCAACACATATGAACACGAGCACATCTACATCTTACCTACTGAACCTTTTAATGATGCTGATACTGTTGTTTAGGTGAGATACGGTAGGGAGTAAAGCCTCATTCTATTCCCTCAACAGCATCATTACCTAATAAAACACTATAATGGTGATATACGTGTTAAAAAAAAATGGAATAAATATAAAGAAAAAAAAAAAAAACAGCATGGCAAGAAATGAATTAACATGAATGATTTAGAAGGTATGTACCATAGGTGTCTCAAATAAAAATTCAGTCCCTTCTGTGGACAGAGGGGGGTCAAAATGTAACTGCTACACCACCTTATCTTTCCAGTTTCTCTTGAATATTGACTTTTAATTTGATGTTGGTTGTACCCTGATAAAATGCAACACGATATTTAAAAGGCAAACATAACCACAACATCACCTGCTCTTAAAGTGGTACTTAAATGAACCCTTTGCAAGTTCAGCTCAAAGAGACGCAGGTAAGCATTGGTTTGGGTGAATCGGTAAAACTCTGCAGAACACTTTGTCTGATAAGGACCAATCAAGGAAAATGTGTTTGCCAAGTTTGAAATGGGGTATTGAATCAGAGCTGGTTGAATGGTCTTCTTTTGTAGCCTGATAATCAGTGTTTGGTGGTCTTTAAAAGAAATCGACAAACACTGCAATCAAAAACTATATTTAAGAGAAAATGGAAATAGTAAGTGGGTCATCAAATTTTGATGCCTTATTCTGTACAAAAGTGACTTGGAGATATATGACAGGAAAAAAGAAAACCTGTGATGCATACGTTCTTTACCATGCATGTTGATTTTATATTATGTGGTTTTCTTGAAATTTTAATAACAGGCAGCGTTCTCATTAAATTTAGTTAATTTTCAATTTAATTTAATTCAATTCAATTTAATTTAATCATACTTTCCTTTTGAGGAGCTAAAAATCAAATATTTTGCTTTTTATCCAGTAAGTACTGATTAACTTGGACTTAATGAGGTCAGTAAAAAATATATATATATATATAAAAAAAGAAGTAGAAAATAAGTCGTAGCTGATATTTTGAAGTTTGTTGCTCTCTACTTGTCCTTTGGTGTTATTCACTAAAGCGCAGTGACAATGAAATCTTATCTAACAGCTAAGCGTTGTGCAGTTTAGCATGAGACTGGTGTAATTATTGCTTTGAGTAATTATTTTTTTCTCCAGTAGGAAAAGACTAATCCATCATATTGATAGTCCACATAGATCCCTATGGGCAGGCCACGTTGACTGAATATTTATCCAGTGCATGGTAAAGCATGTTTTACTGAGTCATTCACTGGAACAGTGTGAGGTGATATGCTTTTTCTCACTGCTACAAGAAACAGTTTTTGACAGCAGACGGAACCAAATAAATGCTTTTTCCCATTACTTTGTTGCACATTGATGATTTGTGACTGAATCTTCAGCTAAAGTAGACCTAAAAAATACAGTAATTGTTTTGCTCTGTGTTTTTTTTTTTAATCTTTCTATCTCATTTTTCGGGAATGGGGCATTTGAGAATCACTTCAAGGATTATTCAAGGCTTGTAATAAACCAATACTATCACTGGCATAGATGAAAGCACAGTCTCTTGCACAGCTCCAAACGAAAAATCATTGAAGTTCAGAGCTCAAAGAAAAGTAAGATAATGCAGTCATGTTTCTGCTCCTTTCTAGCCATGGCCAATTGGATTAGTTGAACCAGTGATAAACTAGAAGAGTCAAAGTCTTTTTCTGTGTAGCTCCAGTGTGTGTTAGGCAGATTAAAAGCATCTTTCTCTTTATAGGAATGCAAAAAGTCAAACAAGTGAGACAGATGGAAAAAAAAAAAAAACCTTTTAGTACGAGAGGGACTGGTTGTTCCTTTAGTGACAACAAGCCTGGATGAGACCACTCACAATACATAATGTAAAACCATCTGCCTGTTGAAGCTATGCTATCATAGAAAGGTGATGCATGATGGATGGAAATGCTGCTCAACTTCTCGGCTCACAAAGGCTGATCACAGTTTAAAGAGGAAGCTGCTAAGTTCAGCACACAGGCTCTTAAGTTCCATCTACCACATCGGTATTGGTTAACGATTTTTCCTCCATTCCTACGGGAGCTATCGGCTACCTACAGTAGAAGGTCATATTCTGTGTCAGTGTTCAGCCAACTCTTTAATCTGCACACGAATAAGACCTATTATGACCGAACCAGGAAAGGAAAATGAGGGCTCTTACTGCACAATGCTGTCATTTTCATATGCTTCATCACACATACTGAATGTCTGCTGAATATTCAAACACGACACTACTTCACATTTAACAACAGAGTGAAATAAGCTAATTGTCTACTCAAAAATTGTGAATTCACTTTAGACCAAACCACCAATAGACTTAATGTACATTTTTGCAACAACTTCACCAGCCACAATGTGCATTAATGCATGGGAAAAGATGTTTATTGTTTAAATGAAAAGCACAATGAACTACACTGATTATCATTTATAGAAAATATCTGCTTCGGACATTAAATGTGTTAAATCTTACATACTTTAATAAGATGAATCAAGAAAACAAATTAGAAAAGTGCTGATTAGCTCATACTTTCAATACATATGATGGTGTGTTATTAATGTGTGATGCCTTATCTAATACAGCCTGACTGTTTATGTATGCTTGTGCATTAAGTGGGAATGCACAGTGTCTACTACTGACACAGTTGAGTGAAGCTGTGACAGTGTCAGGAAGACAGTGTAACAGTGTCACCTGTAAGAGCCTTCTGGATTGGATGGTGACAAATGCTGCTGGGGGTGTTGTATTGTGTGCAAAAGATAAAAAAAACAGAAGAAAGTTCTTAGAATCTCAGATTAGCAAGAGTAAAACAAACCCCCAAACCATAAGAATCTATTATTTCTATGTTTCTATTGTTAATCTTTAACATTCTGACAATATTGTTCACTTCGCATTCATGCCAATTAAGAATGCTCAACGAAACTGAATGTGACACCAGTGTTCAGGTATACATATGAGTTGTTTTTTTGTTTTTTTTGTTTTACCTCTATTAATTCAAGTTTTATGACAACTTTATAACAAATAAACAAACAAACATTAAATAAACAGACAGTAAAAATTTTAATTACAATGATGCTACAAGACTGGTTTAAGTAATATATGCTTGTGCAACATCACTAGCACACTGGGGTAGTACATAATGTTTGCACAATAGTTCAAATCATATAGTAAAATAAAACACATAAATATGTGAATAAAGAATGTTATTTCTTTACAATCAAAGTGAAAAGGAAGACAAGCAGAGAAAGCAAAACAAACAAAAAGTGACATATATCCATCATGCTATGTATTTAAGTCCAAATTACACTGTACTCCCAAAAGTTCCTGTGGCTTCCTCCATTTCTGGAAAATATGAGTCCATTTATTAATATAGAGTTCTAGTTTTACCAGTATCGCAACTTCTGACATCAGGGATTTCCACATAGGAATGGTGGTGGTGGTGGTGGGGGGGTCTATGCATCTGAGTTTTAATGTACCTGTATAACTCAAGTTCTTCTACATATGTTTCTGTATTGCCAGGCTGCAATTGTATAAGTTGTTCTCTAAAGGGAAAAATGCAGAAACTGCACATGCCAAAAGTATTATTTTCTCTGACTGGGAAGTACCAAGGGGTTCTGGGAAATGAAGAGGAAAAAAAAAAGCCAGAACACTGGTCTACAATTTTTTTGAAATGATCTGCCTCAGAGATTAAATGTGCTACATGTTACGTATTTCAGTAAGATGAATCAGAAAACAAATGACAAAACCTCATGTTTTCAATATTTATGATGGTGTGTTATTACAAATAGATGTTGGTTTATGTACATTTATACAATGGATTTAGAAATGTTCCACTAGAAAGAACCTGAAAAGTGAATGTATTGTAATGTGCAGACACTGTTTTGAGGTAGATCTTGTAGCTCTGAGACAAACATTCCTTTTGGAGAGTGATCGCATGAAATGTCGTTGTATGTCACGCCAGTTTTAATAGGATTTGGTGTGCTATATGTATGCATTTTCATCCTTTCACATGTTATTCAATGCCATTTGATTGCGTGTCAATTTATGTCAAGATCTCCGGTTCACATATCCGTAACTGCTAACCCAAACCCAAACCCTGGTGTGCTATTTGACGTGGCATGAACATACATGCGGAAAGCTTATAATATGTACAGGTAACACGCCAATTAAAAGTGGCGTGTTTATATATGCGATTTCATGATATCACGTTGCCTTTTGAATAAAACCCATTCTCTCATTAATTCTCAGAATTTCACATTTTGGCCCAAGACTGTATCTTAGAAACTACAACCAACGAGCACTTTGGACTGAATTTTTCTTTGTTAGTGACTCAAATTTGGTAAAGTTTAGCTACTTTTACTCTGGAAGTATTTTATTTGTAGACCAGTGTTATCAGTTTTTTATATAATGTTGTATCTACAGAAAATCCTACACCTGGATATAAAAGAAAAATCTAGATATATCATAAACCGGACTTTTGTACACCCACACATATACACAGCTCTGTATCATTCATCCGCACACAGTCAGGCAATGTGTGTTTCCATTACACCCGTTGTTCCTATCTCCTGTTTCGTTCTCTACTGTAATTGGAAAGCCAGTGAAGGCATTCTGGGAAACATGACCGTGCAGCCAAAGAAAGGCATCCAGGCAAAAGATATTAAAATGTATAAGTTTCACCTTTTTTTCCTCAATTTCTTTTTTTTTTTTTTTAGCGGTAGTAGAGAGTGGGGTGGGGGGTTTACAACCTCCGGAGAAAAGGGTACAGTCATCTTCTCACTCAGCCCTCAGGTGTCTTCCCACGTCTGTTTTGAACAGTCATCTTGTGGGTACGCTAAAGTTTAACACTGATGAAAGCTGACTGACATCATGAGAAATTAATGTTAGACATCAGCCAGAGTGCTCCTGTAGTTCACAATGGAGAGATTTAGATCTTTTACTTCTCTTTTGGGGCGCTAGATGGTGGGTTGACACTTAAAACTAAGTGACACACAATATGGGTGTGTTAGTGTGAAAGCAGGGTCATAGGAAGGGTACAACTGTAGAGTGTGCTATTATTGTGAGGGATATTAAATGTGAGTATGTGACAGTTTAAGCCGAGTTTCTAGTAATGCATATCTGATAAGTAACTGTAAGCAACTGTAATGCATTTTTAATTGATGCTGTGATATCATGTCTTGCAACCTTTTCATAATGTAAGGTTTTGTTTTTGTATGAGAAAATATTGTTTTTCATAGAAGAATGTTAAGAATAGTTAAAAGGAAAAGGACAAAACGAAACATCAGCACAACAAGATGATATTCCGCACATTGGAAACACGCTGTCTGCATTTATAGACTTAAAGACTATTGTGTTGAACGATAGAAAGAGGTGTTTTCACTGAACATTTGCTAATTTTTGACCTCCTTTATATAAAATGTCATCACAGGATCAAACAATAGGATGCAAGATGGCTAAAGAAGCTGCTTCAGTGGAGAAAATAATCCTTCATTCCCACGACATCAGCCTGTAGGAAACTTTCACCGATGGAAGATAGACCGAAGACTGAGCTGATAATTCCTTGAGCTTGATGGAAGTTGAATTCTCCTCCTGGGGATAAATAATGTTAATCTGT
The DNA here is from genome assembly GCF_902148855.1 of Sphaeramia orbicularis. Classification (NCBI taxonomy): domain Eukaryota; kingdom Metazoa; phylum Chordata; class Actinopteri; order Kurtiformes; family Apogonidae; genus Sphaeramia; species Sphaeramia orbicularis. Next base: position 23,417,193 of record NC_043961.1, on the reverse strand, counting down.
ATCTGTCACATCATCAAATTATCCTATTACAACACATGTGAGTAAAATATAGTGTAGAATTCTTGAGATATGACCATAAATGTGCTGTTTTAATTTCACAGAGACCTTTAACCACCAAAAACTTCCCTCAAGTCATCCTGAGGTAATACTTTTACAATCCTGAACTTGACCTCACGCCTACATAGTCATAATATATTATAACATTTCTGTGACATTTCCCTCATAGCTTGAGATTTATGGCTGAACATGAGTTTTGAGAGGTTTTAAAAAATATCTGGGGAAAAAAACTTTTAGAGTGAATAATAATAATGTATTAGATTTTTATAGCGCTTTTCATTATTGATCCATTATTCATTCACACTCTGGTGCTGGTAAACTATGTTTGTATCCACAGCTGCCCTGGGGTAGGCTGACAGAAGCGAAGCTGCCAGGTTGTGCTAAACGCTCCCTCCGACCACCACCATTATGAACGTTAATTCATACACCAGTGTGAGTGACACTGGAGGCAAAGTGGGTGAAGTGTCTTGCCCAAGGACACAACAAACTGACTAGGACAGAGCAGGATTCAAACCGCCAACCCTTTGGTTATTGGACGACTCGCTTATTGGCTCTACCTCCTGAGCCATGGTCGCCCATGTGTGAATGTATCTAAAAAGTCACACTGTACCAAGATGTAAAACAGTTCCAGTACAGAATACTGTGTGTAATAGGCAGTGTTTTCAAGGTTACTTAAGAAATGAATCGAATAAGTTGAAAGAAACTGACCAGACAAACCATAAAATATGTTTTCTCCAATTAAAGACAAGTCAAAGTAAATGTACATATCACTGCTTTTGATATCGTACTGATTTTTTCTTTTCTGGGGTTGCAAATTGGATGACTTTTTTATGTCTTTCATAGCAAGTTATTAAAAATGTGCATTTGACTTTAGGAGTGGTGTAATTTCAAGCAAAATAACTAAATGTTCAATAACGTAAAACATTTGTACACATAGTGCAAAATGAATGCTGTCTCCCTGGACACAGACAGACATCCTTGACCCAACCTCTTTGTTAACTTATACTGTTTTGAAATATGCAACAAGAAAGTATTCCAGCTCTGTGAAAACATGTAAGATAACAGAATGAAGGTCATATTCTACATACTGTATTCAGTACCACATATATGTACTTTACATAAGTATTTTATTTAAAAGATTATATTCAAGGGGCACAATTAAATGAACAAAATGAAAAGAATCCCTCACTGGATAACTGTTGCAGTAATTTGGATGTTTTATCTGCAGGTTGCAAAGTTCTTTAACACTAACTGATGCAGTGAGTAGCTTCTCATTTCATGAACAACCATCAGTTTGAGCGTATAACGACTGGACTGTGTGTCAGTGGAAAAGGCAAGTGCATTACAAATTATATGGTTCTTACCAAGATTAAAAAAAACAACAACTTAGATTTAGAAGTGTTGGATAATTTATCTTGTTTTAAGAGTTAATTTCTTATTTTAAGTGTTCATACACCTGTAGACATGCTTATTCCTAGATTTAACAATCTGAATTCAAGAAATCTTGTCAAGTAAAATTATCTTGCTGCATAGACATATATTTCACTTGTTTTGAATACCTTTGCCCTCAGATTTAGTGTTTTTATCTTGTTTTTAGTCACCCCTTTTTTGCAATGTGGTCTAATGAGTGCAGAGGCAGATGAACTGATTACCCATCATGCCTAGTGCCTACAGTACAAGCCTGAGGGGCCAGTGTTATGGTGTGTAGTTGCCTCAGTGAGATGAGGTCAGCTGACTCCCTGAATATACCACTAAAGCAGGTTTTAACATCAGTGGACAATGACAAAATGACAATACCATGATTCATCAGGATCAAATTGTGAAACATTGGTTCAGAGACAATGAGGCATAATTTTCACACATGCATTGGCCACGACAGAGTCCAGACCTGAACGACACTGAGAGTTGTTGGGATGTTCTGGAAATCACTTTATGCAGCGGTCGGACTCTGCTGTCAAAGATCAACAAAAGATTTTTTAAAATGCATGCAACTCTGGACACAAGTAAATACTGTGGCATTTATTGTGACAATGCATTTGTATTGTATGGCAAAAAAGATGCCAATGCAAATGTGTCCTGTAATCAAAGCTAAATGAGGTCCAAAGAAAGGTTACTGTGTGTTTTTTTTTCTTATGTGTGTTTTTAGGGTTTACCTTTCCACAAAGCTTAATAACAAAAAATATCATTATGGTGAAAAGTACCAGACAGACAATAGAGATAAACACAAATGATAATGTTACCTTGACCGTACAATTAATATTCAGTTGGATTTTACACATTTTTTAAGGAAAAAAAAGCTCTGTCCATTAATTAAAACACTTTATTTTTACTTTGAAACATTTATTTTCAGCATTATGTTAGGTTCTTTAACCTGGTGGTTACTGTTATTTAATAGTCAGTGTTTACGAATACACAAGTGAATTTAAATAAAAGTTGTAAAACTGTTCTATGAGGAAAATGTATTGTGGGTATTACCACACCTCATATATTACGTTCATAACATTTTGAGGTTTCATATAAACAACAATAGATTCAATGTTGCTGTGATTGTGATTTCTATGAGCATACACTATCTGTTATGTATTTTCTAATTTCTTGATTTATAAATAAGAAGGAAATGTCTATTTATTCCGATCCTTGACTCAAAAACCATGATCTGATTGATCCAACCCATATATTTTTTTGATCCATCGCAGTCCAACTGGTAACATCCTGCCGTGAAAATGCATAGATTCATTAGCAACATCAGCCACAGCCCTATCAGTGGTCTCTGCTGATTAATTAGTGCATCTCCACCTTCAGAATAACACCTAACTTTGTTCTCTGCGTGTGCCAGGTCTTTAATTAGCCAAGAGGCTTTCTGTTGTGTGCTATTTTTGCTGCCAAACATTTTTGTTTTGTTATTTTCTCTTTTATGCTGTGTCAGAGCCACACAAAGGCCAGACAAACAGAGCAGCAGTCATGTTCAAACACTAAAGTATCCACTAAATATGTGGCAGAGACGCTAATGTGTGTTGTCTGTATCTACCGCTTAAAAAAACAGACCTCATTTCACAGAGGCACATTACAAGTTACTTTGTTTAGCCCTTTATATTCAGAACTTAATTACTGTTTCAGCCAAACTGCCCATCGTCAGCATTCAGTAGGGGAGATCAGAGAGCTGACTTCTTTGTTCTTCTGGATAATTAACATGTATACGTACCAGCAGTGGGAAACATGTCTTATAAAAATCATTATCAGGAGCATCTCAGAATACTTATAATTGTACACACTGCTCCACTCTACGGCTTCTGCATTGGTGTAATCTCTCAATTTTACCATCATGTGCAGTTTTTGAGCTTCAGACATATAATGTGCTCAGACTTCTTTGTCTGCGGTTGTCTCTTTGTCTCCCTGCTGCCATTTATTCAGCCCCCTGAAATCACTTATTTAGAAAAAAAAAAACTGTTGTAACCCTCTTTCTGCCTTATTAATTCATGCCCTGTTTTCTGTTGTGGCAGCTGGTGAGACAAGAGGGTGGGGACTCCTATCTCCTCTGTTTATTGTGTAGCTGTCTGTGTATTACTTTGTAATCTGTTGGATTTTTATGTTATCTACAGCAGGGTGGGGCAGTGATGAGGAGAAAAGGTGGGGAGGGGGAGTTTGGATGAAAGCTGGTGGGAAAATTCATCATTCTGCTTCTCCCTTGTCAAGTCAAAACCCAAGATTGCTATTCTCTTACCCAAAGAACAGTGATAACAATAGACAAACACTCGAGCCATTTCTAACATATGTATTTCACGCACAATTCCCCCTGCTGACTGGGGTTTGAACATTCCCCCTACAGCCGACACAGCGAGTTGTGCCTGCCTCCTTACTTTGGCAGTTGCTGCACACAAACATACACGGGAACACACGCCAAGATCTTGCACATACCCCAGCAGAGATGCAGATAAACAGTTGAATAGATAAGGAGCCAACAAGATGAAATGTAAAAACAATTTGACTTGACATAGCACATACGCGCACACATTCCTCCTCCTCCCTCTTTGCTCCATTCCCGCCATTAGAGCATCATCTCTGTTGTTGTCTCTGTCAAGCTGTGGTGCTATGAGTAGTTGTTTTTAGAAGCGAGATGAATGATCATGAGTAATTAAGAGTGAAAATGTGGAGAAAGCCTCGCTGTTCTTCCTTATGGTCGTATACGGTCGTGGAAAAAATTATTAGACCATCAAAAGTCATCAAAAACAATGGTTATGCAATCAAATACTAACTCCTGTGCGTATCCTGTGACTAAAACAGACAGAAAAGAAAACACGGAATGAATAAAAGCAGTTTTTGGCAGTACAATGCCATAGGTATTGAAAGAACTTACGTGATTTTGGTTATTATCAAGAAAACATGGATATTGGTTAGATATCAGCTCTGAAATTAAACTCTTACGAACTATTTTTGTTGTTATCATTATATTTGTCAGAACAAATGTACCTTTAGTTGTACCAGGCATTAAAATGAACAAGAAATGGAAGAAAACAAGGGTGGTCTAATAATTTTCTTCCATAACTATAGAAGGAAACACTCATTGGTCATTGGCACAAAGACAAACATCCACTACACTGACATCGTCCAACAGCCACCTAAGACCCACTACAGGAGGAAAAAGTATCATTTCTGCTCACTACGCAACTATATTGTTTCCTGTGGGCATCATTTTATCATTCACCTCACAAAATATGCCTGGGGAAATTTTGTATCCCACTTGAGCGCACATAAGTTTTTTTTTTCTTTGCTGAAAATTCCAGCACTTTAGAGTCTGGAGTTTTGCGGCAACTTTACCTGTGTTACAAATGTTCTTTCCTGAAACATGAAACATATTCACTTAAGACTTTGATCCAACATATTTTGAGACTCAGAGGCACTGGGAAAAAGACAATTTTGCAATAGGGATTAACATTAAAGTCTGTGTCATAAATCTGAAAAAAAATATTCTTAGTAGAGAGATTTTACAATGTTTACTATTGACATTTTTAGTGCCTAAAAAGTCTGCTGCACAGTAAGTTCTGAAAAAAACAACAAATATATCCATAAAGGTATGGTCTTTCTAATAAAATCCAATTTTGACCTTTTATGACCTAAACAATACAGCTAAAATCTTAACCCCCAAAGACCCAGTGCTACTCTTGTGTCAGTTCCCAAATGAATTTTTCTCTATTTTTAACCTTTTTTACATGCTTCATCACCGGTTAAGTTAATGTTATCCACTGTATTTTGCTTTTTTTCAGTGAAAATCAGGTATTTTCCCGTTTTTAATTGACTGATCATTTACACATTCATTAAACCTCAGATTAAAATTCAGGGTTATTTTAGCAAAAATAGAGAAAACTAAAGAAAAAGTGACTTTTTCAGTAAAATATATTATCAACTGAACATAAACCAAGTGTCTCCATCCACTGTCACTGATCCAACTCCATTGGTTTTACTGGTGAATCAATGTTGTAGAAGATGACGGTGTTTCCACATTCACCACGGAGCCTCAGAACGTCCAAATGGGTCATATCTGATGACCATGAAAAAATGACAAACTGCATTTTACACCAATTATTTACATGGATTGATAGAATTAGTGGATTGACAGGTATTAAACATTTTAGATCAGCAGATGGTTTTGGTTAACGGTGGATTTTTGGGTCTTTATGGGTTAATCAAAACTAAAGACATCATAATTGCAGATGGTAAATTCCTAATATTTCTGTAAATGGTAGAAACTCAAACATGTGATACAAATACTACAATAAGGGAACAAAAGTACATTTGGAAATGAGCATACGGAACTTAACAGACTAAGACTGTGAGAAGCAGGAACGCTACAGTCAGCAAAGCACTGACAATGATAAAATGTGCAGCTGTGGTAATTTTCACCATGTGCATGTTTTCCATTAGCATGTGAAATTAGCATACTAGAACCAACTATAATCAAAGAAATTATGTCAAACAATTCTGTGAAATTCAGTGCTGCTAAAACTGAATAAAAAACGGTAATAGTTAAAATTTTTACTAAGAATAAATTAATCAACATAAAGAAGTAATTTATTAATACAGTGAAATAGAATAAAATAAATGATTCATAGTAAAATGATAAAAAAAAAAAAAAAAGCAAAATAAATTTAATTAATACACATATACAAACAAAAAAAACCTAGACTGAATACATAAGTTTTTAGTTTGCATATGAAAATATCAGTACTTTCATCTCTTCTGGAGGGTTGTTGTAGTGGTTTAGAGTATAATGGCTGAAAGCAGAATCATTAAATGTGTCGTTTTTGGTTTTTTTTTGTCTTTTTAGAAAGGCTTAAACAAAATGAGTAGTCTGCTACAAAACCGTGCAGTGCTTTTAACTAACTTGTAAATAGTGCAAAGGTTTTCAAACGGGTGCATGTGCTCTCCTTGGGTAGAGCTGAGGCTGATGGAAATGTGATTAGTTCTGAAGGTCGTTGGCCACATAAGCCAAAGTATTTTATTTCTATTTTATTGAACTGCAATCTTATGATGAGGCTTGAAAAGGTTAGGTATCAGCAAAGGACTCCTGTGTGGAGTAGAAAACTTTGACACAATTTTATGGCAGTACATCTAAAATGTTTTAAGATGTTTCAGTCAGGACAAACCGACCAAACAGCCAAAAAAACACTGCTAACATTTGTACAAAAGCAGCAAAATGACTCAGAACCTGTGTAGTGTTTGTTAATGGTAAAATGTCATTTAAATTTTCCAGAAGTAAACACTTACTCACAGCATAACCCAAGTAATCCAGAACAGTCTGAACCATTGAGAGGAAAAAAAGACATTTACACTTTTCTTAGAAGCACTTAATCGCATTATATAAATGTATATATACAGCTCTGGAAAAAAATAAAAAACCGCTTCAAAATGATCACTTTCTCTTTTTGATTTTACCATTTATAGATATGTGTTTGAGTAAAATGAACATTTTTTTTTTTATTCTCTCAACTACCGACAACATTTCTCCCAAACTCCAAATACAAAATATTGTTATGTAGAGCATGTATTTGCAGAACACGACACATGATCACAATAACAAAAAGATGCAGTGTTTTCAGACCTCACACTGTGAAAATCAAAATCTTACCAAGTGTATTTTTCTCATTTCTAGTCCAAATATCTCATCACACTTAAAATAAGACATAATCGCCTAAAGAGTAACTTTTCAGAGATATAAGAACTGCTTTTTAGACAATAGATCTTGAAAATCTTATTTCAAGAAATCTTACCAAGACAATTTTCACTTGTTCCATTGGCAGATTTTTTTTGCCTAATTCCAGATTTTTTTTTTTTTGCTTAATTCAAGCAAAAAATCTGCAAATGGATCCCATGAAAAGTTACTCTTCAAGCAATTATGTCTTATTTTAAGTGTGATGAGATATTTTGACAAGAAATAAGAAAAATACACGTGGTAAGATTTTGATTTTTGCAGTGCAAACAATGCAAAAAAACCAAAAAACAGTTCATGTTCATTTCTAAACAACACAATACTAATGTTGTAATTTGGGAAAAGTTCAGACATCAGTATTTGGTGGAATAACCCTGATTTTTAATGACAGCTTTCATGTGTCTTGGCTCTCCACCATTGCTGTTGGATGACTTTATGCAGCTCCTGGCAGAGAAATTAAAAAAGCACAGCAATGTTCGATGCCTTGTGACCATCCATCTTCCTCCAGAAGTTTTCAAAGTGGGTTCAGGTCTGGAGATTGGGCTAGCCATGACAGGGTCTTCATCTGGTGGTCCGTCATCCACACCTTTATTGACCTAGCTGAGGCCAGGAGCATTGTCCTGATAGAAAAACCAGTCCTCAGAGTTTGGGAACATTGTCAGAGCAGAAGTCCAGTAGTTTTCAATAGTTATTTTTGATTCCAGTTACTTTTGCAGTATTAATAGCACTGTTTTTGCCTATTTCAAGAAGATAGTGATGGTCACAGTAGTGGTTTTTATACTTCTCCTTCTTAAATAAGACATGGATCAGGTGTTTATTAAGTAGAATAAGGTGTGCTTGTGTTGGAATTCAACAGGAATGGAATGGCTGTCATCCATGCACACATGCTGATTTCACAGGAAATTGCAGTGGTCTTTTAATTTTTTTCCAGAGCTGTATATACTGCATATAATATACCAGTCAATGGGAGGTGGAGTGTGGTTGACATTTATTGCTTTTGTTCTCATGTATATCTTAATGACGCAGTCGTGAAGGAACACTTACTCCAAATTTTAAGAGAGCAAAAAAGGCGGACATTATAAAGAGCCTTCGTTCTAGATTAGACTCAATAAACCAGATTTCTTGGCAACATATTCCCTTCTTAAGTATTTAAAGAGAAGTGATGGTGACAGGACAGGTGGAGTTAGTGGCAGTCTTATTTCAATTCTAACTCCCTTACATAGCTTCAATCTGCCAGGTCTTACAGCAGGTACTCCTCCTCTTATCTCAGTATTTTCATTCACTACTATTTTATTTATATCCTTTATTTATTTATTTCCAGGCTATGCAAAACTTTTGACTACCTAACAGTACACAGGGTGGCTGCAGTCTTCTTTCTTCTTACCCGAAAACTAATATTTTGGAATTATTGTTGAAGTTGAGGCATGAATTATGTATATTAGAGCTAGTAAGTGTATTCCTCACCCAGAACCATGCTAGCTGTACAAATGGTTTCTTTTCCAGATGTAATGTTTTCATCACAAAGACAAAGACAGTCTTTACCCAGCAGGATATATTACTTTTTCCCCCCATGTTATATTGTTTTCCACTCATCACATGCCATTGCATCATTAAGCTCATGAATATGCATTCGAAACACCCCTCCCAAAACACACTTCCAAACTTTCTTCACTGCTATCTCCAAGTTTGATATATTTCAGTTTGCAGCTCCAGTTTTATTTTTAAAAAAAAATCCTTTTAAGTATTGACGTAAAACTACCTCTAGGTAGCTTTATAAAGTTGTCCCATCAAGTGAAAAAGCTCTCTCTGCCAAGTAAACGAGCACTGAAAACATTACAGGGTTCTGCCAGTTTGCATGATGAGAAAATTAGATGCTGGGCATTGGCCCCGGTGTTGATGAAAAGAAATATGGAAAATGGTTTCTATATTTAGTACTCCCACTAGCATTCAGTTGCGGGTGGCTCTGGCTCAAACTCTAGTTGCTTTCTATGAGCGCTGGGATGAATCATTGGTAGTGGCTGTTCTGAAATACCATCATTTGATTGTCATGGGGATTCACAATTTACAGAGTCGCTTTCTTGTCCTAAAGTGGCACTGGATCAAACTGAGATATCTCAGGGTATAAAATGAAGATAGCAGATGTACAAAGCACGAAGTACATTTGCATTTTAATATTTGATCAGATAGGAGGTGTGTAATATATATTTCCATCCAGCTAGTGGTGTAGGACTGGCATAAGAGAGCCAGAGGCTGAACCTGGAGCGGACCACATCAGGTACTGATTACCTCTCATGCCATCCTCAGTGCACTTCAGTCTCCCATTGTGGCCTGGTCAGGCCCTCTGTTCCTCTCACCTCAGGAGATAACCCTGATTATCACTTGTACAGGTGTGGTGTGTGTTTGCAGCATGTGTGTGTTTAGACAGATTACAGCGTGTACTGTGCAGGTACAGTGCTCGAGCCTCCATCTCTGATTAACTCAGTGGGGGAAAAAGACTGTGAAGGCTGCATGGAGAGTCAAATGAAGAGGGTTCGGAAAAGAAAATAATAGTGTACAGAAGAAGTCGGGCTGGGAGGGGGAGTGGGTGGACAATTTGATCAGATTGTCAGTTACTCTGTGTGTATATGTGTGTGTCTGAGGAGAAATACAGTCTTTGTTTAGGGTGGATAGGTGGCGCAAAAACGGTTTTCTCTTCCAGGAACAGCAATAAAAGAAAAAAATATAAATGGAATACAAAAACAACATAAATAGAGCAAGCTTTATCAATGTGTCTGCATGTTCTTTATTTATATGATGCAAATTCAAGTGCATATTCTTCAATATTAATGCTGTTTATTTTGCTGTTTGTATTTTAGAAAAGGCACTTTTGTTTCATTACAGCATTTTTACAGAGGCACAGCATGGCAAAGTGACTCAAACTTTATAAATATTTTCTGTTACTCTGGTTGCGTAAAACCGTCATTGCAGAAGTTGGCATTTTCCATTAGAGCTTGACAGCTTCTCTCTGAAGTTTAAAACCATCGTCTTGTATTTTTATCAAGCCCTTTGGTCCTCAGTTTCATAACTATGCTTGAAAATCCAGGGCAACAAGTTGAGTCTAATAGGCAATTAGCTTTTGAATAAACCCTACTCACTGTGATTACTGGACTACATTAGTCTGTGATTCTCTATAAGAAATGGTTGCAAGCTAAACACAGCCGTGTTTGAAGTAATTAATGCTCCAGAAAAATTATTTCACGCCAAGGTGGGGATTAATTTTAGGTATGCATCCATATACAAATATCCCAAAAATGAAAAGACTGAATTTTAGTTATTTTTCTAGTTTAATGTTAGAGCACGAGAACATTTCTCCAGGGATACTCCGTTCAGGTTCACTTCTCACATTCTTGTTGTCTCTACACAGCACTCGCTGACACGGCCCTTCCTCTCATTTGGACAGACTTCATAGTGCATGGCTCTGCTTCTCAGTGTCCCTGGCCTCTCCTTGGCCCCCATCTCTTCCTGTTTCCTTGCATCAGCTCCATTTTTGTCTCTGAGTGTCTGTGAGAACTCCAGTCGCTCACCCGCTCTGGCCTGAGCCGAGGGATCGATGAGCGACTGGGCCTCTTACTGTAATCACTGACCCGTTCCCCAGCCACCATTTGGCCCCTGACCTCCTTTCTCTTCAGCTCTGAGCAAGGAGCTTTATTTCTGCAGAGCCTGGTCCAAAAGGTTGTAATGATTCCAGTTCACTTGGGTTACAGCCCCTGAGCCAACTCAAACTCCAGAAGTTCTGACAGATTTTACTCTTATTATTACCTATTGCTCTGACTTCACACCATTGGCAATAGTCAGCCAGGTTAGGAGCTTGTACGCGCCATGAGCATGAGAAGTTCCAAAGTGATCTTCATTTAAATCCCCTAACATGAATGAACCATGTCATGTTTGTGACGGACTAATTTTATTTTCCGCACTGACCAGGAGAAGCTCAGGAGTTGCTCCCTATGAGAGTATCTAGGCTATATACCTGAGGGTGTTTTGATAAATCATAACTTAGGTAGTCCAGATATCCGTTGCCATGGTAACCCTCAGCCCTTGTGCATGGAATCTTCAGCACTGCATAGCAACACATGCTTTTCAGTATTTAAGGTTAGCAATTATAAAACATACCCTTACAACCAACATTGGTAGGATGACAATTTAATTGACATCCTGGGTAAAGTAAATAAAAAAGTAATCAATTTAAGAACAACCCTATATCCTCATGTGTTTATGGATGTTGCTCTCTTTCTGGCTTGGCAATTCATCTGGAGAAGACCCCTTGGGGCACTGATGTAGTGTTTGTTCAGGCCCAAAGATGCTCATCAGAAAATACCCATCGCTCAATAGCTGCTGAAGTCAGATGGTAGACAAAAGATTCTAGCTAATTAAATGTTGGGTAATAAGGGCATGTCTGTCAGATGAGGCTTTTTTTCCTCACAAAAACAGTGTGACGGCAGTGCTGATGTTGAATAACAACGTTGGCCATGCTGTGATGTTTGAGAACAGGTTTTGTGCATAATGCGGGAGGTTGATAGGGTCATTATTTATAATAACATCACTCTCCCTGAGATGCTGAATGCTAAATCTATCATCTCTGAATCATCTACACAGAGTGATTTACTTTTCAGTGTCTGCTCCTGCACCTCTTCTTCAGTGGCAGCCGATAGTATTCATGTCAAATCCTGCTGGCTTTAGAACGTGAATTTATGAAGGCATGTTGATACTCTCAATAGCACTCATGCCATTTCCATGTGCACTGAATCATTAAATTACAGTGTGAAATGAAAGGGGTTCCCATAGACATGCACAGTCATATGTGCAAATCCCATGTGTATCCTGCTCTTGTCTGAACGCAAAATGATTACTGATGTCTAAGCGCTGTGTATGTGCTCTCAGTCTTTCACACATTTTCTGGTTGCATATGACTTAATTCAGCCCCATCTTCAAACAGACTCAGAAATATGTGCTGAGAGCGGGCTGACTGAGTTAAAAGACCACACTTGACTTTACATATTGCAAAGTCAAAAGCCAAAGTTTGCCTCACCATGAAAAACACTGTGTACCTCAGTGCTTCACTGCGCTGAATATTCTGTATGTTCATTTCATTTTCAGCTGTTATTGTGTAACAGAAGATGATGTTAAAAACCATTGGGAACTTGTAATATTACTACACTTAAACAAAAACACATTCATCATGTTGACATCACACAAAACAACTTCATTATTTGTGTGTGGTAAAAATGTGCTTCAACACAAGTCACACTGAAAATATTTGTGAAATTGTAAATATTTATCTTATTATGATTGTATTGAAAATGGGCAGTGTCAAAGAAAAGCCTTGGTTTTGGTCTAGTTTCTAAGCAGAAGCGAGGCAGAAGTCAGACCCTATTCACTCAATAGCAACCAGTGATATTCTATGCAACTCAAAATGAGCATCACCAATGTTCACAAGAATAGGTTAGTCACACTCATGCCATGGCTTAGCTGCATGCATTTTGTTTTTCAGTCTTGTCTCCTCTCTATCTATCTTCTTTCAATGCATCCGGTCCTCTCACAGTCTCATGAATAAGTCATATAATTGCGAGCAGCAGACAATGCTTTATGCTTTGCGGCACATACAGTATGTTTTTTAAAATTTATGGTTTTAAGAGTGCAACAAGCAGCCAACACAATGGAAAGAAAATGCAGAGACTGGATGCAGAAATGGAGGGCTAAAACCACCCATTGTTTACTCTCTGAGGAGCCTAGCTTAGAGGTTGCATTAGGTGCTTAAAAAGATTTTGTCTTTACTAGTACAGCCAGGAAATAATAAATAATGAATTATTTTTTTTCTTTCTTTCTTTCGGGGTGGGGGGCTTTCCTTTGAAGCAGGGTGGGCTTTGAAAACTCTGGCATCAGAGAGAGTTTTGCCAGGTAGCTGCCTAATTACTTCCAAGGCCTGACTGTCTGATAGGTATTACTTTTAACTATCACAAAAGCTGCAGCTTGGCCTCTCGGGCATATTTGTCCTTTTAAAACTCTAGTAGGGATTAATAACACTTTTGTTTGCTGAAGTATTAATATAAATGACCCCCTAAATATTTTTAAACAGAATGTAGTTAGGATATGTTTACATCTATTTGGGGGACTAAGAAAGTTGATATTCTTATCTCTTGACCCAGCATATAAAAAGTAATAGATTACTAATGTTTTTTAAAGGATGTGCATATACAGTGATATGTATAACTGTGTTTGCTTTTAGATCACATGGGCAAGGAAACATTTGATCAGTATCAGTTATTCTAAGGCATTTTAAAACATAACATTTAGCTTCTGTTTTTTTGTTTTTGTTTTTTTTTTAATTTTCTTTTGCCTGTTTCACGCCCCATCAGCTGTAAAAACCCCTAACTTACACTACCCCTAAATGGAAATTATACAAGAACATTACTGCTTCCAAGAGGATTTTCTGAGCATATTGTAATGAAATCAGAAAACTCACAAACAGGAGCCAGAACAAATAGTATCCTCTCTGAATAATTGAGACTTATGTGTGTATTTTTGAGTGGGAGGATTGTCAGCGTGACACCTAGACTGACTAATATACTGTGACATTCACGAACAGCAGCTGGGTGCTGAAAAAGATATGTATCTCAATAAGTATTCATCAGGCTGCTCTTAAAAGGCGAGGGTCTTCAAGAGAAATCGCCAATTATGTCTAATTGTATGCAACACTGTGTCAAAGTACATGCCTTCTAGAAGACAGTTACGGGGTCTTGCATAGATTACATATGATAACGAGGAGACTAGCGATCAAATGCAATGGCTATAATGTGACAATAATTTGGAGTAATTATATGTGCATGACTCATTTGTTTGTTTGCTCATATCTTGGATAACAGTAGAGACGGCATGTTAATAAGCTGGGATGCACAGACAGACAAACATACCGAGTATTGCTGACTGAATAAGAACAAGCTGGGAGGTCTGGGGAGGGATGTGTAAATAGAGTACCGCATTGAGATGTTTTACTTATAAAGTATGTAGGCATCTATATGACAAACACACAGATAGAAAACACACATGCATGAGAGAGCACAGCATGTCCACTCGGAAGTAAATGAACCAGTAAATATCTCAGCGTGCACACATCAATGTTAAGTGCCTCTCCTCAATGGGCCAAGTTAACTTACACCTCCTGAATGTCATAAAAGGGACAAAAGCTGTGACTGCAGTATATCTAAACGAAGCCTGAGACATGGCAGAAAAAGAAATAAATGATATGTTGCTGCATTTTATGTGGAGCCAGACATCCCATTAACGCTAACAAGCATCCTTGACTTTCTCTTGACATTGCCCAATTCTCTCGTCTGAGTCATGCTAATGTGAGTGATTGTAAATGTACCAGTGTGGGTGTATTTAATGTTGCAGCGTTTAAGACTAGTAGTGTAAACAGACAGCCTAGCACCATCTGTTTCTTTATGATCCCTGGTTTGATTGTGTCTAACTTACTATCTCCTTTTCTTACTTCTTAATGGCAGCTCTCCAGAGACAAATCTCAAATGGAGGCCTTATTTTTTAAAGAGCCACATCCACAGTACCATAAAAGGCTTGCTGGTTGATCCTGTAATCACTAATTGACTAGCGAAAAGACACATGATGAAACATTTTAGTTAACACTATAGAAGTCTGGTGTGTTCAATGACCCGCTGTGTTGAGACTCCACTCCCACTGCATCTCCTACGTTTGCCTGTATCCTTCCCTCTCCCTTGTCATGTGTCTCTAATTCTGATTTCACTCACGGATCTCTTGGATCTCCCCACCAGCCTCTGTACCACCAAGAGTCTCCTTGTTTAATCTATCATTTAAGAGCATTAGTTAGAAAGGGGCCTATTAAGAAAGAACCACCCTGCCCAATCCTCTCCCTCCTGCAAGTGTGGTTTTTACTAGACAGATAAAAGTCTGCTGTAATCTCTTACCCCTTCCGGAGGTGCTGGGTTAAGTAGGTTAGTAATGATTTGGCATTTTAGAGTGCAGAAACAGGAGACATTAAAAGCCCTTACTAGTATGCTACATATTAAGATTAGATTCCTTTAGACTGCGGCTTATTGTAGACAACTAAAGAGTGGGCAAAGAAATTGTGGAAGCGGTGTAAAGTGGTGAAAGAAGAGCTGAATATCAGAGTGTTGCTGATTATACCGTTGTTCTGTTCAGATTTCATATCAAATGGATTTGCAGCTTACAAGCTCTGATAGCTCCTTTGCTCATAATGCAAGTCAGTAAGCACAACTGTGAAGGTGCCTGAGTGTCAATGTAGAGTTTGCACGTGTGTGTGTGTGTGTGTGTGTGTCTGAGTGCATGTAGGTAATATCTTTGTTTTCATCTCTAAGGGGCCTTAGCAGCTCATATGTCTCTTCCATGACGGACGGGGCCCAAGTGGTTTTCCCAGCGTACTGCTGATCCCGTCACATCAACATGAAATGTTGATAGTGCGGCAATCGGGAAGTCGAAGGCTGTTTGGTTGGTGTGCTCCTTATAGGCAGCTCGGTGCATTGATTTGTGCTTGGGTTTTTAAGGGTTTGGATTTCCTAACGATTCACCTGCGGTTCTTTTCCTCTTTGACCAGAAAGAGCGTACCCTTGGGATGTTACTGTATGCTATATTGGTCTGTATCTGTTTGGCCTGTCTCTGCTGCAGTCAGGCAGAGCTACTCTTGGACACTCTGGAATACTGCTCTGTCAACACAATTGGCTTGGTACCCTACAGTGAGGCTTACGGGCACAATTAGAATTAGCACCGTACATACATACAACCAATAAACAGATACGAGCTACAACTGCTACAGTGTGGCTGCTGAATGTGTCTATATGGGTCATTTCTACTGTTGGTGGAGGTTTTATTTGCAACGGCTTATATCATAACAAACATTTGGCCAATTATTGAGCTGATATCACTAAAGGTGTTAGTTTTCACTGCCCTCCTGCTCCCTCTAAAATTTCTGCATCTGTATAATTTTCATTTTATTAATACAACTCTATGTCTAAGTGATCTCAAAAACAAATGCATTTTGTCGATACCAGTATCTGTGTGACCCACTTTAAACATAAAAAATATGCAGTACAGTACAGGTAGACATATGAATATTCACTGACCTCAGAATTATGGCCTCATGACTCATGCATTATTGAACTGAGAAATTTACAGCAATAAAAAGATTCAATGAACAGCCTTTTACTTAACAAAAACTGGATAACTATTGTGCGTCTAATGAATAAATCTGGATCTGGATTCATCGAACCCTAAAACATCCTGAACATCAAAATACATGTGAAACCTTAATTGGGAAGTTTTTGAGCAACTATATTCCCTCAAAGTCAGTAATTCCAGATGAAAAGCTAGTATTATCCAAATGCCACAATTTCTATTTTTAATAAAAGTTAACTTTTTTTTTTTTGTTTTATTGTCAATTTTCAGTATTTGTGAATTTGAGAGGCCCACAGTGAGATGCATGACCAATTTTGCTAACAGTCAGTTGTGTGTGTGTGTGTGTGTTTTGTTTTTTTTAAAATATAATGGCATATATGATGTTCAAAGAGAAATTAGATATTTAGAAGGCGGGAGACTGACACAGCAACAAGAGCGGTCTGATAATTGCATCTGACTCCTTATACAAACACAAAGAAGACAGGGTGTCGAGTGGGATGATAATGGTAGAGAACATAAAAGCATTAGTGGAAGCTCTGTAACTTCGTACCCAGAGTGCTTTGCTATCGTTGTTAGTGTGTCGTGCCACTCACACAATCCATGCCCATTAGTAGCCAATCATACTCTAAGTACAGCTCTGATTTGAGGTGACTGAATTATTGACTTTAAGGTTATCATAGGAGAAGACTTTTTTTATACCATCAATGGAGTAATCATTCTGTAGCACACAATAGCCAAATGGTCATATTTGGTTGACACGACCTTTGTCTGAGACCACAGACGTTTCTTTTTTATCTTTGCACTATTAGTGGAGCAAAAAGGAGTCTGATATAAGTCTGTCTGGTTTTGTAATAGCTTGCCGCCACAGGGACATGGGTTTCTTCATTGGAAATCTTAAACAAAGCACAAGGTCTTTTGGCCCTGTCTGATTTGGAGGAGGGAAGAGAAGGATTGGCTATTATCTCATGGGGGCTGCCACTGAGGAGCACTGGGAGGCTGCAGCCAGACCCCAGGTGCACTGTCGTACACAGTGGAAATTGAGCAAACAGGAGATAAGTGAGATGGAGGGCTGTCTCTCTCTGTAGGGCCGCGTCACGGAACCATCGCTCACTATTAGGTTTCCACTCCTCTCTGCTCCTCACCTCTGCTTTCCTCTCATTCCCCCCATCTCTGCTATTTTAAACATCATCCCAGACTAAAGGTTTGGTGGTGAAGGACATATTGGAAGACTGGTCTCTACTATACATAGCATTAAAGTGACATCAAGACATCAAGCTAATCAAAAGATGGCATTTTCTATTATGCTGTGCAGTGCACACTAGAAATATGACATACTGACATGGATGGAGGTGGGAGGCAGCGACAGAAACAGCAGGAAAGACATTTTAAAGTCTATGCAGCAGCTTGTGCTGGAACACCCTGAGGCGAGTGAATAAACAGACAATGCTCAGACAACACTCAGTCAATGCATGCGTTGGCAGTACAGGAATGTGGCAGACAGGCAAGTCAGAGTGCAACACAAGTCACATATGATGGTCCAACATAAATGAAGTGAACATTATGCGAATCAACACTTGTATAAACACACACAGCATCTATATCAGCTGGCTGTGGTTACCTTCACCTTCCCCTGAGAGGGGATGGAGGTGGTGGGGACACGGTGTGTGAGGGCTAGCTTCATGTAGTGGTCATCGCTGCAACTCAAACGCCGGCTGGAACTCAGCGGGAGAGACAGGTTCCAGATGTGGAAAGGCCCGGGGGCCTGCGTGCATGTCTCCCCCCATCACAACATAGCCTGAGAGTGGGTGGAAAGATAAAGGGGGTGGTAGCTGCTGGCTTGAATATATCACTTAGATGGAAAAGCAGGGAGATGGTTGCATGCATCAGAATGAATTGTTTCTCATTTTGGGAGGAAATGTGGGGGCAGTTAATGACTTGTGTGTTATCTGTGTTGTACGCTTGAGAACACAAACTTGCTTTGTTTATGTGAGGGGGAGATAAAATGAGTGTTATGAAGAAAAGTAAAGTCTGTTTAATTTTATTCAAAATAAGTGTCATAAATGAATTAAAGATACTGTAATGTAAAAAGGAGGATAACCTTCAAGTTCCCTGCAAAACAGAGCTATATATATATGTCTTCATATTTACAGACCTGAAGAAATCACGCTTTAACGTGTTCAGTGGTTTGTTAAGAAAGTAATTATCTATTTTATGCATGACAGCCAACATCAGTGGAAACTTTGTGCTTTTTCTTTCACTCCAGCCAAGTTAACTTGTCTCACTTTCGTGTGGGTGACATTATCGTGAAAACACTGAAGAAGTGGGAGGATACTCTGTGTGTGCTGTCATGTGTAGTGTGGTGACAGATTGGTGATATGCTCATTACGCTGCTTGCGTGTGTGGATGCAGTATCCACGCATCCACATGCCAGACCGTGTCAATATGAAAATCATTTTTTTATGAAGTTGACATTTCTAATCCTTGTCAACACACCATTACAGTCTTACATCACTCATCACTATGGCTGTGCATTAGCAAGAATCTGGTGATACAATAAATACCATGCTAAAAGGCTTATGGTTCAGGAGAAATATAAAAAAAACAAAATGAAACACACCATCGCATGTTAGAATACTGAGTAAAAATTGGAATTGCACTGGTTGCTAAGGCTTTCACTATAATAAAATGTACCTGACAGAAAAATGATTGAAGTCATTTTTGTTGGTGTTATGTCACTAGTATAGCATAGGCTACTAACTAAATTGCCATATAATTATTTTTGAGAATCAGCACAGCATCACAAAACAAAATATCACATAAATTAAGTGTATCGATATTTTCTCACACCCTGCACTGCAAAAAATGATTTATAAGAAGGTGAAAAAACACTTATATCTAGAACATTTGCCTTATTTTTCATCTAAATAGAGAAAAAAGCTTCCCAAGAAATGTTTACAAAAGAAAAATATTCTTATTTTTAAAAAGTATATCTAACTTTTTCTTAAGATTTTCCAGCTAATATCAAGCTGGATTTTTACTATTAACTAGGTATGGCAATGTTTTGCAAATTATCCTTGCAAAGGATCTAGATTGTTTTCTTTATTTTAAGACTGAAACCACTACTGCACAACTTCTCAATTTAAGAACCATAAGAAATGACAGCAAATAACATGTTTAACATGACCTTTGTCAAATTTGAAAAATGACTTAAAAACACCTACAGCCAGTAGGAATGTCGTAGGGACATGAAATGAAAGCCAAATTCTTTGTCTCAGTCACTTGCATGTTAAATTTCTGCCACTAACATGTCTGACATACTCCATGTTCCTACAATCCAGTTCTGACCTTTTTTCCACATATTATACATTGATACATTCACAACACTCCCCACAAGTCTCACCTGCAAGAATTTTAGAGATAGGAATTAAGGTTATGGATTCATAGCAGTGTTGTATCTTCTTGCTTTATACACTTTTGTAGTATTTGATTAAACTGTTGTTATCTTATAATTTGATCATGTTTTTTGATGTAAAGCACTTTGGTCTCCATTGTGTTGTTAAGTGCTATATAAATAAACTTTGACTGATCGATTGTTTGAGAGGCGGTTTCTTAGTCCATTTAACATGGACACCCATGTCTCCTCCATAAGAAAGAGCTAATTGGTCACATGACCCTATAGTGGTTGTTTAGCTCAGTAAGTAAAGCATCAGACTCCAATGTGGAAGACCCTGTTTCGATTCCCAGTTGAAGCGATCACTTTCAGCTCAATCAAGAGAATTAAGTGCTTATTTTAAGAATTTTTTTCCTACTTGTTACTCTTATTTTAAGACTTAAATTCTCATAGCCAGCTTAGTCACAACTCAAATTCCTCATTTAAAGTAATTCTGTCTTAAATTAGTGTGATTTTATTTCTTGTACAAAGCACTGTTTGCTAAAATTCTAGTATTTTTGTCTAGTTTTAAGGCACATTGTTTTTTTTTAGTTGACAGACTTTTTTGTTTGTTTTAAGTATTCAGCCAAGATTTTTTTTCTTACCCCATTGGCATAATTTTTGCTCAATATAAGCTAATTTGACCAGATTTAGGAACATTAGGCTTACTTCTAGCAGGGCATTTTTTTTCCAGTGTATCTCTTCCTTCCCTTAATCTCTTCCCATTCTCCTGCATTTTCTGTCTGTGTCGTGTCCTTTCAGCCTGTCCGTCTGTGTAGCAGCACTGGCAGGATTTATAAACTCTTGGAAGTTGTTATGCCCATAATATGCTGAATCAATCTTCATTAGTCATTGGTCGACATGGATTTGGGCAGACAAAAAAAGAGGGTCCTGTCACCAGCAAAGATATCTAGTGCCGGTCGTTTCAATAGATTTTCTAAGGGACTGACCTTTGCTGTAGTCATTGGAGCTTGAGGGGTGATTGAGGAACCGCTTGGCTTATGGAGTGCTTCTTACTAAACCTCTAGTCTTATTACTGAGTTTGCTCTTTTGGCCCCAAAAAACACAATAAGATGTAACTCAGTTTAGAATGTTAAAGGTGCATTTGATAAGATCCAGTTATATACTTGTGTGTGCATGATCAGTAATACTCAGGATGTGTTTTTCTATGCATGACAGTGATAACAGAGGTAATTCCATCTGAAACAGTAATTCCAGGAGGACAAAAGTAAGCGTAAGTGAACATAAACACGTAAGTCTCACATCCTTGTATCTTTTATACAACAGTCACAGTGGTTTTGTTTATCTTACGGTTATTTGATTCTCCTAATTCTTTAAGTGAGAAAGTAATGTCAACCCACCTGAAACAGCAGCCAGAGGAGCTTATCCCTTATTACATGGTAGTGTGTGTGTAATGAGGGAGATTATGTCAGGGCTCAGCTAACACAAAAGCATGCTCTCACTGACTGTAGATGTCACCAAAACCATCAGCTTTGTGATTTTCCACTGAAATAGAAAAATGACACAATCTATTTGTTTCTTACTTCATCCTTTATAGAATCGCAGTAGATAATTTTAGGCCTGTACTGTATTCATATGTAGATATAAGAGTTAAAAATGAAAGCGAATGGAAAGACTCCTCCCTCGGTAGATTTTTTCTTGTCTTAAAAATTAATGTTCTCATCTTATAAAATGTTATTGAGTCAAAGTGAATACTGCTGGAATGAGGCAAGCCAGAGATAAAGAAGCTATAGAGCGAGGGGCTTATTTGCTTTTTCATTTAGTCTGGAGTGGTGATTTCACTGTTCCAATCGATGCAGGGTAAAAAATAAAACAAACATAATGTGAAGCTGTTTCTTTAAGATTAGCTCACATTAGAGTTAGGTCTCCCCATATCTTAATGTGAGGAAATAGCAAAAAAAAAAAAAGAAAAAAAGCTGAACTTTCTCCTGATAACGTGGGCTGTATTACAGTAAATAAAGCATTTTCTCGTTTCCTGTCTGGAGTTGATATTTTGTAAGGTGTCAGTGGCGGTGTGCAGCGGTTTTCCTGGACAAATACACAATGCAGTTCACTGTTGGTGCGAATGCTAAAAGCACATTCCCTCGGAGAGCATTTGTTCATGAATACTATTTACTGACATTATGATCCCTCAGCACTTGCATGCGGCTCGCTGAAATGTCTGAGGAGGGAGGAAAAAACTTGATTTTCATTTCATGCCCCACACACTCCACACTCACTTTTTTTTTTTTCCTTTTTTTTTTTAACTAAACCAACGGTCCAATTATAGGGAGTGGAAAACAGCGAGGAGAAGCAGAGTGGCGAGTATTGGAATACAATTTATGAATCATTAAGGGAGTGAGGGTATTAATATTTCATAGCCCTCAGACCACCAACAAGTGTTGAAGTGGAGTCAGTAAACAGTCATGTGAACCCATGTGCATGCACTGCAACGTCAGCCTCAAGTGCGTTTATGCAGCACTGGTTAAATCCAGGCACAGCTGCACCCAACATCATAATATAAATACACATAAGCTTAGCCTCATACATACACACGTATGGTAAATATACACTTACATCCCTCTGGAGGAATTTTAATTGCTGTCTGTGGGGGTGACACAGTGGGGAATCTGATATCATGCCCCCAGCACAGTCTTCCTCATCCTCACCGTCCTCCTACAGTGTATTGTTCACTCCTCTTTCCGATTTCCTTCAGCATAATTATCCCTCTATCTACAGACAGAGTATTGGTTTCCTCTAACTAAAGAGCAGCAGGCTCCTGCTTCCTCCTATCACTCTAGACTTACACTGGGTCGCCTCCCCTAATCACCTACTAAAAGCCTGGAACTATATCAAAGCCGATGTATGTGTGTGCACTTATTTGCGTCTGTAGAGGTGTAACTGTTTACGAGCCTTTGTGGGCACAAGAGAGCTGCACAACTCATTTGCGTAGAAATGTGTACATGCTCACTTTTTTCCCTCCGTACACACATACTGGGTATTGTGCGTTAGATCAAAGCTATAAACCCCTCTGGGCTTGACACACTCAAGCAAGGCTGCCGCAGCATCGAAGCCGAGCCGCAGTAATTCTGCTGATACTGTATGCTGCTATTAAAAAAGAAAAAAAAAAAAGAAAAGTTGAGAGAGGGTTGTGAGCGTTTTTTGCACAACAGGGGATCACTGAATTCTGTTATTGTTCTGCGGAGGTGGCATGTGTGAGCGTTGATCCGATAGGAGAGATATTGAAGGTAGATGGGCTGAAGGAAGTTAGCAGTGTTGAGTTGTAGATCTTTCCTCTAGCGCAGGGGCGTCAAAGTCATTTTAGTTCAGGGGCCAAATACAGCCTAATATGGTATAAAGTGGGCCGGACCGGTAAAATAATATACAAATAGGATAAGAACTTTTGAGTGAAAAAGGTAAATTCCGTAATGAAAATGTTTATATCTACGAATTGTACTTGAACATAACATGAACAAATATGAACAACCTTAAAATTCTTTAGTAAAATAAGTGCAATGTTAACAATATTACGCCTTAGTGTATCATTTATACACGTGAATCGCAATTTAGAGATCACAGTGGATCTACAAATACACAAAACATTAAATAAAAAGGAGAATATTATTAAAATTCCACATAATTCTCTTAAGATGTTTCAGATATTCACATTTTTTTGTAAAAGGCTAGTCTGTAAATGTAAACATTTTTGTGTAATTTAACTTTTTTTTACACTAAAACAGAGACAAATTTACAGTTTTCATTAGGTTGTTATGGTAGTATTTTACTGATCTGATCCACTTTAGACTGAAATGACCTAACTTTGATTGTTAATATCTTCAGTGTAATTTTTGCATTTCACAAATTCATCCCAGGGGCCGGATTGAACCCTTTGGCGGGCCAGATTTGGCCCCCGGGCCACATGTTTGACACCTGTGCTCTAGTGTATCTAACATTCCCCTAGCAAGGACCACAGGATTTCTACAGAGCATCGATGGTACCGGTTACTATTTAGAAAAAGCTTTGCGAATGTCCGAGCTCATACCACTGTTTACCAAAAAAAAAAAAAAAAAAAAGATATATATATATATCAAAAACAACCGAGAAAATCTCCACCACATGCTCCGAGGGGAATGGGAACAGCTGAACAGAATGTACAAGAGTCTAGATGTACGTGAAAGTGTTTCTCCAGCTTTGTATTTTTTTGCTGCTCTTGCCTTTACAGAGAATAACAGGTACATGTTTCACTAAAAGGGGTGAGATGACATGGTGCTTGTTGGGTGTTGAACTGCTGCAGGTCATGGTGAGGGGACTGGGGTTTCAGAGGAGCCAAGCAAATGAATATTCTCTCTGTTGTTTTCCTGCTTCACTCATATTGGCCAGCGGTCCGAGTGAAGATGTGGACATCAAGGTGGACCTCCGGTGTCATGTTTGGGGGAGATATGGAACATCTTTCTGTTTTGGTCTTCGATCTCAGAGGGGAGCGAGGAGAGATGGCTTAAAATCAAGAGAAGGGGTGTATGAGGTAGCAGTTCAACCAACACAAGTGGGGGAGGGTTGTCTTGCTTTTCAGTTTTTTCTCTCTTTTTTTGCAGCTCTCATTCATTTTGCCCCAATTCTTTGTTCTGTTAATCACAGGAGAGTGGAGTGGGTTTGGAACAGTGGAATAGGAAGGCTTTTGGCAGGGGTTTCTGTGGGAGGACAGTTATAGAAAGGGGTACGCCTCTTTAAATCAATCTTGCAATCTCTCTCTCATTCTCCTTTCTTTTTTAACACTGCCTGGCCTTAGCATGAGAGCCTGATGAATAATGGAGTACATTGTGACCTTTGCAGTGTGGGTTCAGGCTTTCTGATCTGATGAGTGCTTTTGATCCAACCCACACTGAAGCACTAGAGACCTTGAGAGTCAAAAAGCCTCTGATAGACTGTACTATACACGATTTATCACTCTGATCCCTAAAATGACAATATTTACCTCAAAGTAAATGCTCAAGACAGCAAAAGATCAGCTACTTCTGCAGGAAAAGAGAAAATCTACAAAGATGCTTTTACTAATGTCATCACTAGTCGCTTTTCCATGGGACATCTGTGCAAAACTTTACCGATCTTTACTAAATGTCGAAGAAACAGAAGTGCGTAATGTCGGTTTTTCCATTAAATCACAAATGTGATGATTTATTTATTATTGCAAGATGACACGAGAAGTCATTCCATAAGCATGGCAACGAACATAAATATGGTGTTGATTTACAGATATATTCATTATTATTACTAGTGGCATTGTACTCGTGGTGCCATTGTACGATAGCGCCCTCCCGTGGTGCAACAGCAGCATTGCACCCATACGCCCTTCTGTGTTGTGACATCGTCGGACACGCGTCGGAGACAAAACGTCCGTTATAGTAGGACATATTACCCCTCTATCTCGTACTAAATTAAAAAATAATTGGGTTTCCTGGTATGTCCAGATATACCGCGACATGTTTCTTCTTCTTCTTCGCTTATTGTAACGTCCGTCAACATCTGTTTTTTTAATTCACCTGACTCTAGTTACGAAAAAAGGTCTTTCCATTGCAGTTTTGCGTGATATACTATTTGCACTATGCCCGAAAAACCACCTCTTGCCAGCGCAAAAACTTTTAATCAAAAAATGAGACTTTTGGCGACATTTTTCCATTAGGTAAATTTTTATGTGTAAGTTATATTTGCGCAATTTTGAGGGTCAATGGAAAAGCGACAACTGAAACATTCACGTCTTTTGGCTTGGGATAAAGTTTGTTTATTTTCTCCACATTGCTGTATCCAATATGACAACCTTGCACCTCTTAGTAAGGTGTTAGAGCAGCGTACTGTGAACACACTGTGTTTTATATTTCAGCTTCATAACCTACATGCTATCGCTCACAGGTGTCAAAGTCTCCTTCAGGGTGGCTGATAGACTCAGAAATAAGTCCACAGGATTAAAACAAAAGTTATAATTTCTATTTTCCACCAGGATTTCCTTTTCTCCTTCAATGCACTGCCCCAGACTTACCCTCTGTTTGACATGACATAAATACCCTCCAAGTCAAAGCTCTCCATCTTTTCACACCACACCTTCATTTTCTCCCTGCCCTGGGGACTCCTCTCACAGGGAAGACTTAAATAACATGCTCACACTTCAGGGAAAGGGAGAGGTAGAAGGAAAAGTGCAACACAAAGGTGACAAAGGAATAGCAAAAAGGGAGAGAGCACTTTGTGTCTCTGCAAGGCTGAGTGGGGAGATGATACCCTGATTAAAACGAGATGTAGAGTCTAGAAAACATTGATCACGCAAAACACTCTTCACCTAGCTTCCCTGGTTCCAAGATGTGGGAGATATTAAAAAATCATTACGAGTCGATCCCCTCAGTTATGTCGGTCTGAAAGAAAGCAAAGGTGTGAGAGAGGGTGAGAGTAGAGAAAAAGATGGAGGGAAGTCTTTTAATGCTCCTGCCAAGCGGAGCGTGAAGTAAGGTCAGGAGAGCCGCATGCAAGAGTGAAGACACAAGGCAGGGAGAGGTGAATGGAGAGGAGTCCCTTATTTGAGACGCAGGGAAAGCTCCATCCCTCTAACAGATCTAACGCTGGGTATAAAAAGATTTGAACACTTTATTTTGAATCACCTTGCTATGAATTTAATCACCACAAATCTATATCAAGGTATACAGGCAAACAGATGAGAACAAATGGTAAAAGACTAATCAGTAGTGTGTCATTATACCGCTTAAAAGTCACATTGACTCAGTCCAACATTCATCTACTCACACATAGACGTGTGAACACACAGCGGTATGTGCAAGGTCGGTGTGTACATTTAATCACTTGATTATAATAGTGTTCTGTCTGTAAAGTGGTTGATAACATGCTGCTCTCTTTTTATGAGTGGTGCTACAGTTTGTTTTTTTGTTTTGTTTAGTTTTTTTTTTTTTTTCATAGCTGCTGTTCTTTGGGCTGGCACTTTGTAATATCTGCATCACGCAGGTTATAAAAGCTACAGTCGTGGAAAAAATTATTAGACCATCCCTTGCTTTCTTCAGTTTCTTGTTCATTTTAATGCCTGGTACAACTAAGGGTACATTGGTTTGGAGAAATATAATGGTAACAACAAAAATAACTCATTAGAGTTTAATTTCAGAGCTGATATCTAGCCATTTTCCATGGTTTTCTTGATAATAACCAAAATCATTTCAGTTCTTACGTCAATAGCTATGGCATTGTACTGCCAAAAACAGTGCTTTTAGGCATTCCATGTTTTCTAGTCACGATACACACAGGAATAAGTACTTGATTGCATAACCATTGTTTTTGATGACTTTTGATGGTCTAATATTTTTTTCCGCCTGTAGGTGGCTAAGCTGTAACTTCCAAAGTCCCGCTGATGTTTTCAATTGAAGACATTTTTCACAGCAGAGTGGGACTTAAAAATGATTTGCCACTTAAGCAACTATCACTGTTCACTGTTTTATTGAGTGTGCAAGCAAAAATTCCTTTAAATGGCTTTCTGTTATTATCAGTGCATATCTGATTGTGAGCCCTAAAGGGTTTCCTCATCCAGCGAAACTTTGTGTTCCTTATAGGCTCTCATGACACTTGGTCTTTAAAGTTCTTCTTAAGAGCCAGTGTTTGTTGTCTGTTCTACACTATTTGGTTAAAGGGGTGTTAACTGTGGTCTGTACTCAAGCATAGTAGGAGAGGATAATTTGTTAACGATGGATACAACTTGCTGTTATGTGATCAGATAAGATAAGGTAAGGTAAGGTAAAGTAATATAAGATAAGATAAGATAAGATAAGATAAGATAAGATAAGATAAGATAAGATAAGATGAGATGAGATAAGATAAGATAAGATAAGATAAGATAAGATAAGATAAGATAAGATAAGATCCCACCATGGGGAAATTTCACAGTCAACAGCAACATACAACAAGCAAGTGCAGAGAAGACAGGTATAAAAACCACAAACAAGTGAAAAATGAAATGAGACAAAAATAAGAAATTTGGTATTTATATAAATATTTCTATGAATATAGATTTAAAGTTACATATTATTTACATATTAACATTGTGATTGCACATGCACATGGTGTGCCTTTTATGCTGTTGTATCAACAGGGAGGCTCTACATGTACACTCCATGGAGTATTTCCTCTAAAACAATTCTTATTTTTAGATGATTATACCCTAATGAAAACAACTCCAAATATTAGATTTCATTTCTGCAGTTACACCTCCTTTCACAGTGGACCTTTACATCAAATCATCCAACTTTCTATCGAACAACTCTCTTATTGTCTTATTTCCTCGCTGCTTGTTAAATCTGACATCATGGTGCTGTGAAACTCATTGCCAGGTCCAAACAGTCAATAATGGCCAAACCAACATGCTTGTTTACAATATCTTCGTTCTTTAATGAGGTTAGGGTTCAGAAGGAGCTACATTCATTTACTTACAAATACAGTGGTTGGTCTGGTGCCATTTTCCATAGTCAGAAGACACAGAAGATCACAATTTTAAGTGCCTTAAATAATGCTCAGCTGTGTGCTGACAAACATCATTTCTTTATTTGCCTTCCACTGAACTGGACAGGACATAATATTGAAAATGTGAAACACTTCATAAAATGATTTTTCTTTATCAGGGTGATCCATAATGACCTGGTTTGGAGGGTGCTGGTGGGAACTAAAGCATTAATATTAGCTAGCAGGAAACTGATAAATACAGAGTGTAAAAATAGCTAAAAATAAGTTAGATTAAAAAGAGAAGTAGAACTAAAAGACAAAGTGTATGTTCTACCTAACAGACAACGTGTTAGTTTAATTATAATTTCATCCACATCCTCTGCTCCTTATCATCACATGTAAAGTGGTGGAACGGCTTCTGGATGTGTTTTACTCAGGGACACAGTACTGGAGCATATTCAGTACAAAGAAATAGACATAAGTGGACCCAGAAACAGGAAGTGAGGTCACAGCTTAACAAGCCGTTTGCTGGGTCATAACACTGTCATCTTATTGTCCACAGAGTGTAAGACTGATTCATCTACTGGAGATGATGCGTGGCTCAGATATGTAAATGACACAACTAACCCTAAAAGAATGGTCTGTTGTATAGTTTTCAACAAAGACAAAAAAAAAAATTGCTGAGCATTAAATGTGACAGGTGGTCCACTGTGGACGTCGCCTGTTGCCGTGTGACAACAAGTGATGTAGTAGCTGTAATAACCAAGGGCAGTTTGTGTTTGCAGATTGTTAAGGGTGTTATCAACCTTGAAAAAGGAGTCATTGGATCCGTTTAGTGCAGATAAGTTCATTGTCACTCACTTTCTTTCCATTTAACAAAAAGAAAAGTAAGCAAAGTAAGACAGATTACCACTTGTTTTCCCTTTATTCCCATATTATACTATGTAATCAGCTGCGGTAAGAAAGAATATTGGTCATTTGCCAGCTGGAGACACACATAACTAGGAATAAAGGGGGCTGAAGACGTTTACACTTTTCATATGGACACACATACATGCAACGGGATCAAAAGCTTGATGGAGTTGGAGGGAGTGCCCCAGCAAAGTGTGGCTGCCCCAGAGTAAATGAGAGAGAATTTACCAGTGTTGTTATCACTGCTGTTGGGGCCTGTGAACTGTGTGATCATGTTCAGATGAAGGGAAATTGAGGAAGCAAATGGACTTCAACAGAAAGGATAGTTCTCAGAGCTGCACCACACTGCTCACGGATGAAACTGCCAAATATTGCTCTGTGACAGATGCTCATTTCCACTGAATAACACCAGTAATTTTTGTTGCAGGTGCACGTATACTGAAAATATGAGCAGTGACATCCAGCCGCACAGCTAGATAAACCCCATACCACATCTCTGATAGTTCAGTGTTAGGCAGGTACAAATGTGCAATAAAAGGCAAACACTTTGCCTAGCAATATTCAGTACTTAAAATAACATTAAACTGTTAATTTGAGGACGTGATTTACGCTAATCAGTATTCTTAGTTTTGTCACTGTGCATGACAGAAAACTCCAAATTGAATCCTGGGTTTTTGAGCTCACTGTTCAATTAAAAGGCTTGAAAATTCTCTCTATATGAATAAAAAAGTACATAAAAAACCCTTTCCTTTAATGTTATAATAATCCAGTCTGCATCCCTTGCCATATTATGCTGAGCTCCACACTATGCACCATATGCTTCCACACTATTCCTGCTTACTCTGTCCACTCCTTCAGTTAAGATTGCACAAAGACAATTTGTTCAGTCCATTAAGGGCTGATGAATTGGATTTAGACCAGAGGACTAGTGTGAATGGAGGGTCTTGGTGCAGGATCTGACAGCCCTCACACACCACCCGCTCTGTGAATAGCGGTCTCTGAAAACACATAGTTGTACTTATTACTGTAGTTTAAAGATCACTGCTGTAGATAGTTGCCTGTAGTTCAATTGACATCTTTTCTGTTTTGTAAACTAGGTTGTGCAGGGAACATGTTAAAGAAAAAGACAAAATACACTTCGATTCAACAAATGTGGTTCTGAATGTAGAGATGTAACGATATGAAAATTTCATATCACAGTTATTGTGACCAAAACTATCACAGTTATCATTATTATCATGGTATTGTTGAATTGTGCTCAAACTGTTCAAAAAGTACTATTACACACACTGAAATAATTCAACCAAGTTGTATTTTGGAAAAAATAAATAAAATAACATGCACAATGTACTTTCTGTTGGGAGAAACATTAAAATATTAACATGTAAACATCAAACATACAAATGTGCATTAAAGATGGCCCCTTATGGCCATAAGAGATAAATGCACTAGGGGTGGGAATTGATAGGATTTTATCAGAATCAATGCTATTGTCGATTCTGCTTACCAAGCCAATTCCTTATCAATTCTCCTATTGATTTCTGTGTGTTTGAGTGGGGAAAAAAGTAGTTGGACAGGTCATAACGGAGCTTGTTTGGCCATTTTCATATCAAATCATTCACAATGTCACAATGAGAGAGAGAGAGAGAGAGAGAGAGAGAGAGAGAGAGATGTATGGGTTGGAGGTACAGGCTCCTGCATGGACCCGGTTCGTCAGAGTGTACGAACCCAGTCCGTCCGGGAGTCCACTATCCCCAGATCTCTGGAGTGCTGTCCGTGTGGCTGCCTTTAGCCATGTTTCCAGAGGCCAAACATTGCAAACTGTGCATGCACACCTGGAGTGCTGCTGCTTCTCCAGGAAATAAGCAGTATTACGGTGAGTTTTCAAAGTGCAGTAATCAAACATGGTTTTCGTAATAATTAGAATTTAAATGGTAATACTAACCGTTGGGAATTTTACCACGGTTTATCATTATACCGGTAATCATTACATCCCTATTTGAATGACAGGCTCTCAAAGAAACATCCAGATGATAAAACTTAGGTATCACTAATCTGATGTCCTACATCCTGATGAACAGCTTTACTTTAAACTCACGAATAAGGCAGAGCTTGACACATTTTTAGAAAGAAAAGGTTCACATACGCCTTTAAGCTTTAGTAAAAGGGGGAAGTAGAAGTACTTTTCTCTTTAGCATAATACTGGAACATAATGCTATCACATTTTTCATTTTCATAAATAAGTAAAACACACATATTAATATGGTGTACAAGCCCAGTGCCAACATAAAGATGCACGATGTTTAAACACCCTGTGTTGATTTATTCAATACCCAGAAATGTTGGTTCAGACTACTTCAAATTGTGTGGTGTTCATTTATTAATAAGGCTCTTGATGTTAAATTCAGATATGGAATTGAATTATGATCCTTATAAAGCATGAGATGTTAATGAATTAGACATGCATGATGAATGCTGAGTAAATTCCCTTCTGGCTCACAAAACTGCAGTCCAGCCTGTCTTTCATTTAAACAGAGTGAACAGTAGTTAATCTTATTTAAATATGAGGTGGAAAAATGGCAGACTAAATGAGAAAAATAAAACAGTTCATGGGGTTTTCAGCACAGTCTGATTTATTTTTTGATGGTTTAAAATTGCAAACAAGGGGAATTAATTCCTGTTTAAAACCATCTTCATAAATATTTTAGTCTGGTTCATTGATTCATTTGCTGTCAGCCATTACGTCTCAAACTCTGAATATTTGTGACTGTGGTACTGTGGAACAGCTCTTCCTTGTTGGCTTTAAGAAAACACACCATGCTGCTAAACCGTAATATACTATATGTTTCACATGAAGACCTGAAGGTGCACAAGTGTGAAATGTACTTATAATAGGTTATAATGTCAGTAAAAAAAGCTGAACGAACATGAGAGCAGCTCTGTGGGCATGTTTTGATGAGCAAGTTGGTGCAAAATGTGAGACGAAAGCTGGGTTTGTCAAAGCGACTGTGAGTTTGATGTAATCAACCAGGAAGTGTCTGTAGCACTCTACCAGAGGCATCAAATATTAATTTCACCACTTAGGTTGCACTGATCCATAGAGAGAGTGAAAGCCATTGGGCACTTAATGGGATACTTATCACACGTACTCTAGGAAGCTCAATGCTTATGTTGCTATTTAAGATTTACTATATATTGTGCTGCACATTTTTAAGTTAAAGCAGGATGTATAATTTACAGCAGGTCAGTGTCAGTTTATACTAAACATAAGTATGTACATATAATTGTTATATCCAAATACAGATAACTTCATTTCTAATGGTACATTCACAATATGGCAGATTTTCAGTAATTTCAACAACTAAATAGTTTAAGACCTCATAGAAAGGCCTATTTCTTATTTTATTGTAGATTATATTCTTGATAAATGATTCTTGTTCTCCTTTATAGAAACGTTAAATTTTTCCTATATAATAAAATATCTGAAGTATTTATGAATGAATTTTAAAAAAGGTAAAGAGAAAACTAGAAAATGAAAAGGATATGGCTATGAAAGGATGGCGTATCCTCCCCCAATGACAAAATCTAAAAATGTTACATGTAAATGATGTCATCTTATTTTCTTGGAGTTATTTGATCGACAGTAGATGAGTTTATGGGTGGTTTACTGCGAAAAAAAATCTAATAATTGTCTAGTTCAGTTACAAAAACTAAAAGATGACAAAGCACATGATTGACAACATGGATGGACAACAGAGCCAACACACTGATGATTAACAATAGCAAGTTTGTATAATTGTAGACTTGTTTGTGGATATATGTCCTTAACCCTCTGGTATCCTGTCCAGCTAGGCCCTTACTAAGCACCAAGTGTGCTTTTTTTCGCACACTTGTGGAATAATGTCAAATAAATTTTCATACAGTTTGTTTTTAATTCTTTTACACTTTTTTTCTATTTCACCAACTTGAGCTGTAAATAAAAATACCAAATACTCAATAATTGTCAAATTGTTTTAACCCTTTAAATGCCATGTTTGTAATGTAAGCAAACCATATTTTTTGGATGCAAAAAACAAAAAAAACAAAATTTTTCAATATACTACATAAAAAGTGGATCACATATTAATTGATTTTTGCAGCCTGGCATATGTCAATGATTAACTCCAACACTGGTTAATTTGCATTATTATTTTTGGCGCTAAGTCAAATGTTCAAAAATACTAGCATCTGTCACCAAGTGTGCGTAAAATGCACACCTATAAATCAAACTATTAAATATTATTTATTGATTTACTTTTCTGCTCTAATGTAATTTTATTTTTGTAAATCAAGGTCAATCCTAATCATACATATCACATGGAAGAAATAGTAGGCACACTTGGGAGACAGATGCTAGTCTTGTAATTTTCTTTTGTTTACAATGTGCAAATTTTAGTTGGTGGCCAGAAATTTAAAGATCATGCAAAAATGAACAACTTTTGAATTCTAACCTTATTTAAATTGTGAAAAATAATATGAAGTTTTTAAAATGAAGTGCAAAGTGTGCCTAAAAGGCGCACCCGGATACCGGAGGGTTAATTACATGTAATAACAAAATGTATGAAACTCCTTAATTAATATGAAGTGATGTCACAGAGGAACCATTTCGCAGACCTGGGCATGATCTGATGCACCATGAGAATATCTGAATGATCTGACATGGACTGAATTAGGACAATACCTAAGCTAACTCAACCCTCTTATCATGATGGGATAATATTGTGACTCAGTGACCCACTTCTTTTCCATTATACTTTAAGTTTTGATACTGCCTTGTCTGTGCTTGTTGACGTCTGTTGCTTCTTATGTCTTTACATTTTCGTTTTATTGTCTGTCTGTTAAAAAATTTAAAATCTGTTAAAAAATAAAGTATTAAATAAAAAAAACTGTAGCAAGTTTGGTGGAAAAATATTAAATGGTTTTCAAGTTGAGTTTTGGAAAGTCAAAATAATTTGCATTTATCCTAGCACCACCTTCCTTCCCAAAGGACAGACTCCAAAACACAATAATAAACTGTAATGAGTTTGGTGGAAAAATATTGAATGGTGTGATGATGATGATGGACAAAAATAAATGAAAGAATACGTATAGGTCATAAATAACTGCAGGCATAAAAAAATATAAATGTAAATAGAACATTTTCACTAAACTAATTCAATAAGTCCTTTCAATTTAAGTATGTAAAATAAAACTACCGAACAAAACATTGGCTGCATCTGTGCAGGCAGAGGAAATTATGTTCCAAATGATGAAAAAGCATTGTTGTCATATCGCACAGCACTATTTGTATGTGTTCCAGTCCTCATGAAAGCATATACACAAACAAATACGTGGGAGTGTGTGTGTACACGTACCTTTATGTGTGGTTAGTGCTTCACTGAGGCAGGATTTTTACAGCGGCCTGTTAAATGCCCAATATCAAAACGGCCGTGCAGAGCTGTCAGCCACACTGTGAACACAGGCCTAATATCTCACACGGACCACGGATTAGTTTCTGTCTGTTGCTCAGGGTGAAATGTGTAATCTCATATCTGTGGAGTAGGAGGGAGAGGAGGAGGATAAAGAAGGAGGAGATTCTTGCCATTAATGTCTAACCTTTTAATAAAAATGGATTTGCAAGTGTGACGAGATAACGGAGGAATGTGATCCTGAAAATGTCTCCGCCTCGTGACAAGAAACAGGGAAAAAAAAGGAGGGAACAATCACAGTGTTCGTAGTAAAATTAACACACTGTGCTTGACATGCCACCTTTCATTCGGAATATGGAGAGGATTTAAGTTCTGTGCTTTATTTCTGTTGAGATTTGCATTACTGTTGCATTGGGGTGCACTATAACGCAATAAAATTTAACATAATCTTTGCACTAAGAGTCATTTAAAAAAAAATAAATAAATAAACTGCATGTCCATGATGATTGTAATGACTGTTTTAAGTGATGGGAACATAGCTTTTGGATGACAATAAATGTATATGGTAGAGAAAACTGTGGCTCCGTTGGAAATGAAAATGTGATTTTGGTATCTTAACAGATTTTATGAATACAAGCAAAGGTTTAATCCCTCTTAACCCTGTATCGGGCAAGTGATTATTTTTGGTCATTTCCACATACATTACAAGACATTAACAACAGTTAGAGTGAGGGCAGTGAGGCAGTAATCTCAGGTCTAATGTGGTCTACAGGGTCTGTAAGGTCCACCTCTGCATGAACAGTGAGTGTACCTGCTTTGTTAGGTACCATGAAGTAATGGTACTAATGTAACTAATGTAACCCATTGGTTTTATCCACACTATATATTGTATATGGTATATTTTGAACTTTATCTTACTTGTTTTATTCTCTTACTTCTTTATTTATTTTATTTAATTCCGTTCTTTACTGCATGCATCTTACTTACTCCATATTCTATGTATGCACCAAACTACTGAAGCAAATTCCAAGCAATGTGAACCCTGTTGGCAATAAACACGATTCTGATTCTAGAGTAATGACATTTAAAGGGATAATATGTATGTTGACAGGTGTCTGGATCAGCACTTATGTTGTTGCAGTGTTCTAAAAGTAATGTTCTTTTCACCTTACATGTGTTTTTCTTGTGTTTTTTTAATATATACTTCTTGGAATTTTTTTTGTTTACTTACAGGTAAGGAACCAAATATGGTAACTTCACTGACCTTGATTTTCTACATAAAAAAAAAAGTTTTTTGAAAAATTTCACAAACGTAATGTGTTCTTGCTCGATCCTCCATTAACACACTAAGGTTGAAATTTTGAATTTCAGAGTACTTCTATGAGTGCCCTATAAAGGGTTAATTTATCCCTTAAAGCAGTGATATTTTGCTTTTTTAAATGGAACTATGCATTATAAACATTTCCCTGTGGTCTACATAAACTGTAAATGCTATGCTTGGGTCTGAATTCTTCATTAATTCAACTCCACAGGTCCATCTTCAACCCTATTTCTGAGTAATGACACTAGAAAGGTCGCTTTGAGCGCTGGCCCTTTAAATGCAAATGAGCCACTTCACACCCCACCCCCTCCAGGTTGTTGACTGTGCTTCCTATCCCATTCAGCCACTTGTGTTTGTTAATACAAACAACAACTAAACATTTTAGGTAATCGCTCCAAGTTTGGACATTTTTTCAGTATGGACCACAACCGCTGCTGCTGACAAACAATTATGGCGTACTCGGAGAAATATTCATCAGAACTCTTGACCTTATATGTGCAAATGTCATGATGTAACTAGTTATAAAGTACAACAAATCAAGCAGAAATTAAAATTGTTTGTAGAAATCCACTCAATTTTTGCTGGAATGAATATCAAGATAGCTTTGCAGCACCCAGAGGGTTCAAATTCAAACTTTCTGAACTTTTAGAGTCCCCAAACACACAAATAAATGTACCAGACTAATAAAAGTGGGTTTAGCAAAATATGACCCCTTAAAGTGTGGACTGGCCTGCATTAGTGCTGATGGATAAGTCACATTTTTAGATTTTTCACATCCTTTTGTAATCACTGTGGTGCAATGAACAGGTGTGACTAATACTCAATACTAAAATGAAATATATAAATGAAAATGGACACAACATGCATTCACACTAAGCCTGCAAACATTTGACCAATTAGATGGAGCTCTGCTGCAGGGGCCATGTATTCCTACCATTTGGCTAAACAGATGAAGCCACAGCCAGCCACCAGCTACCCACAGATGAGATAGTGTTAATGGTGAGATACAACAGCATGGAAATATGAGTGAGAAAAATGTGTTTGCCAAATACCTTGCGGTGAAAAAAGAACAGCACTTCTATTATTTGGAGTTATTTTGGATTCAGGTGTCATAGGTAAAACATGTACACTTTATGTCATCCCTGCAATATTGAAAACCTGATAAATATACACATTGTGGGCTTTGAGACCGTTCTGATAACGGTCCAAAACATCAACCAACACATGAGTGAAGCAGTTGGGGAAAAGAAGGTATGCTTAAAAAGGTTAAACTTTTCACAGGCTGGCAGACTGGGAGTATGGGCTGCTCACGAAAACCCAATAACAGCTTCTCTTTGCCACTCCTGGCCCACCATTAGAGCAGCTCCCTGATCAAATGGATGCCATCTGTCTGGTTGGGCTTCAGCAACAGCACCGCAGTAAGCTGGTTGGCTGGCTCAGACTGACACATCCTATCTCATTCTTTTGCATACACACAAGTTAATTTGGTCTCTCTTTTTCACAAACACAAACACATAGACAAACGAGTGACTCCAGCCAGACGCTGCAAATGTCCACGGGAAATAGGTGGGTTGCAACTAGCACCTTACTGGGAATGAGATGTAACACATAAACGATGATCGATGATAGTACAGTCATTGGACGGGGGACGTGAGATTGATCGGCCAAATTTTCTCAGTGTTCAAACACGTCGCCGCTGTCTCCAACTGGCAGAAAGATTTGAACAAGATCCACACATTCATATTCACACAAAACTGGATTGTCTTCACTCTCATATTCTGACATCAGGCACAGGCATAAGCGTTTTGCCTAGGTAACAAGAAGAGATTAGCAAGATTAGCAAGTCATTACTTTAAGGTTATTAAAGGAGTGGAATTTTGCTTTTTTTTTAAATTTATTGCCATTATCAGCAAAAGACAGGTAATGAACAGTACAGAACAAGATTGCTTTGAGAGTAGCTTTCACCTTACATAAATGTATGTATGAGATTTCATCATACAATTAGAGAAAAAAAAAAAAAAAAACGGGAAAAACAGCCTTCCATTCGTATAAATGTATATTTTTCCAGATTACAGTGTGAAGATAAATGTACATTCCTATTATATATATTTCTACATTGTCCACATTTAGACATACATATTACAGTTATGATGAAACCTATATGTTCATATACCATCATATATATGAACGAGAGAGAGAAAAAAAAACTGAGATAATCAAGGATTTGAGGCCATTCATTCATTTCATTCATTTTCTGAACCCGCTTTATCCTCACTAGGGTCACGGGGGTCACTTGGAGCCTATCCCAGCTACTTATGGGCAAAGGCGGGGTACACCCTGGACATTTCGCCAGTTCATCGGAGGGCTAACATATAGAGACAAACAATCACTCTCACATTCACACCTATGGGTGATTTAGATTAACCAATCAACCTATCACTGCATGTGTTTGGATGGTGGGAGGAAGCCAGAGTACCTGGAGAGAACCCACGCAGACACGGGGAGAACATGCAAACTCCACACAGAAAGGTCCCACTCCCCGTTGACTGGTGTTGGAATTGAACCCAGGACCTTCTTGCTGTGAGGCACAAGTGCTAACCACTGCACCACCGTGTCACCCTGGTTTGATCCTATCTCCTTTTAAAAATAGGGAGTTTTAGTTGTAACTGGGCTAATAAGCACTCCATCATATACATGTGTTTGACTTTATGTAACCATTGAACAGTCGTGGGGGGGGGGGTTAAGCTTCATCCGGTTGATAGTGATCATGTTTCTTGCAGTCATCAGAAGAATGTGTAGAATAAAACATTCAGCTTCAGTGAACCTGTGATCCGGAAACATATCTAATAAAAATACCAGTGTGTCCATGGGAATGTCCTTCTCCAAAATCCTCTCTATTTCTCCTTTAATGTTAATCCAGAATGACTGTATTTTAGGACAGTCCCAAAAAATATGAAAATGGTCACCGACCATACCACATTTTCTCCAGCAGTTATTGTCCGCATTGTTTTTAAACCTACCAGACACCAGAATCAAATTCTTTCCAGAGCTGGCAACCAATCCCACGGTGACGCCATGAGCATATGGAATTATGCATTTTAAAACATTTCCCTGTGGTCTACATAAACTGTAAATGCTCTGCTTGGGTCTGAATTCTTCATTAATTCAACTCCACAGGCCATCTTCAACCCTGTTTCTGAGTAATGACACCAGAAAGATCGTTTTGAACGCTGGCCCTTTAAATCTAAGGGGCCGTTTACACGGCGTCGGATTCAGTCGACTCCGGGAAGATTTCAGGATTTCGGATTAGCCTTCTGTTAACATGGAAACGGTGCCTAGAGTGCCTGAATCCGGAAACTTTTGAATCCAGGGTCCAGGGTGGAACGTTATCGATACGCTCCGCATTTCAGCTCCGTGTTAACGCGAGTCGGAGCGTTCCGGGGTAAAATATGACGTCACCCCATGTGCGCGCAGCCAAAAACCGCCAGTTAACCCACTCCAGGCCAGTTGGTGGCGGTAATGCGCCTCCAAGCTGGTTTGCCAGCTTCTATGACACAATAAAGCTGCAGAAAAAGAAGGAACAACCACAACAACAATGGCCGGTTTCAGAACAACATACGTGCTGCTAACTGTGCTCAGCTCGTCTGTCCAGACAAAGAAGTCCTGCGTCTTTGTACAACCACTCCCCATTGTTGTTTGTAAATAGTGTTGTCCGCCTCTTCTTCTTCTCCTCATTTAAAGGTTGTCTAAACCGGAAATCGTTTGTGCGCAGGCGCGTGTTTTACCGCCACTGTTTCACTACAGCTCTACATCGCCAGCTACTGGTCTGGCATGGCCACTACAGCGTATTCAGCCGTCCTCACGGACTCATGTTAACGCAGATCGTTATCATAGCGGCTTCGTCTTAACGCGGAATGATTTTATAACGCAAAGGAGAAATCTTTGCGGAGTGTTGCCGTGTAAACGTACCCTAAAATGTGCCACTTCATGCCCCGCCCCCTCCAGGTTGTTGACTGTGCTTTCTGTCCCGTTCAGCCACTTGTGTTCGTTAATACAACCAACAACTGAACATTTTAGGTAATCGTCTCAAAGTTTCGACACATTTTCAGTATGGACTACAACCGCTGCTGCTGATAAACAATTATGGCGTACTTGGAGAAATATTCGTTGGAAGCCTTGACCTTATATGTGCAAATGTTGTGACATAACTAGTTATACACGTAACAAATTAAGCAGGAATTAAAATGGTTTGTAGAAATCCACTCAATTTTTGCCAAAATGTATATAAAGATAGCTTTGCAGCACCTGAAGGGCTCAAATTCAAATGTTTTGAACTATTAGGGCCCAAATACACCAATAAGTGTACCAAAGACTAATGAGTTTAGTCTATCCAGGTTAAACCTATAGTATATACTTCCTATATTGATTTGTAATTTTGCATGTACAGTACGAGAGCCACCTCCCCCTTTACAGCAATGTAATCCCCTATTGCTCATGAAAAGGAATATGAATGTGTTTTATCACCGCTGTCCCATGTGTAAGACACCTATTACGAGCACCCTTGTAGAGAGAGCCATGATTCTGAGTGGGGACTTATGAGATCTGCACACGCGTCTCATCCAATTCACTTTAGTATGAGATGGTGTGTTCATGAGAGCCTGTAAGACCTTACGAGGAGCCTCCAGTGCCTGCAATATCACCAATACTACTAACATTAGCACCCAGCACCTGTGGGTAAAGAGCAAGAAAGAGGTCCTCTTCTCTGCGGTGCCACTGTTACATAACATCGGTAATCCACAACTGTAGATTTTCATCTCCTCTGGCTCGAGAAAATCTCCTCTCATTGATTCAGCACTGAAGTGGTGTTCATACTAATTCCAGGTTTTCTTCTTATTCCACCCGTGTAGTGGTAGATGAAGCATTTAGTATGTCAACTGTTGCCTGTTTAATAGTGATGGGGCCTCAGGGTTCACGAAAGAAACAATTAAGTGCTTGCATAACAGATCGCTGTCACAAGCTTTGTGGATTGTTCATGCTTTTACTTAGGCTATGTTCAGACAGCAGGTCATCATGCACAATTTGGATTTTTTGGGTGAAATCCGATTTTTTTGTGTGCTTGTTCATATTACACATTAAATGTGACTTCTATCAGTTTTGAGTATGAACTGAATGCAACCCTGAAGTGACCCGAATGCGCCAAAGAGGTCCTGACATAATACTGACAAGGTTTTTACTGCCAGTTCTCCTCTTGGAACGCAGAATTGTGTCGTTCGTCACATTTCAATGACGTAAAGGGTGAATAAATGTGACCTGGCCATTCAGAATGAAGTCACACTGCAAAATATTAGATATGTATCGGATTTAGGACCACATGTGAAAGTGGCCTGGGTCAGATTTGTGCTGTTCAAACGGTCTTTAACAGATCAAATACAGGTCACATATGGGCAAAAAAAAATCAGATTTTGCCTGCAGTCTGAACGTAGCTTTAATCACAGGGACTCAAAAACCAAAGAAATGTAAGGCAGTTCTTAACCCTTGGGGTCCACGGTCAGGGCCCCGTGGCTGAATCACATGACATATTCAACACGTCATAGCGTCGTAAGTTGGTCACGTAGCCCACTGGGGACAGTTGCATTTGAAAGTGCAGACTCAAAACCTTTTCCCACTTTCTCCCACCGAAGAAAACGCCAATGTAAAGATATGCTTTTATGTCAAAGATTTGAGTATATTTTGAATTTATTACAATTTTGATTCTATATACCTAATATTTGGAACCAATATTCACTTTTAAAGTCTTTGAAAAGGTTCATTAAGCATCTTTGTGTTATTTATGCAATAAATTCTATACATTTTTCAAATCGGATTTTATATTTTTTGTGTGTTTTTTGGCCTTTTGTGTTGATTTAGTTAGTTAGGTTAAAGTAAAAAAAAAAAAAGATGAGATAAATGAAGTTGTGCTGAAAAAATTAGCTTGGGTATAGTTAACATTTCATTATATAGCATATAAAGGCAAAATCAAAAGTACTCCACAACAGCCAAAATAGGCTCAGACCCCTAAGGGCTAATGGTAAGCTGTTGTAGATCCAACATGGAGCAAGTGCAAACATTTTAGTGATGCTAGATTTTAAAATATTAATTATTTTTGTTGATTTCAGGTTCTGCATTACAACATTCTAACCAGACTGGAATGCACAGCATTATTTATGTGACTCCAACAGACATGAAAACAACAATACTATTTTATCATGAAATTCCTTAT
The DNA here is from genome assembly GCF_902148855.1 of Sphaeramia orbicularis. NCBI lineage: Eukaryota > Metazoa > Chordata > Actinopteri > Kurtiformes > Apogonidae > Sphaeramia > Sphaeramia orbicularis. The sequence goes on along the minus strand of NC_043961.1, from coordinate 23,374,884 downwards.
AACTCTAAACCCAACTTTGAGAAAAAAAAAAAAAAAAGTCAGAGTGCAAACCGGCCCAAATGGAGTCACACCAGGCCATAATGTTTTACTGGCAGCTGACATCTTCTGTGATTTTATTAAATTGTCCTTACAGGACTTCTCATAGGAAGTCAGAGCCACCACAGGCAATAATCTTCCTCAAACATCACGCCGTAAACTTTAGTCCCATATTCGTCTATCTTTATTTGAAGCGTCCCTTTGAGCCTGAACAGCAGTTAATTTCCAGATTTATTTGACATTGTAAATTCGTCCTGTAACGTAAAAGCAATTAAAGATAAGTGAGCAGAAAATAATGACACTGTATGCGATAAAAGCGTGGCATGCACTGCAGTATTAATGGATAATGTAAATGAGATATAAACAGACCTAATAAGGTTTGTGACACTGCTTTTCCCTAGTTTGAAAAGTTAACAAAAGTGGTTATCTGGCAGGATTTTGTAGACCTGTGCTCTGTATCAAAATCTACCACCACAGCTAAGGTATAATATAAGGCTGAAAATGAAACAGTTCTACTGCTCTCCCTTCATGTTTGATTTGATATCTTTTTTAGTTGCACATCTACATCCAAGTCACAATGCTTTTATCTATAGTGGGTAATCTGATGATCTTATATCATAGACACTGGCATATGAGGTGTTTAAATTATGCATTAAAAACAGATTTTCATTATTATTTCAATATCATTCATAAACTATAGTGAGAATAGAGATATCCTTCATGTAATATTACAGAAATCTATGCAGTTTCTGGTCTATTTTTACAGTTTATAGGAGAGGAAAGGTCACAGTTCAAACTGAGCATCATGATAGTTATAAAAAAATATTGCAATGTGATCTTTTGACCAAATCAACCACCTGTAGTTTGACATAGAGTATATAGAAGGGTTATACTCTACCTTTTTTAACAACTTAATGTATGTTTCACATGGCATGTCCCCAGAATTCATACATGTCAGTAAATTTTCAATTCAGAATATTCATTGTGCCATGTCTGTAAAACTCCATACGAACATTTACAGACACAGATATTTCACCATTATTCAGAATATGATCATAGCAACAGTATATTCTGAATTTTTAATGAAACACTTTCCAACAAAGACATGGAATTTTTCAATTTTTTGAGGAATTATTCTCCCTCAACTATTATTTCTATCCTAGAAGCCTAATATTAAAGATCAAAGCCAAATTCTGCAAATGATAGCTAGTAAAACATGTTATCAGAGCTGACCAATTAGCCTATCTCTATAGTCGACATCCTGCCAAATCCTGCCAGTGTGCCAGAATCATTCTGCTGGGTCTGACTGATCTGACATCATAAATATGCTGTTTTACACATGGCTGTTTCCAGACCTGAAAGGGACCTGTGTTTATCACTCCATCAAGTGAACACTTTAAAATTTTGAGTGACATTTTGTTTTTGTTCTTTTAAATGGAGTTATGCATTTTAAAACATTTCCCTGTGGTCTACATAAACTGTAAATGCTCTGCTTGGGTCTGAATTCTTCATTAATTCAACTCCACAGGTCCATCTTTAACCGTATTTCTGAGTAATGACACCAGAAAGGTGGTTTTGAGCGCTGGCCCTTTAAATGCACATAGGCCACTTCACACCCCACCCCCTTTCAGATTGTTGACTGTGCTGATCTGTCCCGTTCAACCAACAACTGAACATTTAATGCAATCAGCTCAAAATTTGGACATACTGTATTTTCAGTACGGACTACAACCGCTGCCGCTGATAAACAACTATGGCGTACTCGGAGAAATGTTCGTCGGAAGTCTTTACCTTATATGTGCAAATGTTGTGACGTAACTAGTTATAGACGTAACAAATTAAGCAGGAATTAAAACGGTTTGTAGAAATCTACTCAATTTTTGCCAAAATGTATATAAAGATAGCTTTGCAGCACCTGGAGGGTTCAAATTCTAACTTTTTGAACTATTAGGGTCCAAATACACAAATAAATGTACCAAAGACTAATAAAAGTGGGTTTAGCAAAATATCATCCCTTTAAGTGTGGACTGGTCTGCATTAGTGCTGATGGATAAGTCATATTTCTAGATTTTTCACATCTTTTTTAATCACTGTGGTACAATGAAGAGGTGTAAATAATAAAATAATAACAATAAAAATAATACTAAAAGCAGGTTTAGCAAAATATGACCCCTTTAATGGTAATTATAAAGCCCTGAGTCTTGTTTTAGACTGAAAAGAGCAAAAAACAACAACTTTATTTTTCACAATATGTCCATTTTAAAGCAGTGTAGATATTAGAATGTCAGGGCAAAGAGCAACCTGTCAGAAATACAGTAGATACTAATAATTCTGTTCTCTAATGAGCCGCATATGGAGTTTTATTTCTTCTTTACCATTCAGCTTTTATATATTTTTACCCTCACTGGCTAAGTATTTCTTTAACACCCTTCATATCATTTATTACTCTACCCTCTGGTATATAACACCAACTACATTACACCAGTGGAACAAATAGGCCCATCCCTTTGAATATGCATCCCCTCAAGCCTTCCCCAGCTGTATCTGTGTGTGACATTTTCTCATTTGCTGAAGAGCTCCAAAAAAAAAAAAAAAAAAAAAAAAAAAAAACTGTGATGCTGTCTGCCGGCTTGCCCTCTCATGTGAATCATCCAAAATTGTAATAGCATCACTACTGTACAAAGACCCTGCCTGGTGTGACTGCCCTGACAGGAGGCATACAGCTCCCCCACATCCCAATAAACTTTGAGAAGCAGCCATTCCTGTCATTTTTTTTATGTTCAGCGTTATGCTCGGCTATGAACAGAGAGTTATGTGACTCTTCTCTACAACAGGACGGCAGATAAGGTCTGGAAATGTGACATCAATGACTAACATAGTGAATGAGTAATAAGGAAGACCATGACTAATATAAGAGCTGAGGATGAGCAAGGCTTGTTTCTTTTTTGCCAGCTCTGGATTCTGTAAAAAGGAGAAAAATGTAGCACCCAATCTAGACAGAGGTGCTGCTCACCCTACTGAATGTATTACAAAACATTTCTGCATTTTATTCATGGTTAAATCAAAGACCTACGCTTTGATTAAACCTGGGAGAGAAGGGGATTCGTGTCAAGATGCGAGTGCAGTTCTATGCAAGGTTTGCACTCAGCAAAACAGGGGAAGTGGTGGAATGTAATACTAAAAGCTAATATACAGTAAGTGAGCCAGAGGTACTCCTTCTCTCTTCAGTGAAACATCACACTGCCACTGCGCGTCTTTGCATCTGCTGAGAGTGAAACTAAAGCTCTTGATCCTGACGAGAGCAGAGCACAATGGCTCAGCTCTGTGCAGACTTTTCATTACACGCTTACACATTGAATCACGCACATATATAGATACATATACTGTCAATGGTGGAGAGAAAACTAGTAAGCGCAGAGGAAGTACAAAATACAGCAGTACAGGGTCTGTCTTTGTGAAGCTGAGGGGTAAGAATTTTGTCTAAATGTCCTACGGATGTAAAAGCAATACTGCATCATTAAAAAAAAACTGTTTTGTTTTTGCAGCTCTCAGGGCTTCACGTGAATTTAGAGCAAAAAACTATTATGTTAAGGGATGAGGTGAGGGACAGAGTAATACATCAGTGCGGTAGTCCTTTATTTAGGATGCATGTTTTCCTTGCAGTTTGTATCTTGGAAAAGGCTGAAATCCACAAGGATGGGAAAGAAGATGTTATGATCAAAGACAGCATGCGGAATGGTATTCAGCTCTATCAGTTCCTTTCACCTTACATTCTTATTTTGTACTCGTCTAAGCAATACTCATATTTTTCGCTGATGCCTTAGGGGAGCACATTGAACAAGTTCCATAGAGCATTTATCCTCATTTAAACTCCGCTCACAAAACTTACAGAAAGCAGGTCAAAAGGTCCTTTTGTTGGAAAAGCTCCGTATCTCATACCACTTAAAACCTTTGGGATGTGAGATGAGGAAGAGAAAATCCTATATTGCCTGCCTGGCAGCCTGAGGTTCTAAGTAATATTTCCTTGCAAATACACAGTGCCAACTTTATTCAGTTTCCCAAGATAATTTAAGTTAAACGTGTCTTTTTTGGCAAAACCACAAAGGAAACCGACATAAAGGGAAGTTTGTGAGTAAGAAAAAGCAGGATTGGGATAAAACCCATAGGAAGATGAGCTGCACGGTTAATAGGCAGACGAATGTGTCCACAGAACGACAAAGACAAAGGGCATAAAGGATAGGAAAGAGACAGTGTGTGAGAGAAAAGGCTCCTCTGAGTCATTAAGCTACAGTGAGAGACATGGAGGTGCCACCTCATCCTTCATTCTTTCACTTTCCTGGCCAACAGGTGTCGGGCAGCGAGGTACGAGGACACTGAGCCATGTTCAGTGAACCTGACATGTGCTGCAGATACTGCTGAAAATGAAGATACATTGCAAAGCCAGTGGATACTAATTGTCCTGCTACATTTTCAGCAGTCTGTCACCATTCTTTCTATGTACAGTACAAGTGACTGGCATGTTTAATACAAAATACACAATAGTGTGAAAAACCACAACACTGTGCCTGACACATATTAAAATAATACACTGTCTATTTATTCAGGTATATGGCTCTGTCCATCTCATGTGTCTTATTTCAGATGGTTGTGACGAACAGTTAACTGTGACATCTCAACATAACGTCCATTATTAGAGCATCCGCTGTCAGATAAAGCTGTGATAAAACAATACGATGCTGCCTCGGCGCAGCAGCCGCATGGATTCATCGAGACACATCAGACAAGACAAATAGACCTGAGCTAATGCTGACAGAGCACCCCGGGTGGAAAATTTAGACAGACTTTCAATCATTTGCTTGACAAGTGGGGACATATTCAACCAAGAGGATTTCTGTTCCCATAATTCCAAACCCCATAATCCATTTTTGTACCCTGTCAGGACTCAAATGAATGATACACTGGGCCAAACTGAGAAAGCAAGTCACCTTGGCAACAAATTGAATATATGCATCTCAAGTTTCATAATGGTGTGAAAACAGTTTTGAGAAACAGAAGGCACACAGATGAAGTTGTTTTCACACATTTTGTAGGTGTACATGTGTACGTGGCATATATGAATTTATGTAGTAAAGACATCCTGGAAAAAATACTCGAATTTAAATTAAAACAGACAGTGCTGCATGGATAAAATGTCTGCATGCTCTTGGTACCAGTTTTATGACAAATAATACTGATTGTTTTATACATATTGGCCCAAAATGAAAGCATTTAGAGAGTAAATTAGTAGTATGGCTAAGACAGCATTATTTGTCTGCCAGTGGGTAAATTAGTTGCTAGGGCAAAATAAGTCCTCTGCAAACAAAACACTCAATGAGTAACATTTGTCCCCCACAGTGATTTTAAATGATGCCACAAAGTAGCTCCGCTGCATCACAATTACCTGGCAGTGTGTCTCTTTGCTCCATTAACATAAGCAAGCCATTTCACTTCAGCAAGACACTCTTAAAGGGACTGAGAGGCCTTGAGGTGATAGAGAAGCACAAGATACTATATGAATAAAGATGCTAATGATCTACGATACAGTAACTTCCTACTCCTCTGTTTAGTATAAATAAAACAGATGAGCTGTAAGGGGTTGGAATAAATAAAATATGACAGGAAAAAGGAGACAGAGGGCCTGGAAATAGACCGTGAGGTGTAGACATACACATACAACACAAGGTATTGCTAGACGGTTGGGATGTTAAGAATACTTCACCATGTTTAATGATTTGTCAATTTTCATATTCTGTTCTTTATTGGAAATATCTAAGGAATGAGCCATCTGTGTTAAATACCACCTGTACACTCTGTCTGACTCAATTATGTGACTTCAGGGGGAAGACAGGATCTAATCTGCTGTCATAATATGCATCAGACTTCACCGCATGTGGTGGATCTGGAATATAAATACAAATTAACGATAAGGCAATCGTGCCCCATGTGAGAAACTAATAGATAGCTCATCATGGCAACTTTAGCTGGATTAGAAAAGACTGATCTGATGTTACTATGAGTGAATTATTGAGATTTGAGGTCATTTCAATTTTTATATGGAAATATTAATTCAGTTCTTTTGTTACTTATTGATTCTGCTTCTTATTTATTATCCGTTTAAATTCTAAAAGGGTTTTGAAAAAGAAAAGAGGTCAAATACCCTGATATAACTTGTACTAAATGTATATTCAATGTCAGATATTAAGTGTTAATATCGTCAAGTCATCTATTTTCTTCTCTAATGTGAAGCCACACTAACCCTATCCCTACCTTGATGCTCAAACCACAGTCGCCCGGCTCCTCTTGATGTGGAGGAGCAGCAGTATTCATGATCTTGTTCTTTCAGCCACTAGCAACCACTAGTGACCACAGGTGAGGGTCGAACTGTAGATTAGTGGTTTAATTTCTTCACCTCAACAACCTAGTTTTACCAATGACACGCTGACTTAAGACACAAGATCTCAGTTTCCAAGTGTAACCATGTCCTTAAACAATGTGATATCATGGCTCTCGTTAATATACACGGCACTTTTAATTGGCATGTCATCTGTACGCATTATAAGCTTTCTGCGTGTATGTTCACACCGTTAGTAGCCCCCTGTCCAACCTGAATAGATGCATCAAATACCACACACTGAGGGTTACAGATTATGGTTATGGTTATGTGAACCGGAGATCTTGCCATAAATTAGTCTTTAGTCTATAGTCTATCCTTGATATGTACAGCAATTTTGTGTTTTATGCATAGTCAGAATTTAGTCTGATAAGTGAGGATTTTTGAGTTACTTATGGAATCTGACAGGAATATAGGGTAGGTGAAGGATGGCGTAAGGAGGCAGGAGATTACAAGTTTCGAATGGTTTACTTTCTTTTTTATATAATTCTTTTGTTGTTTGATTTTATTGCAAATATTAAAAATAAATAAACTACTAAAATAAACAAACATAAACTGAAACGCTATCAAATGGCATTGACTAACACGCAAAAGGTCAGAAATGCATACGTATAGCACGCCAAATGCCATAAGAACTGGCGTGACATACAACGCAGTTTCATGAGATCAGTCTTCCTTAAAGTGAAACCAGAGGCTGATCTGAAACAAGTCAAATAGGAGAAGAGTAAACAACTATTTTCTCAAAACAGTTGGTTCTGTGACAGTCAGACAATTGTGATGATCTTTAACATATTATCCATAGACACAAATTACAATGCCACTTGGTGAGATCTAATATTAACAAAACTATCATTTTGTGAGACAGTGACAGTTTGAGATATCACTACAGGCTGGGTCCATTTATGGCAGCTCTACAATCTGTAATGTAGCCAAACCACAAACACATGCGTAATTATATCTCTTTAAAAAGAGCAAAGTGCTGTACGAAAAAATTAGATAAACCACAAAAGGATGAACTACATTTTTTTAAAAAATGAATAGCTGAGTATACAGTTATACCAGGAGAAGGTTTCTGATAAAGGTACATTTTTATCAAGGGTAAAAACTATCCAAACATGTCAATAATCTCTCATCAGAGCTAAGAAATCCACTTATCTGCACTGCAAGGCTACCTGTTCTAAGTATCAGAAGAATATTCAGTGGCATCAGGGAACTGAGACAATTAGCTCTCAGTGAAACATGTGATTGAAGCTTGAGCTAATTTGCCATGATTTAACCTTTAGAGTTTTATCAACATTGAAACTGGCTGGATTGGATTTGTATATCTTAATCTCTCTGGTTACATTCGCAACAGCACCAACAATGCACTAATCCAGTAGTTAACAGTTTATGAAATAGATTAATTCAAGGTATCAAATGCTAAGGAAACAATTCACTACTCGCTTTTCCATTGGACATCTGCGCAAAACTTTACCGATATTTACTAAATGTTGAAAAAACAGAAGTGCGAGGGGGAAGATGAACGTACCATCAAAGGATCAATGGATAACTACGATCGAGGACATATTTCTAATGGAAAAACTAACACACAGATCGAGACTACAAGAACCGCAAATGAACAAAAAGTGGAAAAAATGGACATTATATAAGCAAAATAATTGATAAGACTGTGCTACCCAGACTTATTTATGTTGTTGTGTTTTCTCTTTGTTGTTGTTCTTTTAAAACTAATAAAACATAAGTTATAAAAAAAAAAAAAGAAACAGAAGTGCGTAATGTCGGTTTTTCCATTAAATCACAAATGCGATGATTTGTTTATTTATTATCGCGAGACGACACGAAAAGTCATTCCATAAACATGGCAATGAATGTAAATATGATGTTGATTTACAGATGTATTCATTATTATTATATATTACTTCTATCTTGTATTAAATTAAAAGATGATTGAGTTTCCTGGTGTTTCCACACATACTGAAACATGTTTCTTCTTCTTCTTCGCTTGTTGTAACGCACGTCAACATCTGTTTTTTTAATTCACCTGACTCTAGTTGTGAAAAAAGGTCTTTCCATTGCAGGTTTGCATGATATACCATTAGCGTTACACCCGAAAAACCACCTCTTGCCAGTGCAAAAACTTTTAATCGAAAAATGAAACTTTTGGTGAAATTTTCATTTTTCCATAAGGTAAATTTTTATGCGCAAGTTATATTTGCACAATTTGAGGGTCAATGGAAAAGCGACTTCTGTTAGAATTGAAACAAGAAAAATGTCATGATTCCAGACTGGTGTATCCATCTGCAATATAGTGGTGTTGCACATACAGACGGACATGTGCAAAAACAGTAATCTATTTTCCTTCAGTAGTAATGAACACACCTTGTTTACGTATAGACAGCTATGTACATCCTTGTTTGTAACCTTTGACTGTACTTTTAAAAAGGTTATTATATTTAGGAAGAAATAAAGAGAACTGAACTTGAAACTTTGTTCACCATCACCCCATACATGGCATTTTGGATTCAGTTCTAATTTGCGCCGAGGTTGAGCTCCCAACTCTAATGAGATGGTTAAATAAGTACACATTGTGAGTAAGGGGAGTTCCTAACAAGCTTGGAAAGGAAAACAACACCAACTAATTAAATGGAAACATGGTGAATCATGAATGAGCACATAACGTGTGGTTTCCGAGTTAAGACATTCAGAGTTTACCTCAAAGTGAATATCTGTGTGGATGGGTGGAGGTAAATGTTAAAAAAAAAAAAAAAAAAAAAAAAAAGCTAGGCCCTTAGAAAGTGCCAATTCAACCTCAATCCCTCCCTTTCCTCTTGCTGGCCATAAAACGCAGTGTAATAGGATTCCTAAGCTTTTCCAGTGACTGCTTCCACTATCACACAGACATTTAAGTGCACTAATCCATGACAAATTGTCTCATCTGATCCATGACAAATCGTCTGAGGGGCCGATCGAGACGAGAAGATGGAGGGAAGGGGGGGGGGGGCAGAGGGGATGAAGGGCTGACGGGGTGTGGCGGGGTACGCTGGGGAGGGGGGGCATAGAGAGAGTCCTGCATGGCACCTGAATGATCGGGCAGTTATTGCTTACTTTTTAGACAGGCTGCTTTCATTACCTCCAAGGGCATGCTGGGCGATGGAGAGTGATAGACCACACAGACCTGATGAGCTCTCCACCTAAGCCCACAGTTTTCAAAGCAATTATAATCCCATGTGGAGGTAGATTATAGGATTTGAGTTTCTCTGTCGGCAAAAGACGGGATTTGTAGATACCATTTTCAGAAAATTGATGTTTCTAATTAAATCAGTGCTATATAAAAGGGTATGAGTTTTAATGACGTACAGTGAAATTTACCCAAAGAGGTGGTTTTATTTGAAGCGTGATAGATTTATATATATAGATATATCAACATTAAATGGATAATAAAATGTCTTCTGCAAGGTAACTCATCAGACTCAGACATGCATTACATGTATGTGCGTATTGGAGTGTGCATCCGCCGCCCTTATACGTAGCTATACTTTTCCATAAGCCAAGGCTGCCAACTGGTTCAATGAGTTCCTCTTCATCCACTTTACAAAATATGATTAAGGCATCATCCATTTAAGTGACTGTAATTTAACTGAATTTTCTTTTGCCATCAATTCACACACTGATTAGTTCCCACAGTCTAATGAGGATGTAAATAAAGCTGATTTACTGGCAAAACAAAAACATAGAGAGCCTATGGAAAGTTGTTACTGAGGGTATAGATGGATGCCTTCACACCTCCACAAAAGAGGAAAAACAGTGAAACTACACTCAACCCACTTTGAAGATGACTGAGGCGTGTGTTCTCCTCGGCTAACACCGAGCTATTGTAATGAGGAGTCTGGGAACTGTGAAAATGAGTTGCAAGTTAAAAACGTGTGCGGATTCGTTTAGCGAGCCAGTGAAGCTAATTTCTAATCATTCTCAAACACTGCCAGAAATATCATCAATCTTCTGAAACAGCCATCCACTCTGCAATGGAAAGAAGAAGGGGGGGGGGGGGGGGGAATCAATTCATACTGTGTGGATGTATAGGCTCCACACATCTACCCTGTCCTCATTTACCAAAAGACAGCCAACCTAAATCAAGTTCAAGGTTTATTTCAGCAGCCTGTAATATCCTCTACCCATAAAAGCACAAAGATCTAAAAATAAATAAATGAATAAAAGCATACAAACTTCAACAGATACATAGAAAAAAACTTCAGCACTTCTATATTTTGATAGAATCAAAGAAGATGCAATCCCTAATTTACCAAACTCATCTCTGCTTATGATTTCTGCTGCTCTTATCTGACCATATGATGTGTCTTGTCTAATCAAAGTAATTCCATGTTGTCTTCCGCCTCAAAGACTATTCTAGACCGAGTGAGCTTTATGGCACATTGAACGAGTTCATTAAAATGCCCTCCAATCATCAGTGATTAGCTTTTACGAGCCATTTCAAGTCAGCGGACAGTGACATAACAGCACCACCACTGCTTTATTTAACAAGCCTTTCAACTGTATCCTTGCCGCCCATTCAGTGTAGTCAGGCGTGTTATTTGTCATGTACATGTGAAAATAAGAATGCTGCCACTTGAGTCATACTTCATTTTAGCCTTTGGTTCTGAGATTATTTTAACCCTGTAAAGCCTGAGTCATTAAATCATTGACAGAAAATTCCAGTTCTTTGAAACTGGAGCATTTACCGGTCCTTCTGAACAACCAAAAACTTTTTTTTTTCAAATATCAATTTCCATTAGGGATGTATCGATACCAGTATTGGGTATAGGGTTCGATACTCAGCGTATGTACTCCGATGCAACCGCACCAGTACCACTTACTGCAGCGTAACATTCGCAGTTAAGTGCAGCAGGTACATGGTGGTGCAGTAATGTCAGCAGTGTGGAGATTTTTCAAAATAAATGACGGTGACAAAAGTAACGCTGACTGCAAGTAACATTAACCCTTTCATGCACAGTGGTCACTACAGTGGACAGTTATTCTCCAGCTGTTCTCTTGTAAATTCATGGGTTTTGTTGTTTTAGTTCCATACGAGCCGACACAGTGGACGCTTATGCATCATCCCATAAACTGTAATTCATTCCATTACTGTAACTTTGCTGTTTTTGATAAACCTGATCTGCACCAACATGTGTTAAATCAATTGCTAATTGTTATTAGACTGTAATTAACAGTTTTCTTCATCAGAAAGGTTTTTTTTTTTGCATATCGTCTACATGAAGTTAGTAATAACTAGTATTAGAGTATGTTAAAATGTGAGAAAACATCAGATTAGCAGCATGAAAAATGTTTTTATTTCATAGTTTTCACACTGTATATCATTTTCTGATGATGGGTTTTAAATACATGGGGGGTTTTTTGCTTCAAAAATTAAACGCATGGTGCCCAGCTGAGTGGACATTTTTGTAACTCCATGAAAAATAGGTTCATAAAAAAATTTCAATTGCATTGTTTTTTTCATGCCTAAAGAGGAGTAAAAACACTTGGGGGAAAAAAACTCAACTAAGGTTCTCATAATTCATGCATGAAAGGGTTAAAGACACAGACAGATATGGACAGAGCATTCTGTCTTTCCTCTGCGTACATTCCATCCGTTTTCCAGGTGCTCACGGATGCGTACCCAGACGGAGAATACCACCGGGAACCGTGGAAGTAGCAGATCTGTTCAAAGAGCGACTGTGTGAGTTAGAGAAAAACTACTGACATATTCATGACAACTACCCTCAGCAATATCAACATTAGTATCCACATTAGTATTACTTCTGTCGTTTCCAAGTTTATTATTACTAACTTTCTTCTTCTCAAAAAACTTTACTTTTCTTCGTATGGTTAATTAAGAGCGGCGCCCCCTGGTGGATTTATTGAGAAACGCTCATTCCAACACATTAAATGTCATTAGCACCACTTTGTTACAGTCAGACTAATGACAACAATGACAATAAAGTACATTTTCAAAAGTAACTAAGAACTGTAATGGTATTATTAAGTACTCATATCAGTACTCGGTATTAGCAAGTACTCAAATATAAGTATTTGTACTTGTACTCGTTCTGAAAAAAAGCAGTATCGGTGCATCCCTAATTTCCATGTATTTCAATTTTGGATCATATTTGATACATCGGGTCTCAATGCTCAAATATTATTTTTGAAAAAACAAAAACCTAATATAGTACAAACATGTCTAACAAATTGGTAATTCAGTTTCAAAATTGGCAAAGTTCAGTCTCCTGACAATCTTGTAGTGTCACTGGAAAGACCTCTGGTGAACGAATTCCTCCCCTGTGGTGGATTATCCATGATTTGCATGTATGTAATTGTATACATCAGATTTTTCAAGACAAAAAAATATCACACTGATCATGTAGAGAGCTTCATGTATCAAATACGATACGTTTGGCATTATAGGGTTAAATGAACAACAGGAAATATACATAAGAAGACATTTGAAGTTCAGCTCTATACACTGTACTGCCTTGTCATCTCGGCCAACCAAAAAAAAAAAAAAAGTCAAACAAAACGTCAGTAGCAGGCCGTTATCAAAGCTTAACAGGCTAGTAGACTGCACCTTGAACAGGAATCATGCTGCTGTATTAGATCTGAGAATGTCTTAAACTGCCCTGTCAGAGTTGTAATAAAACAAAGCACCAGATAAAGTGTTGTTATATTCAGACTGCCCCTCTGGGTATTGATACATTATGAACGGGGCTACTGTATGAATACTTTAGCTGAACAATGGTAAATAAATACAGCAGCTGCTGAGTGGAACTTCAGGATAACACTTTTATCACATTGTACTTGCACTTTGATGTCATGAGAAAGACGTCAAATCTACAGTCGCTTCTACACAGTGCGCAAGTAAGGTTTTTTTTTTTTTTTTTGCACTTGTACGGACTTGTGATGGAGACCGATACAACGTGCTGTCAAGAGTGGCCTGGTTTGTGAAGCAGCAGTGTTGGCAGTGAGCACTTCAGCTCGCTGTGTTGGCAGGTGGGGAGCTGGGCTTCTGTGTGTCATGTCACATTCAGCTCATCTGTCAATGTAGTGGATTATTTCTTGAGAGACCAGAATTGGCTGCCCGAAATCAGGCCGTCATCAATCTTCGGCCGCGCCAGCAGGACGCTGGGGAGGCAGTGTGAAGCACAGGCTCATGGGAAAGGGATCGGCAGCGGGAGTGGCGGCAGCGGTAGTGGCGGCGGCGGTGCTTCCTGAGCAGGTGACGAGGCAGTCGGGCAACTCGTTACTCAATCAGCGCCCTAGCTTCGACTACGCCGATTTGTCACAAGACATTTGCAAAAAATAAATGTGATCTTGAAACTTTATCTCTGCAGTCACATTTTTTTTGGGGGTATGCACTGTCAACTCACTGTTGCAGGAGGCAGATAAGCTGATTTCTCAAACATTGTTAGACGCTTCAACAGGCTGGAGGATTACATCTGCACCTAGCTCAACCTGACCTTCACTTTCCCTCCCCAGACACCCACACAGCCCCTTGTTTGCGTATGTCTATGTGGGATGATTTGTGAGTTTTTGTACCATTCAGTCTCTCAGACAGTCGACTGGGCTATATGCCAAGTAATACAAGAATTTATTTCAGGACATGGTTTCTTACAAAAAAATACCCCACTACAAGACTAAGACTATGTTCAGACAGCAGGTCTTAAAGCACAATTTAGATTTTTGGGTGAAATCTGAATTTTTTTGTGTGCTCGTTCATATTACAAATTAAATGCGACTTCTATCAGTTTTGAGTATAAACTGAATGTGACCCGCAAGTGCAAAAGAGGTCCCGATGTAATAAGTGATCATGCCTGTGTTTACAGAAGTAAGTATATTTTTCCCACCTGGGATGCAGAATTGTGATGTTTGTCACATTTCAATGACATAAAGATCGGATAAATGCGACCTGGCTGTTCAAACTGGAGTCACATTGCAAAATAGCAGATACGAATTGGATTTAGGACCACATATGAAAGTGGGCTGGGTCGGATTTTTAAAAAATCAGACTTGTGCTGTTCAAACTGTCTTTAACAGATCGGATTCAGGTCACATATGGGCAAAAAAAATCTGATTTGGGCCACTTTTGTCTGCAGTCTGAACGTAGCCTTCATCACAGGAACTCAAAAACCAAAGAAGTGCAAGGTAGTTCTTAATGGTAAGCACTGGTTCTGATGCAGATCCAACATGGAGCAGATGCAAACATTTTAGTGATGTTAGATTTTAAAATGTTGTTATTTTTGTTGCATTTACACCATTTTAACCACACTGGAAAAAATCTGACTTGTGCTGTTTAAACTGTATTTAACAGATCGGATACAGGTCACATATGGGCAGAAAGTCAGATTTGGGCCACATTTGTTTGCAGTCTGAACGTAGCTTTAATCACAGGGACTCAAACACCAAAGAAATGCAAGGCACTTCTTAATGGTAAGCAGTGGTTCTGATGCAGATCCAACATGGAGCAAAGGCAAACATTTTAGAGATGTTAGATTTTAAAATGTTATTTTTGTTGATTTCAGGTTGTGCATGTACATTGTAACTAAACTGGAAAAAATCTGATTTGAACTGTTTAAACGGTATTTAACAGATCGGATACGGGTCACATATGGGCAAAAAAGTCAGATTTGGGCTACATTTGCCTGCAGTCTCAATATAGCTTTAATCACAGGGACTCAAACACCAAAGAAATGCTAGGTAGTTCTTAATGGTAAGCAGTGGTTCTGATGCAGATCCAACATGGAGCAAATGCAAACATTTTAGTGATGTTAGATTTTAAAATGTTGTTATTTTTGTTGATTTCAGGTTGTGCATGTACATTGTAACTAAACTGGAAAGAATCTGATTTGTGCTGTTCAACCTGTCTGTAACAGATTGGATACAGGTCACATATGGACAAAAAGTCAGATTTGGGCTACATTTGCCTGCAGTGTGAACGTAGCCTTCATCACAGGGACTCAAACACCAAAGAAATGCAAGGCAATTCTTAATGGTAAGCACTGGTTCTGATGCAGATCCAACATGGAGCAAATGCAAACATTTTAGAGATGTTAGATTTTAAAATGTTGTTATTTTTGTTGATTTCAGGTTGTGCATGTACATTCTAACCAAACTGGAAAAAATTTGATTTGTGTTGTTCAAACTGTCTTTAACAGATCAGATACAGGTCACATATGGGCAAAAAAGTCAGATTTGGGCCACATTTGTTTGCAGTCTGAACGTAGCCTAAGTTTATATCCAAAAGACAAAGCAATAACACAGCATGCCAAATTGCAGGGTATGTAGTGAATGCCTGTCTGTCATAAAGCAGTTTTGAAGATAATCAATCAATATTCTAAACTGGATGACACGCACAGGTCTAAGAAAGAACACCCTTTCTTTAAATTGTTTTTCCAGTGAACGATATTTTGAATCTAGAACTCCAATTGCTTCATCAATCGAGCCATTTTACAACTTAATTTACTGCCAGGCAGATGTTATATCACATCTTTTCATCATCCCTTTGAAACTGAAACATTATTTGATTACAGAAAAACAGCAAAGCATGAAAGTCAATGGATTTTTCAAGGGAAGACATCTTTTTTTGCCACGTCCTACATAGCCATATCTATTTATATCTGAGGGTTCTGGCCTCAATGAAACCAGAGAGCTTCTCAAATTATAAAATCAATTCTAATTCAAATATTCATCATAGCATTTCAATTCTGAGAGAGCAGTTCTGGTTAGATCGGTTAACGCCACTCTACGGCTGAGTAAGATTGATGTCAGTATAATCCTCTTAAAAAATACATGATATACAGTAAATTGTACACTTGGAGAGGCGCAGAAAAACAGCAGACAGAAATATATTCGCTCTGTGCGACCAGTGGTGATAGACGATTATCCCCGGGAAGCCTGCTGATTAGAAATAAAATATTCTAACATATCCTGAGATTATGATTGTCAGCATCAATTATTGCTGTCACCCATCACAGTTTGTTGATTTTAAAAGTTTTCCAGAGGGTATTTGTGTGAATTAACACTGGAACAGACTTTGGGTCTCAGTGTGAATATTGTCAACACCACTGCTGGTAAAGTTAACTAACATCTCTCCTCTCATTACTCCTCTCTGACATTATTCGAACTCCAAAGGCCCAGATAAAACCTAGAGCAGAAATCTGAAACTTAAACAGATCACATCAATGGCGTGTATGTTTACAGCACAAGACTGCCTCCTTTTAGACCTGATGTGTCCTGAGCACGGCTCCAGTATCCTCAGAGGACCCATGAAAATGCCACACCATAATGACTTCAGTGAGAAAATGGTGTGTAAGTGTGGGAGCAGGTGCATGTGTACTGTCCTTAGTGTCGTATGCAGTAAGCGTGTGAGTCGATCTGTCTGACAGGAAACCTTCCAGAGAACTCTTAGCTGTAACCATCCTTTCTTGGATGACTCTTCAAGATCTAGCCCTAGTGTGATGGTTAGGGGGAAAGGGGGGGGGGACTTATTTTTTTCCCCTTCATTGCATTATTCAAAAGACACTTACTGAGCCTTGCACTTCCTTGTACATCTTTGGCACCAAGCTCGACTTGCCAACCAGTCAAAAAACATAAAAACTAGAGGCCAGGCTTTAAAAATTCATTCAGAGCTCTCTGTCGCTCATCCCTCACCCTCTTGTTCCAATTAATGGGACCAGAATACTTTGAGAACTTTCCATCTATCATAGCTAGGATTTTCATGTGTCAGCTGTTCCACAGTAAAAGTATGCCAATTCTCTGACATGCTGCTTAAAGTCACCAATGCTCAACACAACCATGGAGAATTTTATGCAGGATTCTTTTCCTTTTGCTGTGCTTCAATTACTTCCTTTGCACTCTGCATTGCAACACATAGAGAAAACCAAGCAAAAGATAGCATCAATGTTTAACAACTGCTTAGCTTCCAGCGAGAACCCCTCTCGTTACGAGGGTTCGGCATGGGAGTCGTACTCATTGTTAGAAGCTTAAAGAAAGCCGTTGCTTGAAAGAACCTTTGCCATCCTTACTACAATTCCACATACACCATAAGCAACGCTGGTAAGCTTTCCCATAATCTGAGAATTAGATCCGCCTCAGCATCTACCCTCCCCTTTTGCCCCTACGGTGCAGAAGGCATCAGGCTTAATTGCCAAACATTTCCAGTGCAAAAGAGGGAAACATAATTGTCATTTCCATCTAAGCCACAATGATCAAAGCTCCCCTGGCTACCAACACAGTAATGGGGATTTATGCCTACAGCTTGTCCTATTCGTAACAGTCTGCCAGCAAGATTCAGGGCGCAGTAGTTGAAAATTCTTCGCCGCATTCACAAATCCTGTTCCTACCAGATCATTTTGGAGGATGCTCTTTGTCTCACTGAGTTCCTAACTTTAGATCCACAAACAAGAGTGCACCTCAGGTAAAGAAACAACACCTATCATGTCTTCTCCGTAAATAACTCAAAATGTTACCAGATAGATAGATTCATATACACCCAAATCTAAGTATGCAAAATGCAATTAGAAGCACCATTAGCACTTTTCCTTTGCTTATCCTGTATGACTGGAAGCATAGTGAATCATCGTGTTACAGTACACTGCCGTGGTAAATCATTCTGACATACTGCAGCAGTCTCTCGCTGTTGCTCTTTAAACAGCCAAAGACGAGAAGCGCTATCCCATGGAGAGGGCAACGTCTCACACTCCAACACTGCTCTTTGAAGCCGAAATCTGACACAGAAGCACACATACCCAGGGTGAGGATGTCGGTGCGGCCGGGCCGGGCCACATGGTGCTGCTGGATGGTCTGGTAGAGTGTGGCCTGGCACAACAGCAGGAAGCCGAGGCTAATCCACATGGCCAACAACCAGGACATGGTAAGGCCGGGTCTGCAGGACAGAGCACAGCAGGACAGACACAAGGAGAAAACAGGGGTAGTGTTACAGCATGTCATTATATCTAGTCAAACACAACACACACAGACACCAACAATTATAGGCAAAAAAAAGGCTTTCGGATACAGTTGAATTATTTAATCTTGTCCTACTATAACTGACTTACAAGTGTGTATATTCTGTTAAACACACGCTAGGAATTAAACAGTCAAGAAACAGATGTCTGATGGAATAAAGAAGACGACAAACCGGAATAAAAAGACTCAAATGATCAAACGCAATGTAAATCTTAGCAGTGGCCTTTTTTTTTTTCAAAACAAGCTGCAGTATAAAAAAAGATTAAAACAGGAAAAATATCTTCAGACACTTACAGAAATATAACTAGATTCCTTCATTAGGCCATAATACCTACACAATAATCTAAGCAATTTAGGAAAATTAGATTTTAATTAACGACAGCAACAACACTTAAGCTCAGAGTAGAGTGAAAAAGGCTGTATTCAGAAGCTCAAACAGCATTCTAGGAGATTTGTTTAGCCTCTGTTTAATGACTGCAAAGGGACAGCATATGCAGACACACCCTACCCCTCATTGAATCATGAGGTTTTCCTTCTTTCCAGGTGTTATTAGCACTTGGACCCCACAGTGGGACATTTAAAATCATCGCTCCAACTCCTCACCACGTTGACACTTTGTGTATTTGGCTTCCTGACCTCAGACTTTTAAAACAGCTGCTTATTCTATTATATTCGCTGAAACTGTAGGTGGTTCTTTGTGGAAAAAAAAAAGAAAAAAAAGAATCACTTTTGAGGAGAAAAATATTCCATTATCACTCAGTGGGTAAGTGAAATCACACAGGTCTCACTGTTTTCATTTGTCATATGAGGTGATGACTTGCTGTGAGTTAATGTTTAGGGTTTTTTTTTTTTTTTTTCCTCACATCTTAATAGTTATATAAGAGGATGTTATAGTATGCATTACTATAAGGAGTCTGTTTCATATCAGATGAAGCCTGTATGTGCACAAGTGTCTATGATGTTTGGAGAAAAAGTGTAATAATGAATGCAGGCCTGGTTGAGTCAGTTATTTCCAAAAAGCATCAAAGACTGTGAGACTTACTTGTTTGCTTAGATTTCACTATTTTGTGTTTTTCTGATCACAGATTAGATCCATTAGGCAACTAAATGTTCCCCATGTGTTGCATACACCCTCACTGACATTGAAGCTGCTTAATATTCACTGAAAATTAAGCATATAATTATTAACAGCACATTGTAAATCCCCTCCCCTGCACTAAATCCAGCATAATCCACGGTTTTGTGGAAATATGAACTAGTCCCGTGGGCATGTTTTTTTTTTTTTTTTTTTTTTTTTTAATAAACCACTGTATTTTCTCTGAGCAGATCTGGTTTCGTATTTAAAAAAAACAATCGTTGCGCTCGATTTGCACACTTCATCTGCATCCTGAACTGAGCTCCTCCCGGTTAATCGGAAGGCGACAATATATAAACGTGGATCTTTAAACAGCAGACGTGGGAAAAAAAAAAAAAAAAAAAGCAATGCACGGAACGACAGCAGAACTTAAGAGGACCAAAAAAAAAAAAGGCAGCATCTTGCAACATGACACTGACAAACTCTGCAATCGTTTTCTCAACGCAAGTGAGGATTTCATAAACATCCATCTTGTTTTCCACGCGAGACAGAGATAAGCCACATTAAAAGCGTCGGTTTTTGTGGGAAAGGATACAACAGCTCCTCGGTGCGTAATTGGTGAGTCCCGTTTCAGATAGTAAACGCGGTCGAGGAGTGGAAACAGCAAACACACCTGCAGGCACACAACCCACTCATGCACCTGCATGCACCAGGGTTTAAGCAAATTCACTCATTTTGTTTCTAGATCCCTGCAATACTTCTCCCGTGGACTCAACTTCAGCCTGATTTTCAATGCTTATCTCATAAAAACACATCAAGTGGAATTTAATTTCAAACATAACACTTATATTAAATAGTGCAAGTTTTATGGTAAATATGCTGTATTTATCTACAGTAAAGTTATATAACATAATCAAAAACAATATTATATACATGCTGGGATGTTTTGCATAATATCACATACAATATAAGGTGAATCATTTCCTCTTCAGTCTGTTTTTTTTGCTACAGGATGTTTTGCAGCACATGCATTTCCAAGATATAGATGTCCTAGAAAATCAACACTCACCCCACCCATCCTGTCCCCAAACACATGAGGTGTTCCTCGAAAGTCCCAGACCCTTACCTGAGCAGTGTGTTCAGGAAGAAAAAGGAGCTCAGTCAGAATTACCGCCTGCCTCCCCAGCAGACTCACTCCTCATTCTTAA
Source organism: Sphaeramia orbicularis (assembly GCF_902148855.1). Classification (NCBI taxonomy): domain Eukaryota; kingdom Metazoa; phylum Chordata; class Actinopteri; order Kurtiformes; family Apogonidae; genus Sphaeramia; species Sphaeramia orbicularis. The sequence goes on along the minus strand of NC_043961.1, from coordinate 23,354,123 downwards.
ACGCATCCATACTTTGAAGTCAGGGATTCCCACCCAAAATTCCAGTTCCAGATGAGGCGAACACCACACGAAAGGGGTTAAATGCTGTTCTTTCACTCAGTAGTCTCCTCCTCTGGACCCCTGCTGCTCAGTTTCCCTTTCAGATCCCTGGCAAAACAAACAGTCACCAAAAAAAAAAAAAAAAAGAAAAGAAGAAAAAAAAAGCAGAACACCCAGGGGTTTGTGTCACAAACTGGACAGGATTTGAGGGATGGGAAGGCTGATCATGTCAGTGTTGTATCAGCCACATACGTGCAGGTCTCTCTTTTTTTTCTCCTCCTCTCCTCCCTTCAGTGTCTGTGTCTTCTCCGTCAGTAGAACTCCTATGTTGTGATGACAGGGAGCTAATTTAGCCCCTCACTTCTCGTCTCCTTCTCACGCATGCAGCGGAAGGCTCCAGTGGAATGACTGCTCTGTCTGCTCTTGGCTGCGTCCCCCCATTGAGAAGCACTGCTGATAGTGTGAGCCTCAGTGCTCTCTCCAGCGCACTAAGTAGAGAGTCTGTGTCAGAAAGGCAGAGCGAGTGTGCAAGTGGCCGTGCGTGTATTACAATGTAGCCCAGCTGTAAAGAGAGAGAGAGAGAGAGAGAGAGAGAACTGAGAGTCAGATCACATGTCTTAAAGCAAGACTGCCCACTTCTGCATCAAGTCTTCATCAGCAAACGAAGCATGCTTTATTTATCCACCCTTCTATACATCGCAGCGTCCCATCTACATCAGAGAACGTGTGAGCATAGCCTTCAGCTCACTTTGTTGGAGTGCATCCGTCACTACATGCATGCAAGTTGGAGAGGGTGAGGAGGTGACGACGACTGAATGTGTCTCTTTTAGTCATCACCCCCCAGCATTTTGAGGGTGACAGTGAAATACGCTCCAAGCACAGCACTTTTTAATAGAAGTCAGAGTGCCTCATCAGTGCTCTGCAATCACCATATTATCCATTACAAGTCGTGCCGGTGCTCTTTCTATCTTTTTATGTGGCAGAGGGTTGGGATTTGTTTAGTAGGCAGCCTTCTCTGAATGTTCACACCACAAAAACAAACTTGGCTCTGTAGCGGCAGCCTGAAAGAGCATTTGAGCATCCCTGTGTCACTTGCTCAAAAACTGAATCTACTGGCTCTGAAGGAAAGACTCTGACTCTGTTTTGTATATATATATGTGTGTGTGTGTGTGTGTGTGTGTGTGTGTGTGTGAGAGGGTGGGTGGGTGGGTGTAGCATGTGTGTTTCCAGGCAGGTGAAAGTAACCAGTCGTGTTTGTGTGGAGTATGTTTTCTTCCAACACATTTTCTTCCATATGGAGGAGCTACCCTTTAACTCATTATACTGTTAACCAGACATTTACTGTATATGCCACTCCCACGCACCTGGCATGGCTGACTCACTCACAGTTTGACACTTCACAGAAAAATGCACTCTCTGCTCCTCCCGACAATACACAGCTGAGGGACTAAATAAGATGGCACACAGTGAGGGGGAAGGGAAAGTGAACCTGCTGATGAATATTCCGATAAACTTTCGAGTTGTTCCCCTTCTGTGTTCATGATCAGCTGTTAATTTCCTCTAGTTAATGTTTGGCTGTTTTTTTTTGACAAGTCTTGGTCAGTGTGCTGTGCCACAGGGTCTTTTGGACAATAGTGCCTGCTGATATTATCACCTCTCCTTGCTCTTGGTAACCCATAGCGTGAGGTGACAGCCAGATGTGCGGAACCCCACAGAGTTACAATCTGCAGAAAGTAGAAAAACACCCTGTAACAAAATAGAGGCAGCATGTGGGTGTATTTATTATTCCCTTTGTTGGATCATGCAAAGCGTGATGTGAGTATCATATAGGGGTGTGCAGAAAGCCTGCTGTTTGTTGAGGCGGCAAAATTTTGTTGATATTACACTACTAATTTTAGCCTATTAAATCCTGTAAAACATAATATTAAAGGGAAAGTCATGTAAAAACTAGCATTTAGTCCTTAACCCGAACTGATTCCACTTTTTCATCAACATAGAACAGGTGCTGTTCTGTTTTGCGCAGCTAATTCTGAAGCATTCCAAGCATTTTGAATAACAGTACTGCAAATTGGTATCCACCCTCATAATGGCTGTAATTTCCACATGATTATAGTTAGGAAAAGAGGTCAAAGTGTCGTATACTGAAGTGGGGGTATTATAGAGTAAAGGGGGCGCTTTGTGTTCATTCATGTATTCTGTGAGACTTTATCTGGATCTTTCCTCTCAGCTGGACTCCAAAAATAGCAGGTTTCCCTTAACTTGAAGTGTGAACTGCTGGTGTCACATCATGGAAAGAGAGGATAGAGAAGACAACAACAGTGGAGAAAAGTGAGAAAACATACAGTCTTACTAATGAAACCCAGTTTTGGTGACGATTTGTTTAGCTGCTGAGTTTTCAGGAAAAAAAGAAAAAGTAGCACAAAAAATGAACTATTCAAAGAGTTAGCCAAGGTTTCAGGTTTCACTTGAAGGCAAGAGAAAATAATAAACTAAAAACCAAACTCAAAAGAGAAGAGTCAGAAGCGAGGTAGGATAGGATAATGTTGGTACGTTGTGGTCCTGAGTGCATTGTGGGTTGACTCCGTTGATGATCTGTCCTTGATTATTGTACAGTTCTACTCAAAAACAGTGGAGCTGGTTTACTATGTGGAACGAAATTAGTAAGAATCCTGAAAAGAACCATCTGAAGAATTAGGGCAGGGGTTCCCAATCTTTTTTGGCCCGTAACCCCATTTTAACATCACAAATTTCTGGTGACACCAGACATTCAAAACAGAGACTTTTTATTTTTTTGCTAAAATTAATTTGTTTTTGATCATGTAATAGTTTGCTATACTATGTTGCAAATAAATGTTAATTTTAGACGACATTTAGGCTATATAATGTATATTATTATGGACGGAGGCAGAAAAGCCAGGTGTAGAGTACTGCACAAAGTGAGAATTTTATTTTTCTTGGTCAGGATATGTACAGTCAGTCCAGCTTGGATTTACAAGGCTGACAATTAATACTGAACAAACGATAGCTCAAACAATGAATTATGAAAGAGCTGCAGCATCTGAAACCGGCCACAATGAACAGTTGAAAGATAAACAGTACCACAGTGCTTCAGTTTCAGCTTCACAGTTTGTCATGTCTTTTATGTATTGGGATTGTCTCTATCAACTCACCACATGTTTTTTATTATAAGTTGTAGGTTTTTTTTAATCAATTACTAGAAATTTCAGGTGACCCCATTTGAATTCCAGGCGACCCCACATGGGGTCCCGACCCCAGCGTTGAACATCACTGAATTAGAGCCATCAGTCAGCACAGCGTGTATCTAATACCAACACTACCCGAGCTAACGTAGGCTAATTAATGGAAACACCCTCCACTTTGTATTGATCCAAAAGAAAACTAAAGACAAGTTGTTTTTTTTACTTTATTTATAGAACTTTTAAACATTTATAGAACTTTTCATTTAACAAATATAACATTTATAATTTCAAGTAATGTTTTCGTGATATAGAGATTGACACCGGACATGGCAAACAAACAGAACCCAAGAAGAAAAAAAAATAAATAAATAAAGCAATACAAACAAGACAAGCATAAAAAGACAATCAAGACAGTGCATTCTGGTACTGTTAAAGAAAGAAAGAAAATAAATAATTAAACAAAACAGGTCAATCACAATATAAACAACTAAAATGTATTTAAAGGTCCAGGCTAGGCAACATATTCACGCAGTGTAAAAGAGGCTCCCATATTTTGTAAAATTTGTTGATTGAGTTATTTAGGGTGCACCTAATTTTTTATGTTAACCATGAACAAGTAATGTTTTAATATACAACTGCAACAAACCAGGTAGGGCCAGAAAAAACTACTCAAAACCACTGTCTTTTGTCACATCAACACAAGCAGGTGGAACACAAACATCCACAGCGCTCACAGTTATGAGAAACACCACAAATAAAACTGTGGAGGCGAATTCGGTATTTGTATTTGGTTCAACCCCTGGTACCTGAGTTGAGGTAAAACGCTTCTCTCCTATAGCTGAAGAGAAAAAGGTCAAATTCGTTCAACCTGAATGTTTATTTTTTAGTTTCGTCTTTGGATTGCACCCCCTGAATAGTCACATATTTCTGTAATAATCTAATGGGAATACGATTATGAGTAGTGAAGCTACCATCTGGATATCAGCTGGGTAAAGCACACCACATGTTAAGTGACCAGATTCACATTAAGCGGGAACTGCCGAGTAATTACAGCATTGATTAGTGTTTCTACAGTGTCAAGCTGTATTTGCACAAAAAGGCTTGATTACCACTAAACGGGCTTATTTGTATCTGTGCATATGTGTTGGTATATCCCTTTGTCTGAGTCATTAATAGCGTTCACGGTTAAATTTCATTTTGCTGTCGGCGCTTAATGTCTTTATGATCTGTCCCATTGGACTTTGATGAAGGCGTGAAATGAAACAGACCCACAAACTAAACCTCAGAGGAGATTTTAAGATTGAAGGCATCCAAATTAATGCACATTCCGGTTAGAGTTATTGTGTGGATCTTTTTTTTTTTTTTTTTCTTCGGGTTGATTTGTTATGGGAGTCTTGTTTTTCAGTCTGTGTCTTCGTGAGCTGTGTAGGGAGAACGGACTGGGACAGCAGAATTTCACAGCAATTCTGGATTGTTGTCGTGGTCCCACCCCCCACACCCCCCCTTCTCCGTCCCTCCTCTATTTCCCTTCTCAGGGGCTTCCATCATTTCCAAACAGCTGTCATCGCAGCCTGTGCCAAAACCTAACCACAACCCGTCCAATCGGTGGCCAACTCTGTGTTTGGATCTGGGCAACCCTGTTAAACAACGGCGTTTGCCAATATCGCTCTATTTTCTTTCCGTCTTTCCTTCTCATTCTGTCACTCTTTGTTTTCTGTTTCTCTCTCCAGCTAATAAAATTCTTCCTTCCAGTGCGGCCAACAAGCTCCAATATGCACCCGCTAGCAGTACCAACATACCAATTTAAACCCCCCCCCCCCCCCCCCCCCCCCTCTCTGCCTTCTGCTTTCCTTTTAAAAAATGTGCCTTTGTCCAGTTTTATTCCTACATATTTTTCTCACCATTTCTCACTGGAGCAAACCAAGCATTTCTCCATCTGATGAGGGAAGTTGTTGTGTTAGTAAACCCACTCTTCGTTCACTCCATAAAACATTTCGCCGGAGAGAAAGGTAGACCGACACAGAAAGGCGAAGATAGAGGGAAAGGAAAACAGCAAATAAGAAGGAAAGATTAAGGCAGTGAGAGGGAAAATTCATTTGGAAGAAGTATGCAGTGGCAACTCTTGCTCAGCGGTGGATAGTGAAGGGAAGAAGATGATTAATGAAATGAATGGACCTGATCTATAGCAATAATTCAGTTCACATATATCAGAGCACACTTACAGGTGTTCACCACTAAAAGAACCTGGTTATGAGGATACTGCCGTTTAGTCACAGAAGAATAGTGAGCATAAAAGGTAAGCCCATGGGATGTACAGTCCTGCAATCAAACACCTTTCAGATGTTGCACTTATGTCTTTTAACCCATAAAGACCCAAACATCCACCATCGACCAAATCCATCTGCTGATCTAAACTGTTTAATAACTGTTCATCCATTAACCCTTTCAATACATGTAAATAATTTGTGTAAAAGGCAGTTTGTCATCTTTTCATGGTCATCAGTTTTGACCCATTTGGATGTTCAGAGGCTCCGTCGTTACCGTGGAAACACTGTTATCTTCTACAACATTGATTCACCAGTAAAACCCATGGAGTTGGATCAATGACAGTGGATGGACGCACTTGGTTTATGTTCAGTAAATGATTTATTTTACTGAAAAAGTCACTTTTTCTTCAGTTTCCTCTGTTTCTGATATAATAACCCTCAACTTTAATCTGAGCTTTTATGAACATCTACACGATCAGTAAATAAAATACAGGGTGTTTCAAAAAAAAGTATACACTCAGAAAAATGCCTAAAAAATGAAAGTTCCATAAGTTTCAGAAAATATCTATACGGTTATTGATAGACCAAGGTCTCATGCTTTCATTACCACAATGGCAGGTATCAGCCATACCACGTGAGTGAGCATGGTCCTTGCACTTTATTGGGATAGAAAATGGCTTGCGCACAGATATGAGAGGGATAAAACAAGATCAGACACCACAATTGGAAAGCTTAGGCAGGTGCTTTAATGCTGTGTAATTTACAAGAAAATTCAGTTAACCCTTTGTCTTCCAGAAGCCTCCAAACTTTGCACCCAGGTTGAGCCATCCAGGCATGACTACGTAAATTTCTCGGAAGCTACCAAGCACTGTTTACATTTGTCAGACCACAGTCCATTTTAGGCACTGAACCATCCCGTTGAGTGGCCCCCAAGATCCCCCGATCTTACCCCACTTGACTTTTTCTTGTGGGGCCATCTGAAGTCAAAGGTCTACGTCACTCCGCCAAGAAACCTGGATGACCTGCAGGATCGTATTGAAGCTGAAGTAACTCTTTTGAGGAAGGATGGTGGAATGATACTGCGTGCGGTTTATGACATGTTAAGGAGGGCAGAGCTGTGCCTGCGAAGAAATGGTGGCCACGTAGAAGACTGAACTGTATGTGCCTGCGTTCTTTGGCATGGACTACGATCAGAACCAGACGTGCAAGGACTTGCTGTTTGAGTGAAGGAAGGCACAGCCTGGGTGCAAAGTTTGGAGACTTCTGGAAGACAAAGGGTTAACTGAATTTTCTTGTAAATTACACAGCATTAAAGCACCTGCCTAAGCTTTCCAATTGTGGTGTCTGATCTTGTTTTAACCCTCTCATATCTGTGCGCAAGCCATTTTCTATCCCAATTAAGTACAAGGACCATGCTCACTCACGTGGTATGGCTGATACCTGCCATTGTGGTAATGAAAGCATGAGACCTTGGTCTATCAATAACCGTATAGATATTTTCTGAAACTTATGGAACTTTCATTTTTTAGGCATTTTTCTGAGTGTATACTTTTTTTTTGAAACACCCTGTATAGGAAAATAGATGATTTTCACTGAAAAAAATGCAAAATGTAGAGGATAATATTATAATATTATGATGGGAAAGGTTAAATAGGAAGAAAAATTAATTTGGGAAGTGCCACATAAGTCACACTGGGTCTTTATGGGTTAATGCCGTCATATGAGCAGGGTGCATGCGCTGGTCTTAAAAGTCTTAAATAACACTGGTCTACAATTTTTTAGAAATGATTTGCTTCAGACATTAAATGTGCTAAATGTTACGTATTTTAATAAGATTATTTGGAAAATAAATGACAAAAGTGCCGGTTTGCTAATGTTTTCAAGGTATATGATTAAGTGTTATTACACATATATATTGGTTTATGTACATTTATATAATAGTTTTATAAATCTTCCACTAAATAGAACCTGTAAAGTGAATGTATTCTAATGTGCAGACAGTGTTTTGAAGTAGATCTTGTAGCTCTGAGACAAATATTCCTTTAGAGTCAAACCCATTCTCTTGTTAATTCTTGAATTTCACATTTTGACCCAAGGCTGTATCTTGGAAAGTTCAGCCAACCAGCATTTTTTACTTGATTTTTCTTTATCAGTGACTCTCATGTGGTAAAATTTCATTACTTTTATTCTGGAAGCATTTTCCTTGTAGACCAGTGTAATATGGAATTTTGATATGCTGTTTTCCAGACCTTGAAAAGTCTGGAATTTTGTGTGAAAGTCTTAATTAAGTATGAAAAAAATGATCTTGTAGTCGAATTTTATATTTTATTTTATATTTTTATTTTTTTCAAAGGCACATAATCTTAGCATAAAAGCGTAAAAAAAAAACTTGATGTGATTTCGCTAACCGATCAGTACTGGAATGATTCTAGTGTAACTTGTTTGTGTGATATTTATACATAAACATAATTTACTGCAAATTATTCATTCATACATTAATTAACCCATAAAGACCCAGTGCTACTTTTATTCACTTCCCAAATGAATTTTTCTCTCTATTTAACAATTCTTCAGTGATTTATCATTATTTATTCTTATAATATCCTCTGTGTTTTGCATTTTTTTCTATGAAAATCTGGTATTTTGTTGTATTTAATTTGCTGATAATGTAGATGTTTATAAAAGCTTAGATTAAAGTTGAGGGTTATTATATCAGAAACAGTGAAATCTGAAGAAAAAGTTACTTTTTCAGCAAGGATATCAATAACTGAATGTAAAAACAAGTATCTACAAGCACTGTCATTGACCAAACTCATGTGTTTTATTGATGAATCAATGTTGTAGAACAGGGATTCTCAAATTTTTACACCAAGGATCATTTTATTATTAAAAAAAATAAATAAATTCACAGACCACGTAACCAGCCGGCCAGTTTCCCACTTCCACCCTAAAAAAAAAACAAAAAAACTTTTAAGCACCCTGTATTACAATATCATTGTATTTTTTATTCTACAAATTAAGTCTGCAGTATATTACAAATGGTGCTAACAGATCAATGCTAACAGAATGTCTTTGCACGTTGTTGCTAACATTGGTCATTTCTCCAGCTTCTCTCTTCAGTCACTGATCCATTATCGTTTTTCAGAACTGTTCAAGTCACTCTTCATTTCGTTTCACTATTTGTTTCTGATTAGTTAGCTATTCTACTTCATTTCCACCACAATTCACAAGTCATGACAGGTCTTTGATATGACAATAGGCAACCAAGGTAACCCAACTGTATATGGTGACACAAAACATGAGTTTGATTAGACAAATTCAATAAAAGTCTACTCTTAGGCTTATTTAGGCTACATTTGATTCACTTTTAATTTAGAAAACAATTATCTGTAAGTTTGCTTTTGACGTCAGATGAGGGTGATTTGAGAAACACTGATATAAATTTGACTTTTTCTCTCGCGGACCACTCCGGGGTGCTTGGACCACACTTTGAGAATCACTGTTATAGAAGATGGCAGTGTTTCTACGTTCACAACGGAGCCTCTGAACGTCCAAATGGGTCATATCTGATGACCATGAAAAGACGATAAACTATATTTTACACCAATTATTTACATGTATTGATAGGATGAGTGGATCAGAAGTTATTAAACGTTCATATCAGTAGACGGTTTTGGTTGTCAGTGGCTGTTTGGCTCTTTATGGGTTAAAATAAACTTTGCTTCTACACACAACAGGCACACTAGTATATAAGTACATAAAGTCAAAATCTTGGAGAAAAAAATTGCAGTTCTGAAAATGTCTGAAAAAAGTCTAGAATTTTTATTTGGATAAAGAGCAGGCACCCTGTGTGAGAATAAATATTAACACATTAGTGCAAACTCAAAAAAGAAGTGACACACCCTTCCACAAAACCAAGCTGTTATTTGATAAACATAAATTACTTTGCTGTCACATCCCTAATTGCTTTCTCATTTTCATTAAGCGACTAATTCAAACCTGTTAGTCATTGACACACTTCTCTCTTCGATAATTGGGCTATTTCTCTAAGTGTCTATGTTTATGACCAGTAGCAAAGGCATGAATCTTAAGGGAGTTGGGGTAAATGAGTGTGGGTTTAACACCATGAGTCACAGTTTACATACTGTCACCCATCCCTATCCACCCCCACCTCATGTATGTGCCTTAAAGCGGCTCATTATCATGTAATTAGTCCATACATGAACTCACATTCTCTACCACACCATAGAAGTTGTCTTGGCACTAGAGCAGGTGTGTTTATTTCTGTGTCCGCCATAATGACCTTCTTGCTTTCTATAGCGCTCTCTATTTCTTTGCCTGGTTAGAACAGGCATACATGGTTTCTGAGTAATCTAAGTGGGGCATAGGCACCGTCCTAGCCATTCCAGTGAGATGCAGTCGAGGAAATTTAATGGGTTTTTTTGTTGTTTTTTTTTCTATTTTTTCACTGAAGAGCCTAGTGTGGGAGACAGAGGTATTGATATGCAAACAGTTGATTATGGTTGTGCCAGTATTAATTTGTGTCTAACGACGGAAGTCAAAATCAGGCTTATGTGTGCACAGCTCCACACTTCAGTTGTAATTGTGCTAAATGTGTACACACAGCTTTATATTTGCGTTACTTTTTTTTTTTGCTTAATGTACATTCCTGTCATTAAATATAAAACAGACTTGAAACTTAAAAGTGTGCCTCCAGCTATGGATACATGCATAATGTATAAGCAATGCATAGCCTGTGTAGAAAGTTGTATTGATGAAAATAGGCACATGCCTTTTCAGTCAGGTGTGCGTGAGCTGAAAGACTAAAAAACACAATTAAACAGTTTCAGCACAGACATAGTGTTACAAATGAGAATGCAGTGTTAACCCACTCCTGGTATGACTTGTGAGTCTGCTATCGTTTTTCAACCCTGAGCTCAGGTTTTATTTCAGCCACCTGGTCTCAGTGTTTGTGTGCATTACTTTACACAAAGCCTTGCATGTAATGTACCACAACACAGTGTTTTGTTCCACTTCACAATGGAACATTTTCTCGCCCATTCTTCAATACACAGTTATGTTCCTGCAGTAGGATGCACAATGTATGCAACTTTCGGTGCATTTTACTAATCCACAGAGTATACTGCGCTCTATCTGAGCTTCCATTGATGCGATATATAAGATTTCTTATCACTGCCAGGCAATGTGGATGCTGATGCTGATGCACGTACTGTATGACATGCACTATAAATCTTGGCACACACAAAAGTGTCAGCCTCTGCATACTGCTCTTTTTAATACCTTCTAGTGTCTAGTGAAGCCTGAAATGCCAGGCATTTACATCGGTAGTAAAAATATTACCTATGAAAAGTAAATATAACCAAATTATCAACAGATAATAAATAAATAAATAACTAAATAAATAAATAAGTGATGCCAAGAACAACAAACCCCGCCCCTCGCACGTATTGTAGCTTATTTTTTTGTGGATCCAGCTGATGTCAACATATCAATTGCCTCTATATATGCGCCAAGTTTGAAGTAAATTAAATCAAAATTGATGTTTTTATAGACATGTGAAATTTTGCCCATTATAAGTAAATGGGAGAAGAAAAAAGATTTTAAAAATTCATAAAAAATTTAAATTTTGAGCTACGTTTTCAAAAATGTAATGACATCCATTCTGAGTCACTGGCAGTCTATAAACACAATTTGGTATAAATTCAACCAATAGTTTTGCTGCTATAGACATTTGAAATTTCACCTATTATAAGTAAATGGGGGGAAAAAAGCTTTTAAAAATTCATAAAAAATGTTAACTTTGATTTACTGTTCCCAAAATGTAATCATATCTATTCTGGGTCACTGGCAATCTATAAACCCAATTTGGTATGAATACAACCAATAGTTTTGCTGCTACAAACATTTGAAATTTCACCCATTATAAGTAAATGGGGGGGTTCAAAAATTCATAAACAATGTGAACTTTGACCTACTGTTTTAATGAGATCTATTCTGGGTCACTGGCTGTCTATAAACCCAAATTTGTATGAATTAAACCAATAGTTTTGTTGCTAGAGGGTTAACAAAGAAAGAAAGAAAGAAAGAAAGAAACAAACCGAACCAAAAAACAATACCCCTTGCCTCACCTTTAGGGGGGACAGGGTAATAAATAACAGCTGAGACATTTATTTGGTTGTGTTGCTTGGATGTAACACTTTAAATGTAAAGAACTTTGCTGTTTTCATTTTTCACCTGCTACAGAAATCATAGTTATTATTATTACTAAACTGGCTTTCATTCACTAATGTGTGCCCATGAGATAATGCATTATTTGGTATATTTGCACTCAAACATATTGAAATTACTATAAATGGTTTTGTGTGTGAGGAAAGATATTATTAAAGAGTCTTTGTACTGGTGCCTCTCTACCCAAACTCCAAGGGAATATTACTCGCCACATATTCAATCATATCCTGTAAGTAGCAGTGAAAATAAGTTGTGGGGTTTTTGTGTTTGAAATAGGTCAGAAATTCTGTGCTGGTAATGCGCTGGGACTCAAAGGGTCTCAGCGGGGGACATTTCCTTTCCCTTGCCGGTTCAGGATGGAGGAGTAATTGAGCGCTAGATGACTCTACTCCTGGAGACGATGGCAGCCATGGAAATGTCCCCTCAAAGACCAATAAAAATGTCCTCTCTTTCTTGCTGTAATTGGACCGGGGACAGTGGGGTTGGGCTCTGGCCCGAGGAGACCACCTGTGGAAATGCTTTGCTCAATACACTACTATTAAACTGATGAGACGGGGGACTCAGACAAAAAAAAAGGTGATAAAAAGAGTGATGCTGATGAGAACGAGACACATAACCAAAAAAAAAAAAAAAAGACTTAGTGTCTCAGTTTGGAAATTAGAAAGGTAACAGCTCAGTAAATGCTCAAGGCTTTCTCAGAATGCTTAAATGAGTTAGACTGGGAAACAGTGACTGTTTATGCAGCTGCTCTGTGATGCAGTTTTTCAATTTAGAAAAAGTGTGGCATCAGATAAATACATAATAAGTTAGTATAGACAGGAAAAAATGCAGTTTACTGTGAATTATTTATTCATCCAGATACATCTATAATTTCTAATATTGTGTTCTTTCAGGACTGTTGATCACTTAAAAATAACCAATTAATAAAAGTGCCTTTTTGCTCTTAAGAGTGACAGGGAACTTAAGGGCTAAATTTGTCTTACTAATTTTAGTCTGATATCTTCATTTGATTATTTATTTGCGTATTTTCCACAGTTCTTTCTTCTTATTATTATTACTTGTTATTTTGATGGCATGTCAACCTTTACTTGTCCTTTTCTTTATGATTCTTGTTATAATTATGAATGTTCACAGTCGCTATGCTGCCCTTCTTTTTCTCCCACGAAATAAAAATGAGCACTGTTCCGGTGGCTTAAGATGTAAGAGCTCCTCTGAAGCTCCATAAAATATACTTTGAAGAAATAGTCAGGCTTATGGAGGCAGTAATTTCTTTTGTGCAATAATTTAATGATTAACAGTAGGTGTTTCCAATTTACAAAAGGTCCATAATAGTCTGAAATGAAAAAGGAAAAGAAGGAAGAGTTCAGGCTGAGTCACCTTTTGCACTCCTTGACCTCTCTTTTATATTCAGTACAGACCAGCATGTTACTGTATGTGATGTATGAAACATTAACACACCATTTCACCATCATACAAGAGTTTTCTTTTGAGTAGGAGCAGTGGAATTACATTTACATCCTTTATTTATTTCAGACTAAAGGGCAGATTTACTAATTCTTTGCACCAGCACAAACCTGTGTCTGGCACTAAAAAAAAAAAAAAAAACTGCTGTTAAGGGGCAAAATTAATGCTGGAAATTAAAGGTGCGGTCACTGTTACTGGCCTAAGTGCATATATATTTGTGCAAATTTCCATTTTAGAGTGCAAATTTTGGAGTCCCACAATGCAATGTGCTGCAACTGTTAATTTACAGTTGATTCTACCATCATTTAATGCCAGAGAAAAGCATGTTGCAACATATTTGGACGCCCCCAATTTTATCCACTTTATTTAATTTATGTAGAGAAGTCAAACAGAGGATTTGCTGTCACATAAAATCATGGCGCTTCATGTCAAATTATTTAAATCCAATAAATCTTCTGCTCAATGACAAATTTACTCTAAAATCGTATCACATTTCAAGTATTTTTCTGTTGCAGATACAGACAGTGCACAATTTTTCCTACGTATTAGTGATACTAAAAAACAATGGCCCACATTCATATTGAATAAATATGTCTTCCATTCTGCTTTGACTATAGAGTGTTGTGAGTTATGGAAGTCAGAAAGCCTATAAATGCCACTTCTTTGTGTCCCCTTTGCATCATGCACCGTGGTGTCGTCTGTGTATTTACTCATGGTGATCCAGATCTGTCTTTTTGAACAGGTTACACATTTTGATTTTAACCCATAAAGACCCAGTGCTACTTTTATGTCACTTCCCAAATGAATTTTTTTTGTTGAGTGATTTAACCCAATTTATTATAATATTATCCTCTGTATTGTGCATTTTTTCCATGAAAATCCAGTATTTTCCTGTATTTACAGGTTGGGGAAGCAAAATTTACAATGAACATTTAGTTGTTTTTTCTCAGCAGGCACTACGTCAATTGTTTTGAAACCAAACATATATTGATGTCATAATCATACCTAACACTATTATCCATACCTTTTCAGAAACTTTTGCCCATATGAGTAATCAGGAAAGCAAACGTCAAAGAGTGTGTGATTTGCTGAATGCACTCGTCACACCAAAGGAGATTTCAAAAATAGTTGGAGTGTCCATAAAGACTGTTTATAATGGAAAGAAGAGAATGACTATGAGCAAAACTATTATGAGAAAGTCTGGAAGATACTATTAAAGAAGAATGGGAGAAGCTGTCACCCGAATATTTGAGGAACACTCGTGCAAATTTCAGGAAGCGTGTGAAGGCAGTTATTGAGAAAGAAGGAGGACACATAGAATAAAAACATTTTCTATTATGTAAATTTTCTTGTGGCAAATAAATTCTCATGACTTTTAATAAACTAATTGGTCATACACTGTCTTTCAATCCCTGCCTCAAAATATTGTAAATTTTGCTTCCCCACCCTGTAATTTGCTGATAATGTAGATGTTCATAAAAACTCAGATTAAACTTATATCAGAAACATAGAAAACTGATGAAAAAGTGACTTTTTCAGCAAAGATATCAACAACTGAATGTAAAAACAAGCATGTCCATCCACGGTCATTGATCCAACCCCATGGGTTTTACTGGTGAATCAATGTTGTAGAAGAGGACAGTGTTTCCATGGTAACTGCGGAGCCTCTGGACGTGCAAATGGGTCATATCTGATGACCATGAAAATATGAATAACTGTATTTTACACCAATTATTTACATGCATTGATAGGATTAGTGCAGTGGTTCCCAACCTGTTCTGGTTTGTGACCCCATTTCAACATCACAAATTTCAGACGACCCCAGACATTCAAAACTCAGACTTTTTTTTCTTTCCTTTTTGTTAAAATTCATTTGTTTTTTATGTACTAGTTTGCTATACTATGTTGCAAATACAGGTTAATTTTAGATGACCTTTAGTCTATATAATGTATATTATCATGGATGGAGGCAGAAAAGCCAGGTGTAGATTACAGCACAAAGGGAGAATTTTATTTTCCTTGGTCAGGATATGTACAGTCAGTTTAGCTCGGATTCACAAGGCTGACAATTAATACTGAACAAACAATAACTCAAACTATGAATTATGAAAGAGCTGCAGCATCTGAAACCGACCACAGTGAACATTTGACAGATAAACAGAACCACAGTGCTTCAGATTCAGCTTCAGAGTTTGTCATGTCTTTTATGGATTGGGATTGTCTCTGTCAACTCACCATATATTTTTTATTAGTAACTTTTTTTTTTTTTAATCAATTACTCAAAATTTCAGGTGACCCCATTTGAGTTCCAGGTGACCCCACTTGGGGTCCAGACCCCAAGGTTGAAAAACTCTGGATTAGTGGATCAGAAGTTATTAAACATTTAGTTGCTGGTGGCTGTTTGGGTCTTTATGGGTTAATGTTAGTTAGTTAGTTAGTTAGTTAGTTAGTTAGTTAGTTAGTTAGTTAGTTAGTTAGGTAGTTAGGTTTTATTTCGAGGACATAGAATCATCAGATAACAAAGAAACATACAACATGGTCAAACAAAAATTTTCGGCTCTTGAAAAGGAGTGGGAAGAAATATAATTTATAAACTCCCACCCCCTTTTTACAAACTAATAAATTATTTCCACTTCCTTTGCTTTGTTTACACACTTTTTTTTCTATATATTTTTACAATAACACAAAGCATCCAAACAAACCATGCACATACACTTTTTTAGTCACCTTACACACGATCAGATTTGCATAATCAACCTTTTTTTATATGCACTTCAAGTATTTACTACAAATACAATCATTAACTAGAAGCACTCAGAGAGCGCAGACCTCTGCCAAGGCTGATCAGTGGCCCCCCCCGTGGGCCCCCCCACCGCCGATCACCACCAAAATTTAATCATTTCTTCCTTATCCCATTTCCAACAAGCCCTGAAAATTTCATCCGAATCTATCCATAACTTTTTGAGTTATGTTGCACACTAACGGACAGACAAACAAACAAACAAACAAACAAACAAACCCTGGCAAAAACATAACCTCCTTGGCGGAGGTAATAAATGTGGTAATATCTTCTTATCATGATAGTCTGTATTAATTCATTAATTACAAATAGGCAATACACAGTAATATCATATTTTTATGCATTCTTCTCTATTATCACTAGATATTCACTTATTCCGTTAATGTTCTATATTTTGTTATTATACTGGATTTATACATCCTTTTAAATGTACAAATTGAAGAAGACATTTTAAAGTAAAGTAGTTTGAGTGCTATTTTACATTGGGTAACTTTCATCCAGTAACTCCTCAATTTCTACAACAGAAAATTCCTCTTTGTGCTGCCTTTTCTTGGTCTGTGTTGCTGTTTCCAGACAGTAACACTTAGATGAAACCTACACTTGTGTTTGTCACATTACAGTAACAAGTAGTGGTTGTGTTGTTGTAGATTCGTCATGTGTTCATCAGGTGTGTCTTCATGCAGTCTGGCTTTCTGCTAATTTTCACTGGTTTCTGTTGAGGATCACAGGACATTATTGAAATGAACTGGATGTGTTTGTGTTCGTTATTTTGCGAGTGATTAGTAAATCACTTGCTAACAGTGGCCACTCCCTTAGGAACTTTGTGCTAATTTGCGCTGCTTCAGTAAATCTTGGCCTTAAGTCATTGGAGTAAATGTAGCTAGAGTAGATACTACCACCCAGCATAATCAGTAACAAAGCTTTGCATGGAAAAGCTGTTTAATTTAATTGAAAATAAACCACTGACATTACCACCCCACTCTAATTATCCATCAGATAAAAAGTTCTTTTTAATGTGGTAGGTATGATTTCAGAGGTGTTTGTATGTTTACTGTACAAAAAGCTGTGAAATGTTTAAAAAGAAGATGTATTTCTGTTATTGGGGTTAAATTACAGAATTAAATAAATATACATTTTAGGGCTCATTTATGCTCTATGTTAAATTTGCAGACGGATACAGATGGAGTGTTCTGTCCGTCCTCTGTGTGCATTATGTGTGTAATTCTGAGCAGTACCACCGGGAACAATGGAGACAGTGTTGAGATTTGAACAGAATAATTTCCATAAATAACAGCTTTCAAAGAGCATCTGTGTGAGTTAGTGAAAAACTACCATCATATTTATGACAGCTACCCTTCTCAATGTTAACATTAGTATCCATAGTAAAACCTCCTCTGTTGTCACCATGTTTGTTATTATTGACTTTCTTCTTCCCAAAAACTTTACTCTTCTTTGTGATATTCAGCCAGTATGGTAATTAAGAGCAGCACCCTCTGATGGTTTGATTGAGAAACCCTCATTCCAACTTACAGGACGTATGGATGTACAAAGGCAGTGACGCATGACAATGTTCGAAACGGACATACCTGTTTACATACGTAAAGCGAGCATAAATGAGCCTTAAAGATGTACAATTCATTAATGGTTTTCAAAACATTGGTTTGGAAAGGGCGACACAGTGGTGCAGTGGTTAGCACTCGTGCCTCACAGCAAGAGGGTCCTGGGTTCGATTCCAACACCAGTCGACGGGGGGTGGGACCTTTCTGTGTGGAGTTTGCATGGTGTCTGCGTGGGTTCTCTCCGGGTACTCCGGCTTCCTCCCACCATCCAAAGACATGTACTAATAGGTTAATCTAAATTGCCCATAGGTGTGAATGTGAGTGATTTTTTGTCTCTATATGTCAGCCCTCCGATGAACTGGCGACTCGTCCAGGGTGTACCCTGCCTTTGCCCCTATGTAGCTGGGATAGGCTTCAAGTGACCCTAGTGAGGATAAAGCGGGATTCAGAAAATGAATGAATGAATGGTTTGGAAAGATATTTTTGAGGGATACAAGCAGGAATGATTTTTGATGTTTTGATTGGTCGTCTAAGGCCCAATCCCAATTCAACCCTTGGCCCTCCCCCTTACCCGTTGGCCCTTGCACTTGGCACTACGCCTTGAAATGGACCTGCAAGGGTTAGGGGTTGAAACATTCCCCTATGAAATGGGACAACCCTTCACGACCTTTTACGTCATCAGCAGTCATCAATGCCGCTATTAACAGATGCAACAATTTTGTTTCCAAAAATATTCTCCATACTGTCAGCAGCTGTAACCATCTCTGTTCCATGGGCTTTGGTCATCTTTTTATAGCTATCAACCACAGAAATGCGATCTATAACACGTTGAAACGGCATTAAACGGTCGATCAAATGATTAAGTCATTTACAAAGAAAATATGTACATTTGTGTGTTTCTGTCATCACACAGCTGTGCTTTTTGGCTGTGTTTACCTTCATCTTGCCAATGATTCAAACAGAATTATGGGAAATTTCTCCTACCCCTCCGTTTGTAGTGTAGTCCTGAAAAATCTCCATTTTGAGTGTTATTTACCCTTTTCCTCTGTCTAATTAAAAATTGGGACAACACTACCCCTTTATGTGTACACGCAAAATGGAGGGGTAGGGGTAAGGGGTGAATTGGGATTCAGCCTAAAATTGATTTTGATTTGAATGTAGGTGAGGTGTATATAAGTATTTAGCCTCTGCCTAAGCCTATTCAGTCTCAACATAATTCACAGTCGGGCTTAAAATTAGCCTCATTGTTTGTATTTTCTGTATTATGGATGAAGGCTGAAACCTGATAACATAAAAAAATACATCAAACTGTCACTGTATTTAATTTTTAACCACCTTTAAATATATCAAATTAGCTGCAAAAAGGAATGTGTTTGATTTGACGGAGCTCATTTTTTAAAACGTGTTAGGCAAGACATTGTCAGGAAGCAAGATGATAGAAGATAAACCAAATACAAAAGTCACATTTTAGTGTTGGGCCATCTGATAGTCCATCACTAAAATGTGACTTTTGTAGCCGCTATCCTTTCAGCTTGGATTATTACCACATTGAGCTGTAAAGCGTTCCAGGAGAAAAGACTCGCTCCTATCCTGACTGGCACAAAAGGTCATGATCCCTTTCAGCAAATCTCACTCTTTGCTTTGGGTCATCTTTAAAACACATTGATCAATTTCCTGCACATACAGTCAAAGAAAGTGGACAAGAATAGATGGTGATATAAAAAAAAAAAAAAAAAGAGTGGGAGAAACAAGAGGAGAGGATAGCAGGAGATAGACTGAAACAGGTAAGGCATTCATAGCCAGGCTCCATTCAAACATTCATCCGGCTTCTCTCTTCTACTGCATTCATGCCGCACAGCCAATTCCACTGCGATAAGCCAGCCGTGTGTTTCTCAAGGTAAGGGAGTGAATAGAGCGGTACAATCTTCAGCTCGTGCTGAGGAGGGACAGAGCCTATACACTGACCTTCCTCACGCCAGCTTTACTTCAGCTGAGAAGGAGGGTTTCATAAAGGGATTATTCCGCTCAGTCACCTTTGACCTGTCTGGCTGCCTTCCATAACGGCTCAAGCTGCCTGTCCATCACTCAAAGAGAAGCAGAAGACGATAAGAGAGGAGATGGTTTCAACCTGTGGGAAGGGATTAAACCCTCTGTTGCTTTGCTGCAGAGAGATGGGTAGGAAAAAGGGCGTCTAGAAACTGAGTCGTCAACCGTCACTTCCGCTTTCCTCTGGTTGACTCACCAGGTCAGGGTAATATGAAGGACCTTATGCTGCTTTTACAATCAGCGGTGAGACCTGGGTGATGTGTGGTACGACAATTATGTTTTGTTAAACGTCAAACCTTAAGGAGCCAAAAAAAAATAAATCCAACCTCTGAATGTCAAACACTATAAGGTCCGACCACAAAGGATTACATTGTCTAGAGCTGCTCATATGAGTTTGAGAGGGACTTTCAAATCTTTACTGAGAGAGCCTGGAATGACACAGATGCACTTGAAAGCAGCATTGTAGAGCACACATCTGCTCGAGTGACTCACCAAATCCAAATAGTAATGACTGCAATTTAATCCAGGACCCAAGCATAGCCCTGAAGGACATGCAATAGCAAAAACAAGTTCTCATTATTCATTTAATTGTCATGGTTCGTCAAATGAAACTGCACCAGTTTGCTGCCAGAGGTGTACAGCCAGTCTTCTAAAACACTGGGACACTTTCTATAATTTAAATTAAAAAAAGAATGCAATGCAAATCTCTTCAACCCATATTTTATGTATAATAGAACAGCCGTGATGTATAATGGGCAGCCGTGACCTGGACCGCTAGACCGTCGTATTGTGACCAAAGGGTCGCTGGTTCAATTCTCCAGACTGGCGAAAAAAGAAGTTGTTTGCTGATGTGCCCTTGAGCAAGGCACTTAACCCCCCCATTTGCTCCCCAGGTGCTTGATATGGCAAGCCCACTGCTCCTATGCCACGTTTCCACTATGTGGAACCGGCTCGACTCGACTTGGGTATCAGGTCCTATTTCTGGAGATCATTTCCATTACAGGATACTACCAACTTTACAGTACCTGGAGGTCATAGCAATGCGGTGTGTTACTTCCGTGTCATCTGCTCAGAGAGTTGCTGATAAACTCACTCGTTGTGTGTTGTCTCGTCAAGCTCATGCTGAATTTTTGCATCTGAACCTCCTCGACAAACCATGGTGTAGTTTTGCAGGCTGTCATCATGTGGATTAACCTACCGCTATATTTACTGTCAACTTCCGCATCTGTTTTTGTAAAGCAACAGGTCACAGAGACGACTCTCTGACCAATCAGTGGTCTGCAGTGTTTACATGTCACGTTTTAGTATCTGGTCCCCAGTCCTGGAACCTCGGCGGAGGCAATACCAAAAAACTAGTACCGGGTACCAGATTCCAGGACCTTTTTCTTAATGGAAACGCAAAAAGGCAGAGTCAAGTCGAGTCGAGTCGAGCCGATACCACATAGTGGAAACAGGGCACTAGTCTGCAGTGTGTGTGGTGTCTGTATGTTCTAGTGTTGGGTTAAAAGCAGAAGGTTAATTTCGGTGTGTGGTGCATGTCTACATGTGTCTATATACTGACAAATAGAGAATCTTAATCTTAATATCAAATATTAAGATAGGCAGCAAAATGTCTCTAAAAAGTTGGGGTGACAGCAACAAAAGGCTAGAAAAGTAAGTGTTGGATGACCTTAAACATCAAAGAGCAACACCACTGAGATGATCGCTGTTGTTATTCAGTGTTTAAGGTCATCAAGGTTAGTGGGTAGTGGTGGAACATAGCGATCAACTTAGTTGATCATGATATGCTGGTAAGTGTCTGGGAGGAATTCTCTTATCGCATTGATGTTGTTCATGTTGCAGGTGGTGGCCACATTGAACACTTTAAGACAGGAAATAAAAGTTGGTTGTGAGTGGAATACTTGTGACTTGGCTGTAGTTTTCTATTGCTTTTTGTTATTAAAATATTGCGTAATGAAATTAATTCATTCTTTTTGAATAACCCTGTATTTCGCAACCCATGCAACTGGAGCATAAGAGAAAATTGACGCTGGAGAGCCACTTTTCCAGCGTGAATGGTGTCTGCTGCAGCTATAATAATGTTATATGAACGTAAAGGCTCTAATAGCGTTGAAACAGATGACCTATTCTACCTCACATTTGTGAAGCAGGAAGCAGTTATTTTATTTTTGACACTAGTGACTCAGGAATGTTAAAGCCATGTTTGAGCCATGCTTAGAAAATAAAGAACTCCAACAGAACTAGCCCTTTCTGTGATGGAGTGGATGCTTACTTCTTGTATGTTTGCTTATTATAGGATGTAGTTAGACATTTTTCACTTAATAGTAGCCTTGTTAGAACAGAGTGTGGAAGAAGAATCTGTTTTTTTACTTCCGCCAAGGAGGTTATGTTTTTGCCGGTGTTGGTTTGTCTGTCCGTGTGCAAGATAACTCAAAAAGTTATGGATGGATTTGGATGAAAATTTCAGGCAATGTTGATACTGGCACAAGGAACAAATGATTAAATTTTGGTGGTGATCCGGGGGGGGGGGGGGGGGCACTGATCTGCCTTGGCTGAGGTCTGTGTTCTCCGAGTGCTTTTCTAGTTTTTTATTGTAACGCATGTTTTTCCAGTTCCAGTACTTTCTTCAACTTTGCACATTTTTTGCTAATTCCCGCAATTTCACCGCATAAAATCACATAAAAACCCTGCATATTTTGTCACATAATCAAGGATTTTTTCCCGCATTTTTCTGACAAAACAATTCAAAATTACTCTTTTCCTCCTAAAAATAGTACATTGATTCTCATGATTTATGGCAAATAAAATACTGGACCATAATATGCGTAAATGATCACATTCTGTTTTTCTTTTACATTTTACAGTGTCCCAACTTTTATGGAATTGTGGCTGTATTGTGTATTTATATATTGACAGGGAGGACATAATATTACCAATGTTTTGAAGGGAAAGAAATGTCCTCCTCATCAATACTTACAGATATCCGCATTACAGGACTGGAGTCACACACCGTAACTTGTTTTTTTGTCATTTTTTTTGTCAACCCATTTGTCCATGTCAGCCCATTTTGTACTTTGTGATGCCACCATCAAAAAACCAGAGCAGACATCAGAAGCTTTTTCACCTCCCACAGTCTAAGTTATTGGTAATAAACTAAACAGTGATATCATGAAATGAAAGCCTTAGGCATTCCAGTGGCTCACCTTATTCATCACATATCCTATAGGTTGAGGTCTGACCACTAGGAGCACAGGTTAGACTATGGCCCAAGGCAATTTCTGGCCTGTTATTCCCAGAATCTCCAAAGGCACAAAAACCTTAAAATAACACATTTTTTCTCTGTGTAAATAATGTCACCTGATGTTATTCATGTTGCCACAGTGTTAACTTGAACAATATGCCTAGCTTCTGTCATGGCGGCTAGCAGGTTAACGGCTGGAGTAAATATTTATGGGTGTATATATCAAATTATGAGACAAATCTGAGTCTGTAAATGCCATGAAAATGTCACGATTAATTAATTACTTTGTTTCCAGTAAACAGCGACAGACTAGAAAAGTGGAGCTGATGAAGAAATTCAGGGTTTCAGGTGAGACCCTAATGATGAATTATGGAGTAATAAAGAAGCAACAGTAAAGTAAAATCGAAGCCAAGATTGAAAAGGGAAATCTACTCCTCTGACACCTACCCTTGATCAAGGTGTTTTTTTAAGATTTTATTTACTCCCTAAATATAAACAGGATCATCATCATTGAATCATTTTTACACACAATTATCTGAGAAGTCAAGCGCTAGTAGTTTGTAATGCTTTATGTGAGGTCTTAAAATAACACTGCATATTCTATTGACTGGCCTACCAATACGAAAAAGATAACAAGTGGTTCCAGGCACAACAAACCCCGCCCCTTGCACATATTGTAGCTTATTTTGGCATTGATCCAGCTGATGTCATCATGTCTATGCATGTGTAGATGTCAGCATATCAATTGCCTCTATATAAGTAAATTGAAACAAAATTTATGTTTTGACATTTCGCCCATTATAAGTAAATGGAAGAAAAAAAAAAAAAAGATTTAAAAATTGATTAAAAAATTTGAACATTTACCTATTTTTCCCAAAATGTAATGACATCTATTTTGGGTCACTGGCAATCGATAAGCCCAATTTGGCATGAATTCAACCAATAGTGTATCTGCTACAGACAGGTGAAATTCCACCCATCATAAGTAAATGGTGAAAAAAAAGATTTGAAAAATTCATAAAAAAAATTTAAGTTTGACCTACTGTTCCCAAAATGTAATCAGATTTATTCTGGGTCACTGGCAATATATAAACCCAATTTGGTATGAATTCAACTAATAGTGTATCTGCTGCAGACATGTGAAATTTTGCCCATTATAAGTAAATGGGGAAAAAAAAAAAGATTTAAAAAATTCATAAAAAATGTGAACTTTGGCCTACTGTTCCTAAAATGTAATCACATCTATTCTTGGTCACTGGCAATCTATAAGCCCAATTTGGTATGAATTCAACTAATAGTGTATCTGCTACAGACAGGTGAAATTCTGCCCATTATATGTAAATGGGGAAAAAAAAAAGATTTGAAAAATTCATTTAAAAAAAATATATAACTTTGATCTACTGTTCCCAAAATGGAATCAGATCTATTCTGGGTCACTGGCAATCTATAAACCCAATTTGGTATGAATTCACCCAGTAGTTTTGCTGCTATAGACATGTAAAATTTTGGGTTAGGGTTAGAGTTAGGGTTAGCTTGACTTAAAAGAACTCAGACTCTCAGCAGACCTGATATTTTCTGGTAGTTTGTTCCTGATATACGGAGCATAGAAACTGAATGCTGATTCTCCATGTTTAGTTCTGACTTTTGGAACACAGAACAGACCTGCACCAGATGACCTGGGTGGTCTGGATGGTTCACACTGGACTAGAAGGTCTCTGATGTATTTTGGGCCTAAACCATTCAGTGCTTTATATGCTAGCAGGTTGCAGGACTGAGTCCTACCAAGGTGTCCAAACCTATGCCTTTGTGTATGTACGGAATAGAAGAAGAGGTGTGTTTGTTGTCCTGTACACTTTGAACTCTTGAGGACCATAGCTGACTGTGACAGGCAGTTGATGTTTTGGATGACGATGAGCCAGTGAGCTGTAACAACTCACTCCAGCAAAACCAAATCCCCTACAAGTCTCAAAGGAAAGCTCTGAGAGGGAGGCATCCAATTCCACCTTCCTTTCAGCAATTGTCTGCCAGGCATGCAGGAATGAAAGAAGCAGGATTGAGAGGGCGAGAAACTAAAGGAGATTGAGACATACAGAGGAGAAATGAGGGGCTACGTTGGCAACGATCAGAGAGCAGGGGGAAAAAAAATGAATGCACGGAGAAGCACAAGCAGGAAGGAGAGACAAAATCGAAAGAAGGTGAGAGTACAGGGGATTTTCTCCTCTCCACTCTCTACCTCTTCCCCTCTGGCAATGTTGTGGTTATTTACTGTGGCCTCTCTCCTCCCAGTGGAATGGGCGGGAAATGGGCTCTTAACCGGGTTTCCATACATCATCCACTGACACTGATGCTTGTAGTTTTGGAATGCCTACATTTGATGTTTCGTTTTAAAATCAATTATTTACAGAGTTTCTAAAGAGTCTCGCAATTTATCACAGCTAATTGCAGTGCATCACCCTATCATCGATCACATCGCTGTCATCTCGATCTATTTGAAGTTGCTCTTAAATGCAAACAGAGTGAATATTTCTGACACTTTTTGAGATGAAATGTTGGAAAATGAGCTGAGCAATTTGTCCTTTATCAACCTGAACAACATTAGACCATAGCTGGATTTTTCTTCTCTTATCAATGCCATATATGACAATAATGAATATCATTTTATCAGGCCTTTAAAGGTGGGGTAGGAGATCTTAGAAAAACAATTTGAGCAAGCTACATTTTGGAAATACTCAATACATAATTTCAAACCCCTTTCCTCAGACATCCCCCCGAAGCCACGCCTCCAGAGTACTGGCACGCGCACTGCTTGTTCCTGATCCGTGCATACCTCATTCAGTCTCCTCCAACACCCCCGCTCTTACAGAACAGCCCCAATTCATACCTATCTGGCTAACGTTACATTCATTAGTGATTTATGTTTGTGACAAAACAGTTTGCCAGTGAACTTTCCATCCTAATATAACTAATATAGCCAAGCTCTGACTCTGGCTTCGTTTCCTGTACAAGTGCTCCAAGCCTTTTAGAATGCACAATTCATGCATGAAGCAGAGGGGGGTCCACGCAGAGGGGGGAGGGGAGTTTGATCGACATATCACCGTTCAATCATTTCGATTGGGTGCTTAAAATGATTGGATGGTGTTTTTTCAGTCCTGTCCGTTCCACAGGTGACTACATTTTTGTATTTTTGCATTAGAGCGTTTAATTATTTGGTTGTAATCAGGGTGTGAAGGGGATTTTAAGCAATATAGTAAAAAAAAAAAAAAAAAAAATGCTCCAGGAAAATATCTCACCCCCCACCTTTAACTCTCCTTTTCCTTTTGGATTTGTTACTGCTCATACTCACTGTAAACAGCAGCCCAAGAACAGCCCAGGATGTTAAAAGCCAACATCGTTTCCTTTTTGTCTTGTGACTTCGTATTGCTTTGCACAAACTAACAAGGCACATGAAGAATTTATTTAAGTCTGTAAGAAAAAAAACGAGTTTCTGTATTTGCCCAGTTCAAAGAAAAGCACAGATGTCAGCTGTAGCTGCCATGCTGCAAACACGCTGAATGTGTGTAGAATAAACCTACAGTGTGTTCCCGAACCCAAACCTCAGTACACAATATCTGTGGGTGACTGCATTGTTCAGTTTTATTATGGTAATATTTAGAATCG
The DNA here is from genome assembly GCF_902148855.1 of Sphaeramia orbicularis. Taxonomy (NCBI): domain Eukaryota; kingdom Metazoa; phylum Chordata; class Actinopteri; order Kurtiformes; family Apogonidae; genus Sphaeramia; species Sphaeramia orbicularis. Next base: position 23,327,601 of record NC_043961.1, on the reverse strand, counting down.
CAAAGCACTGGGTTACAGAACACAATCTTATTTTGCACAGTTATATAAGTTAAACTGAAATTGTCTGTAATATCTATAAAGGAGACAACCTGTTCTTTAACTTTTACTCAAACCTGTATGAGTAGCACTTTATATTACAGTTATTATTGTAAAATGCTACTCTTGAACCTAGTAATAATGGTAATAGTAGGCTACAACCAGCGCAATACTGTCAAAATCACATGAAAATCACAGTAACCATTTAGTTTCAGGGTAATATTGTACTAATCATGTTTAATCATAGGGCTTGTTTCCAGGAAAAACATGAAATGACCGTAAATCCAGTCAACGAATTGTTAAATTACCTGATTTTGTTGAATTTCATTGCAATATTTAACTAAACCAAAGACAAAGAAGTATAATGTTTACTTGGGAACACTTTATCATCATAGTATTGCAAGATTCTGTCTCATAGTTTTGTCTCAGGTATTTAATCATTGACTTATTTTTTGTCTGCAACAGTTTGTTAGCACTGTGTGACATGTTTTTTCAATTTCACATATTTTTTCATCTAATAATCTGATACTCTGTTATTGCTGAGCTGTAATGTAAAATGTTCCTAAAATGCGGTGGCGGCTGATCCACTGGAGGCACAAGAGGAAGAAACGTTTGGATATACAAATCTGAACAAAAATTTTCTAAAAAATTAAGAATCTGTTTAAATTGTTATGATATAATACTCATCCTGTTGCTTTTTACTGTATTTAGTTCATTTCTGTGTGAATATTGTCACTTCGTGTTTGCGGGGCACTGGTAAAATTATTGTACAGTCGCGGAAAAAACGATTACACCACCCCTTGTTTTCTTCAATTTCTTGTTCATTTTAATGCCTGGTACAACTAAAGGTATATTTGTTTGGACAAATATAATGATAACAACAAAAATAGCTCATAAGAGTTTGATTTCAGAGCTGATATCTATCCATTTTCCATGGTTTTCTTGATAATAACCAAAATCACTTCAGTTCTTACATCAATCGCTATGGCATTGCACTGCCAAAAACAGTGCTTTTAGGCAAGGCAAGGCAGTTTATTTGTATAGCACATTTCAGCAGCAAGGCAATTCAAGGTGCTTCACACAGGACATTGAAATAAAGGAAACAAAAAGAAACACATTTAAAACATTATAAAAGAACATGTAAAAGGTGATTAATAAAACAACACATAAAATCAAAAAAAATAAAATTAAATTAAAATAAAAATAAAAACACACACATATTAAAGTAAGAGTTGTAGTGCAGAGTTTCAAAGAGAATATAAAATTTTAAAAAGTCAAAAGCCTTTTAGTCAAAGGCAGCAGTGAACAGGTGAGTCTTTAACCTTGACTTAAAAGAACTCAGACTCTGAGCAGACGTGATATTTTCTGGTAGTTTGTTCCAGATATATGGAGCATAGAAACTGAACGCTGATTCTCCATGTTTAGTTCTGACTTTGGGAACACAGAGCAGACCTGCACCAGATGACCTGAGTGGTCTGGATGGTTCATACTGGACTAGAAGGTCTCTTATGTATTTTGGGCCTAAACCATTCAGTGCTTTATATGCTAGTAAGAGAATTTTGAAGTCTATTCTCTGAGAGACAGGGAGCCAGTGTAGAGACCTCAGAACTGGACTGATGTGGTCCACTCTCTTGGTCTTAGTGAGGACTCGAGCAGCAGCATTCTGGATCAGTTGCAGTTGTCGAATAGACTTTTTAGGCAGACCAGAGAAGATACTGTTACAGTCATCAGCTCTACTAAAGATAAATGCATGGACAAGTTTTTCAAGGTCCTGCTGCAACATCAGTCCTTTAATCCTAGAAATGTTCTTGAGGTGATAGTAAGCTGACTTTGTAATTGTTTGTATGTGGTTTTTAAAATTCAGGTCTGAATCCATGACAACACCCAAATTCCTGGCATTTAGGCATTCCATGTTTTCTTTTCTGTCTGTTTTAGTCACATGATACACACAGGAGTTAGTACTTGATTGCATAACCATTGTTTTTGATGACTTTTGATGGGCTACTAAATTTTTCCCGCGACTGTATACACAGCTATGAAAACTATTGAGGCTGGCCTTCCATAGCTGGAATGATGATTCACCACAAATTACTGATTTCACTGCTCTTTTTATTTTCTTGTCTTAATATGATTGGGTAATTTTCACTGGACTCTCAAGTTACTGCAAATGAGAGACAGATGTTTTCTGTACCCCAAAACATAACCTATAAAGACCCGAACACCCACCAGCCACCGAAACCATCTACTGATCTAAAATGTTTAATATCTGTTGATCCACTAATTCTATCAATACATAGAAATAATTGGTGTAAAATGCAGTTTGTCATCTTTTCATGGTCATCAGATATGACCCATTTAGACATTTAGAGGCTCTATAGTGAATGTGGAAACACCGTCATCTTCTACAACACTGATTCACCGGTAAAACCAATGGAGTTTGATAAATAACAGTGGATTGAGATACTCGGTTTATATTCAGTTAATGATATATTTTACTCAAAAAGTCCCATTTTTCTTCAGTTTTCTGTGTTTCTGATATAATAACCCTCAAGTTTAATCTGACCTTTTATGAACATCTGTATGATCAGTGAATTAAATATAGAAAAATACCTAATTTTCACTGAAAAAACACAAAATACAGAAGATAATATTATAATAAATGACGATCAATCACTTAAAAGAAGCTAAATATAGAGAAAAAACTATTTTGCAACTGCCACAAAAGTAGCAGTGGGTCTTTATGGGTTAATGGTTAACCTGCTCCCAGAAGCACAAATAACAAATTTTAATTTAATGCTGGGAGACCTCAGTCAAAACTTACATTCAAAGGCTTAAGAGGAGCATCATCAGAGTGAAACATTGCAAAGAATGTGCAGAGAAAATGTGCGAAAATGTGTTGATTCCTCTTCTGCGCCCCCCAGTCTTATTTAGCACCAGCTGCCACTGACCCAATGTCTTTAACCCCAGTGCTCTTTTCCCCCATGTCTTCCCAGAGTTTATCTTATAACCAGTGGCAGCTAGTGTTAAACAAGACTTGGAGGCGCTCAAGAAAATATGAAAACAGCAGCCATGAATTTATGTGCAGAGCCAATTTTTTAATGTTTCAGTTGGCTGATAATGTGTGCGTTGACATGTCATATGAAAAAAAAAGAAAACAACATGACGTGAAGGGCTTAAACTCCTGTCTAAATCCAGCCACTTCACCGCACATCAGCTGCTGAAAAATGGCCTCTGTAGACAAACTGTGGTTGTTGGCTTTATACTTAAAAATAACTGTGTAGAAAACAGAATAAGAATCAACTAAAAGGACATTTAATGCATCGAACAGAACAAGATTTTGTTGCCTGTGACGTTCAGAGCAGGTTAATCATCTGCTTTACGTTCAGTCTGGAGTCCTGAATGTGTCTGTATCTCACTCAAGGCCACTTGGCAAACCCAGCAACAAGAAAATAAAAACAAGTCTGACTTGCTAGACTGGCTACAGAGCTCTAAAATTAATGGCCTGAGCTGATTCTTTAATCCCCCAGTGAAAGCGCAGCCTCTGATCACCTGTTCTGGAAAAGTTTCAGAGCCACATACACATTTATCTGTCTGGTACTGTGCAACCAGGAACGTATTCACTAAAATTAATTAACCCATAAAGACCTAAACATCCAAAACCATCTACTAATTTAAAATGTTTAACCCATAAAGACCTAAATATCCAAAACCGTCTACTAATTTAAAATGTTTAACCCATAAAGACCTAAATATCCAAAACCGTCTACTAATTTAAAATGTTTAACCCATAAAGACCCAAACAACCACCAGTGACCATAAACATCTACTGATCTAAAGTGTTTAATACTGTTGACCCACTAATCCTATCAATATATGTCAATAATTGGTGCTAAGTTCAGTTTGTCATCTTTTCATGATCATCAAATATGACCCATTTGGATGTTCAGAGGCTCCGTAGTGAACATAGAAACACTGTCATCTTCTACAACACTGATTCACCAGTAAAACCCATAGAGTTGGAACAATGACAGTGGATGGAGACACTTGGTTTATAGTTAATGATATATTTTTGCTGAAAAACTCACTTTTTCTTCAGTTTTCTCTGTTTCTGATATAATAACCCTCAACTTCAATCTGAGTTTTTATCAACATGTACATGATCAGTAAATTAAATATAGAAAAAAAACTGATTTTTACTGTAAAAACACAAAATACGGAGGAAAATATTAAAATAAATGGTGATCAATCACTTAGGAAAAGTTAAATATAGTGGAAAAACTATTTTGTAACCACTACATGAATAGCACTGGGTCTGTATGGGTTAGTACCTGTTGATCCACTAATCCTATTAATACATGTAAATAATAGGTGTAAAAAACGGTTTCTCATATTTTCATGGTCATCAGATATGACCCATTTGGACGTTCAGAGGCTCCATAGTGAACATGGAAACACCATCATCTTCTACAACATTGATTCACCAGTAAAACCCATAGAGTTGGATCGATGACAGTGGATGGAGAAACTTGGTTTATGTTCCGTTAATGATATATTTTACCGAAAAGTCACTTTTTCTTCAGTTTCCTCTGTTTCTGATATAATAAGCCTCAACAATAATCTAAGTTTTTATGAATATCTACATGATCAGTAAATTAAATATAGGAAAAAAACCTGATTTTTACTGTAAAAACACAAATACAGAGGATAATATTAGAATAAATGGTGATTAATCACGTTTGCCTCTTTTTCTTTTTTTTTCAATATTCTTTTTATTGAAGTCAAGGTAAAAGAAAGGGGCAGTCATACAAGAAAAAACTATATTTTTGGATTTTCTACAAAACAAAAAACACAGTACCCACCCCATCCCTCCCCCCACCCTACGAAGTCCCAGGCAATGCATCCCCATCTAAAACTACATAAATAAACAAAACAAAACAAATAGATGCAATTATATTAGTAGGTATGAGACTCATCAAGGATAAATAATTAAACAAAAAGAAGAAGAGAGTGGAGTTGGTCTATAAGCCAGATTTGAGAGCAAATGACTTGTCGTTGTTGGGCTGCGTAAAGCCTCTTTTTCTTCAGTTTTTTCTGTTTTCTGATATAATAACTCAACTTTAAGGGCTCATTTATGCTCTATGTTAAAGATGCAGATGGATATGGACAGAGCATTCAGTACGTCTTCTGCGTACATTCCATACGTAATTCCGTCCATTTTCCGGGAGCAAGCAGATGCGAACCCAGACGGAAAAGACGGAGCAGTACCATTGGGCAGTGTTAAGATTTGAAGAGAATAATTTCCAGAAATAGCGGAACTTTTCAAAGAGCGACTGTGTGAAACTACTGACATATTTATGACAACTACACTCATCAGTAATAACGTTAACCCTTTCAGGCACAAATTATGAGAACCTTAATCAAAAAATTTTCCTGAGAGTTTTTATTCCTCTTTAGGCATGAAAAAAAACAATGCAATTGAAAAATTTCTTCTGAAAAATAAATTTAAAAAAATAGTAATAATAAAAATAATTTTAAAAAAATTCAAAAATACATTTAAAAAAAATAATGAAAAAAAAAATCTTATGAACCTATTTTTCAGTAAGTTGCAAAAATGTCCACTCAGCTGGACACCACACGTTTAATTTTTGACGCACAGGAACATGAATTTAGTGATAAACTGTGTGAAAACTATGGGGAGGACTTGTGATTCTGGGGTTTATGCTCAGGAGAGATCTACATAATGTTACCAATTCATGTCAGAAAAGATATGTAGTGTCTTAAAACTTTAATAAAGATATGTGTAAAAAAAAAAAAAAAAACAACAACGAAAAAACAACAAAATCCATGAATATACAACAGCTGTAGAATAGCTGTCCACTGGAGTGACCAGTATGCATGAAAGGGTTAATATCCACATGAGTAAAACCTCCTCTGTCGTTGCCATGTTTGTTATTACTGACTTTCTTCATCTTCTTCTTCATGGTATTTGGCCAGTATGGTATTTACGAGCTGCACCCTCTGGTGGATTAATTGAGAAATGGTCATTCCAACACATTGGACCAATGGAAGTATGACGGCAGTGACACTTGACAACATTAGAAATGGACATACCTATTTATGTACGCAAAGCGAGCGTAAATGAGCCTTAATCTGAGCTTTTATGAACATCTCCATGATCAGTAAATTAAATATAGGAAAATACATGATTCATACTGATAAAATTGAAACACACATATTATAAGTAAATGATGATAAATCACTTAAAGCTATACCTACCGATGTGGCATTTCTCACAGCACTTAGTAAAAGTTTGAACATGAACAACCCGCCTCTCTCCAAAGCCCCGCCCCCCTCCCGCTGCCTGAGCTCTGAGGCTCCTCCTCCTCTCTCCTCCTCTCTCTTGATGTGCGATGGAAATGGAGGAGGAAGCAGAGGTGGAGGTCCGGTCCGTTTTGGCGTGTCCGCGGACCCCTCCCTCAGTAATCAGATGCATCATCCACCTGCCGCGGGCCCGCGGCTCCTGTTCCATCAGTAGACCTGGTCTGTGCAGTACTGGGTCAGTGTTTTCACTGCAGTGCCCAGGGGATGGGCGCGCGCACTGTGAACGCGCGGCCTCCGCGGATTTTCCGTGGACATTTGAGGTTTCATAGTCCATACAATTATCATCCTACATCATCTTACATGTGTGACACCATGTACATGCACCTGTATGAGTCCCACCGTCATAAAAGCTGAGCTTTATGCAGACCTGTTCAGTCCAGTACAGCTGACTTCCGGACTTTTATCTCCATCCTTCATTCATCAGACTCCCGTTTGTGCCCCTCAGTTGTTGTTTCTGTTCATAAATCAGTTTTTTCCCTTCCACATGTGCATGTCAGTTCTATCCAAACACATCCTAGACAGTAGACTGTGGTCAGTGACAGGAGAAGCAGCGCCAGAGAAGCGTCAGATTCAGAGGGACACATATCGGATGTGAGACGGCGATAATGGATCGGATGCTGGACGGCTGTAATGGATGATTGACAGGAGGCTCAGTCAGGTTCGGCCAATTATTTCATTCGGACCGACTAAAATGATTGGTCAGACTTTTATTAGAAATATATGAGAATTAAACATTTTTTAGTTTCAATACGTGGTGGATTTCTTTTACATTTTAGTTTGACACACACTTATTAGGAGCATTTTAAGATGACAAAAGAAAAGTGTAAAAATGCCATATCATACGGTATAGCTTTAAGAAAGGTTAAATATAGAGAAAATTTCATTTGTGAACTGACACAGAAGTAGTGCTGGGTCTTAATGGGTTAAATACAGTTAAAAACAAAATCAATAAATGCTGACGTGGACAACATACTTCAGAGACATTTTTGCTCACCTTAAAATGTTTGAGCAGTTCTTATTCTCTGACTGACTTCATGTGGGTGTCGCCTCTGGACCAGAGGATTAGCCACCCGCCACAGCTCACAACCCACTGAGACCACTTTCGTCTTGACTTTGGTGGACTACTTAAATGTGGTACTTCATTCTCCTTCATTTCACAGTGACGTTAAATCATCCTGGCAGTAATTACATTTGTCAGAATGATAGAATAATAGGAGCAATTCAATGCTATGTGATCACTTTTTCTCAGATACAGTGCTGAGCTATCATGTCATTATGGATTGACAGTGACCTTTCTGCTGCGTTATCTGCTTTAACTTTATACAATCCAGGTCTGTTTCACTGCACAAAGCTGAAGCTGACGATGATGGAGATGAACTTGAAATTAAGCAGATAAAACATTTTGTAAAGTAGGGAAAAGTTTTAACATACTGTCCAAAAAAGGGTCACAATAGGGTCCGATCAAGTAAGTGAACATCAACATGAAAAAGTAAATTTACACACATCATTTATCAAGTGGGCTCATTTTTTAGTTAAAGAGCTCTATTTTATGGAACTGTTATCCTTTTTAAAATACCTCTTACACAGTACAGGAGCAGTTCTGCAAGGCTGCATTAAATTAACAAAAAAGACATGAAAAAGACCGTCTATTACTTTGAATAATTAAAATTCTGAATGTTTTGAAGTTTGAAGTTTTTAAATTCAAACAGCGGTCACATTTAAAAAGACTATCTGTGGACTGTTACCGAGAAATTACTCTTTATTTATAATTCATCTATATCAGTATGTTGTAAATAACACTGTGTTAGTATTGAATACATTAAATGAAGCATTGTGATTATGTCTGGTTTATTGTTTTAAAAATAAGTCAACATTTTGGGTGATGCATATAATGGTAAAGAGTCGTCCATGTGTTACTATGGCAGCCTGTCCCCGTGTTACCACATTCTCATGTCAATAAAACAGAGACTTTAATTTGCACATCAAAAACAAGAAAAAAACAAAAAACAATTATCATGCAAGTAACACCACTGTGCAGGAGAAGATAGAAGCCAAAAAGGCTTACATAGATACCTCCCCAGAAATAAATAATACACAAAAAAGAAATAAAGAATAAAAATACAATTAACCCTGTAAAGCCTGAACTATTAAATTGACCGAAAATTCCAGTTCTTTGAAACTGAAGGCATTATTGGTCCATCTTAACAACCTGTATGACTTCCAGTTTTGTACCATATTTGATACATTGGGTCTCAATGCTCAAATATTATTATTTTTGAACAAACAAAAACACACACACACACACACACACACACACACACACACACACACACACATTCCTTTTAAAAACTGGCAAAGTTCTGCCTCCTTCCTCATTAATGACAGTCTTGTAGTATCACTGGAAAGGCCTCTGGTGAACAAATTCCTCCCCCCTGGTGGATTATCCGTGTATTGCATGTATCTAATCAAATACATCCGATTTTTCCAGTGTATCAAATATGATACGTTTGGCGTTATAGGGTTAAAAGTAAAAAATAAAAAATACAAATCAAATGATATAAAGCCTTACATTTTTTGTAAATTAGAGTCCTTTTCAGATGCTTTTTAAATAATTATAAAAAAGATGTTGATTGAAGTTCAGGACATAGATTATTCCAAAGATGTGGTCCACGATATTTTACAGAATACTGACTGACAGAAGTCCGGCAGTTTGGAAGATAAAATTTGCTTTGACGGCATATTTACATGTTTATATTGAAATGGAATGTATAAATGTGTTCATTAATGTGCACTGTCTCACTTAAATAAAGATATATAATAATAATAATAATAATAATAATAATAATAATAATAATAATAGTAATAATGTGTCCACGTGCTACCGCTTGATCACACCCAATAATTAAACTACCTCATCATCACAGTGAGTCTTCCTCATGCTTGTTGCTTTTGTTTTGCAGTGTTTGCATCATGCAATGTAAACTAAAGAGGGTAGTTCCTCCAATTCTGAGGCAAGCATGGGTGGATTAAGTTGTCACCCAGTGAAATGTTTAATTTTCTCCTCATTGTGCCTGCCCCCCAGCAAATGCTTTCATAGTCTGATTGCTTTTACATGAAGCTAATGAAATAAGATTGCATTATGAGGCAATCCAATAAATACATTGACCTTTACAAATCAAAATGTGTCATCTCCTTCGAGCTATTGCTGTCTGCCTGAAACAAAACATTATTATCCTGTATGGTTTTTTTTTTTTTTTTTTTTCTAGGCTGTTCGGTGTTTATTGAGCTAATAGACCTACACTACTCCTCTATTTTGAATAAAAATAATAATGATGCTCATCTTAAATCAACCCATTAACAGCCTGAGTCGTTTACATGCACTAAAAATGCATCATCCCGGACAAACCATCGCTCATATTACCATTAATTGACATACATTTGCATGTTCATGACCTTTTTTTTTGCAAATCATTATTTCTTTCAAAGTGGATGAACCTCGTGTTAGTAAATTCAGGGCAGATCTAGACATAACTAACAGGAAAGCAGGAAGTGGGGCTAATATATCACAGGTTGTGGAAAGTGAAAATGGGAATAAGAACAAGGTGAATGATGGCCAGATGATCCCAAGGAACGAGGTAGAGACAGCATCCAAAGATGTGGAAGCATGAGGGGAGGAAAGAGAGTCTGATTGACAATTTGCATCCTCTTCAGAAGGTATCAGGGGACATGATTGAATCCAGTCAGGCTGAACCCATTAGGGGAGCGCTGCTTTCGGAGGCCGAGCAGAAAGCCATTCACCAGCACCCGGTCCCTGCTCTTCACCGGTCTCCATTTATATTCATGCCAGGGCTGAGTTATTGAGGAAGAAGTGAGAGAAAAAGAGAGAGAGAGAGAGAAAGAGGGACTGAAACAGGTCCCGTCCAACCATCCATTTGCTGTTTGTGAGCCGTAAAGTTCTTCCCCGCTGCCAAAACCGCTCACTTAACCTGGGCGCAACTGATCCCATTTGCATGTGATTTTCATGGGTCAATATGTCTATAAATTGGTTTCAAACTGTATCCATGTAGTGTCACAAACCACTTAAAAGCTAAGGGAAAAGCAATTTAAAAGCTCAGGGGAAAACGCAAAGGACATTTGCATTTTAAGCAGTTTAACGTGTCTCTTCTCATTAACTGGCCCTGACAATGTTGCCATAACTGAAACTTATCTAGTGCATTTTCTTGGGAGACAGCCATGTGATACATCTTGGTTGAACAAACGTAATTATTTAGCTGAAGGTCCTTCTTTGTACTACTCCGTGGATCCCTGGGCGTGATGAGTGTTTCAGAGATACAGCACACCAACCCAGTGGCCGAGGGCATGCTGGGAACTTTTCCTGACAGGCGTCCCACCCCTCATGTCTCCACTCACCTCCGCCAGACAGCTGATCCAGAGCAGCCTGAGAGTTTGACTAGGTGACAAAGGAGGTGGAGTGTTGTGGATAGTCTTCCACGTGTCACCATTTATCTCACAAACGCAGCACATTTGCCCAAAGCCACAATATTGCAGCTGTCTTGGTTTTTACCAGCTAGTTGTCAAAGTGGAGAAGCCTGAACCGCAGTCTTCTCCAGAGTGAGAATCGTCAGTAGGAAAGATTTCCTGTTTTATTTGTGCATGCTCAAATGTGACCTTTTGTTATGTTCAGCAGTTCTGTGCAATTCAGAAAGGAAAGGAGCCCTTGTGGCATTTGAAAACAGTTGTATTCATACTTTACTTTGTACCTTACAAGTGCACTCAGTAGGACGCCAAATTGCCTTTTAGGCTGTTTTCATAGAAGCTGCCATGGCGCCACTAATCCAGTTTTTATACATTTGCTCCTTGCTTTGATGTAATTATCAAAACACAAATTTGATAAGCCTATGCAGAATCCAACTGTAGCTGAACTAATGTTTAAAAGTCATAAATATAAAGGTCATTTGAAGGAGATATAATCAGACGGATACTCAGAGGAGACACTTTCACTCTTTTCACTGTACTATAAATGTGCACCTTAACCTCTTTCGCTCTTTGCCTGTAGTTGCTTTTCCATTAACCTTCAAATTGCCCAAATATAACTTGCGCATAAAAATTTACCTAATGGAAAAACGACAATTTCACCAAAAGTGTCATTTTTCGATTAAAAGTTTTTGCGCTGGCAAGAGGTGGTTTTTCGGGTGTAGCGTAATGGTATATCACACAAAACTGCAATGGAAAGACCATTTTTCGCAATTAGAGTCAGGTGAATTAAAAAAATGAATGTTGACATACGTTACAACAAGTGAAGAAGAAACATGTCGCAGTATGTGTGGACACATCAGGAAACCCAATCATTTTTTAATTTAGTATGAGATAGAGGGGTAATATACACCGTACTTTCTGGTCTATAAGCCGTTACTTTTTTCCACACACTGTGAACCCGCTGCTCTAAAATGATGCGACTAATTTATGTTTTCTGGGCTAATGATCGATCCGGCTGACGAAGAAGGAAATAGAGCTGCTACACGTAAGCTTGACATCAATGAATCAATGATGAGATGTTGGAGATGGGGTGGGTGCGGCTTATAGTCTGGAAAGTACAGTAATAATAATGACTATAATATATCTGTAAATCAACACCGTATTTACGTTCATCGCCATGTTTATGGAGTAACTTCTCGTGTCATCTCGAATAATAAATAGACAAATCATTGTATTTGTGATTTAATGGAAAAACCGACATTACGCACATCTGTTTTTTTAACATTTAGTAAATATCGGTAAAGATTTGCACAGATGTCCAATGGAAAAGCGACTTGTGTATCTTCTCCTTCCCCATCTCTTGCATCTGTTTTTTCTCTGTGTCCCTGAGGTTTAGAATAGCCACAGTGGAATCATGTTCGAGTTATGAATGTTTCAATTAACAGGAGGTGGGGGGGGGGAGGGTCTTGAGAGTGGTACTCAAATGGCTGGTGCAAAAACATTGCCAGGCCATAGTTTTTATTTAGGCAGGCTTAATGCATGCTATTGACTTCTCAATGAGGACCAGGATTAGGTCAAATATACTTCACTCACTAATGCATGCCTAATGGTTCTGCTATAGATTTGCCATAAAAGTGGATGATCATAAATATTGGTGGATTTTAAAACATTTATGAGTGAAATCCAATGCCCTGCTTCCAAAATAGAGAGTCACTATGCATCTGCGCTGGATCCAGATATATGCTTCATGTTAAAAAGTAGTGGAAAATATTTGGACTCAGCCTAAGTACGTCGATTACACCATCGCTCATGTATCGCTCTAGACATTGTGTTATTGTTTTGTTTGTTGCGCAGTGTGCTGTGTGGCACTTTCTCCAGCTGGCATCTCCACAGCAGTGTAATGAATAGGAGGAATGGTGTATCTGCAGGCTTCTATAGCGATGACATGATCGGACTCAATTGCCATGGTTACTTCTTTATGGTGGAATTAAAGCTATATTCACTACACTGCAATCTTTACATCGGAGGATTACGCTCACATTGCAGACTTCAGCGCTCGGTTCAGTTTGACTCTCAGGTCTGCGGCTCCTTGGCTTATTATTATTATATTTCAGAACCCAATGTGAACGTGCCGTGGTATTGAACTGAACCGCGTGCACAAAAGAACAATAACAAAGGCGTCACACGGAAATGAATTATGCTGTCATCCTGAAGTTTGAGGGCGCTGAAACCAGTATTTACGGCTTTATTTATAAGCTGATGTTCGATGGAAACCGGAACATTGTTAGGAGGATGACGAAGGAGGGCAGTGATTACATTAACCTATAAAGACCCAGGGCTACTTTTATGTCAGTTCCAAAATGAATTGTCCTCTCTATTTAACCTTTCTTAAATGATATATCATCGTTTATTATAATATTATCCCCTGTGTTGCATGTTTCACTGTAAATCATATATTTTCCTATATTTAATTTAGATGTCCACAAAAACTCCAAATAAATTCAAATATTATTGTAACAAAACAGACAAAACCGAAGAAGAAGTTACTTTCGTGGCAAAATATATCACTGTGTGAAAATCAGGCATTTTCTTATGTTTAATTCACTGATCATGTAGAGCACAGGTGTCAAACATGTGACCCGGGGGCCAAATCCGGCCCGCCAAAGGGTCTAACCAGGCCTGAGGAATCAATTTGTGAAATGCTGAAGATACTAACAATCAGTGGTGTCAAAATCATTTTAATTCAGGTTCCACATACAGACATATACAGATGAATACAGACCAATCAGATCTCAAGTGGGTCAGACCAGTAAAATGTTATCATATTAACCTATAAATAATGACAACCGCAAATTTTCTTTTTGTTTTAGTGTCAAAAAGTAAATGTATACAATAACAAATTATCCTTGTACAATAACCTGAAATGTCCTAAATGCAATTTGACCAATATTCTGCTGGTTACTAAATGTTCTGTGTATTTGTAATAGTAATGTAAGTTGTAATGCACATGTGTAAATGATAAACTGAGGCAGAATATTGTTAAAATTGCATGTTTTTCTTAAGACATTTCCAGTAGTTCAGTTTATTCAGATTTTTAAGGAAACTTTGCAGGTGTAAACATTATCATAATATAATTTTATTTTTTCACTGTTATTATTGTACTGGTCTGGCCCACTTGAGATCATATCGGGATGAATTGGCCCCTGAACTAAAATGAGTTTGACACCCCTGATGTAGATGTTCATAAATGCTCAGATTAAAGTCGGGGGTTATTACATCAGAAACAGAAAGAGAAAAACTGATTTTTTCAGTCAAATATATCATTAACTGAACATAAACCCGGTGTGTCCATCCACTGTCATTGATCCAACTCCATGGGTTTTACTGGTGAATCAATGTTGTAGAAGATGACAGTGTTTCCACGGTAACTATAGAGCCTCTGAACGTCCAAATGGGTCATATCTGATGACCATGAAAAGATGACAAACTGTATTTTACACCAATTATTTACATATATTGATAGGATTATTGGTTCTACAGGTATTAAACATTTTAGATTAGTAGATACTTTTGATCGCTGGTGGATGTTTGGGTCATTATTTGTTAAATATGTGGAGAGACATTAACCCATAAAGACCCAATATGACTTTTGTGGCAGTTACCAAGTGAATTTTTCTCTATATTTAACCTTTATTAAGTGATTTATCACCATTTATCATATTATCCTATGTATTTTGTGTATTTTCAGCAAAAATCATGTATTTTAGAGTAAATTCAACGGTTATTATATCAGAAACAGAAAAAACTGAAGAAAAGATGACTTTTTCAGCAAAATCTATCATTAATTGAACATAAACCCAGTGTGTTCATTCACTGTCATTGATCCAACTTCATGGGTTTTACTGGTGAATCAATGTTGTAGAAGATGACAGTGTTTCCACGGTAACTACAGAGCCTCTGAACGTCCAAATGGATCATATCTGATGACCATGAAAAGATGACAAACTGTATTTTACACCAATTATTTACATGTATTGATAGGATTAGTGGTTCTACAGGTATTAAACATTTTAGATTAGTAGATACTTTTGATCGCTGGTGGATGTTTGGGTCACTATCTGTTAAATATGTGGAGAGACATTAACCCATAAAGACCCAGTGTGACTTTTGTGGCAGTTACCAAGTGAATTTTTCCTCTATATTTAACCTTTATTAAGTGATTTATCACCATTTATCATAATATTATCCTCTGTACTTTGTGTATTTTCAGTGAAAATCATGTATTTTAGAGTAAATTCAACGGTTATTATATCAGAAACAGAAAAAACTGAAGAAAAGATGACTTTTTCAGCAAAATCTATCATCACCTGAACATAAACCTAGTGTCTCCATCCACTTATTGATCCAACTCCATAGGTTTTACTGGTGAATCAATGTTGTAGAAGATGACTGTGTTTCCACGGTAACTAGAGCCTCTGAACATCCAAATGGGTCATATCTGATGACCACGAAAAGATGACAAACTGCATTTTACACCAATTATTTACATGTATTAGTAGATCAACAGGTATTAAACATTTTAGATCAGTAGATGTTTTTGGTTGACTGTGGATGTTTGGGTCTTTATGGGTTAAAGTAAAACAAAAAAATCTGATGTAATTGTTTGGAGTGAATGGCCTGAATCTGAATTGGAAAAAAAAAAAAAAAATCAGATTCCATGTGTTTATATGGGCAGTGAAATAACACATCTACAAAATATATGCGTGAGAAAATCAAATTTACCGACGCTGCTTTTGATATGTTGCTTGAATCCTTTTTCCTTTTAGAGGCACAAAGCTGACTTATAAAAAAACACATTCTAGCATCTACATCAACCTCACCTCTCACTTATCAGCTACTGTTCTCATTTTCCTTCCAGTCGTCCTGCGTGTTATCTCTGCATCAGAGAAATACATCTCCTCTCTCTGCTTCTACTCTTTCTTTTCCCCTATCTCAGTTTTACACACGCAAACAAGTATGGGTATACATGCCACGGATGAAAACAAACAGTTTGTTTAAACAAGCGCTGCTCTTTTGTTCCCCTGCCGTGAGTGGGGTCAGGAAGAGGTTGGCAGCAGATAGTGTGTGTCCAATGGATCGCTGCTCAGGAGTCAATTAACTGGGGTCTGTGCAAATGAACAGAACAAGGGCATAATCAGCTCCAATCTCCCACTAAGTCCTGCTCCTGACTCATCTATTAAGGCATGCTGGTAAATTGACTGCTCTGGACTTTAATGGGATGAATCTTAAGTGGTGAAGGTTGGAGACTGTTAAGAGACATAGCCCTGTGTTTTTCTTTCTTTTTTTTCCAGAAAGGGGCAGATAATAAGTTACAGAGATACATAGAGAACAGATATAAAGCTCCGTCTAATGAACAGAGTTTCTGGGCATTGTCGGCTCAGATAACCTCTTCCCTCACTACATCACATCAACGCCAGCGTTATGAGGCGGAGCATGGCGAGTTACAAGTGTTTTTAATTAATTACCTTCCCGTTGTCACAAACAGCCTCAGTCATTCTGCACCGCCGCCCCCAAACACTAATCCAGGAAATCCATGCTGACAGTCCTCTCAAGGCTGTCCTCCTCCCTTAACATTCATTTCCCCTCTTTCCCCTACTACACATGGAAATCCACTGGTGACATTTAAGGTCAAAGATGATTTCCCAAGTGTTATTTTAACTCCTACCCCCCCCCCCCCCCCCCCCCCACATTTAACCAGATCAATTAACGAAGTGCGGTTCCACAACAGGGGTGGACAATGAAGTGTGTGTTTACTGTTCACTACCTGCAGTTTACTAACCAACTCACACTTCTTCCTATGCATTTATGCATTACTAACCCACTGTATATATAATGCAGTGCCCCTGGGTGAAGCAGGATATTGTCTGCTGCTCTTGGAATAAATTCTGTATATTTACTCAACATGAGGTCTGAATAATTATCCTAATATCCATAATGCCACCTGTCATTAAAGGAAACGCACACACAATTTCCACACAACTCCCTTCACCTTCTGCAAAGCAAGTAAATAATAATTGTGCATTATTGGCGTTTTGTCACAGATGAATCCGTATCAGGTCCCAGACTATTTCCTGTGGAGGCAAAGTGACTGCAGAATCTTTTCATTAAATTAATCCAGAGCCAGGGGAGAACACAAGGAAGTGATTAAAGTACAGTCTTCATTTAAAACTTTTTCCGACTATCTTCCTACACAAAAAGCCTGTTAAAGTCTATCCGTTTCATCTATGAAAATGGTAAGAATGTATTTAATGGCTTTAGTAAAAACGGAGCTTAAAAACTAAAACAATAAAAGTCTGACCCTGCTACTGTGTACCAGCTGTGACATTAGGAGTGAGTAAAACTTTCAAATAAAATATGTCTGCCTTGTTCCTCCTATATTTCATTTCTGTGGTGTTCTGTTCAGTGAGCAGTGCAATAAAAGTTTGAATCATTTTTAAAGGCCTGTAAATCGAATCTGTGGATTGGACACAATGGGGAAAAGGGGAAGAAAGGGCACAGTCATCAGCAGACTGTGAGATATTAGAAGCTCCTCTTATAGGAAGGCTCTGGGCTTCTGTCAATGTCAGCTGGCACAATGGAGCCGGATCTGGGCTGGAGAACCCACCGGTTATTTCATTGTTATTTCATTCAGCCCATGTTCGTATTCTTCTCCAACTAATATCCCCAAAGAAATGGAAGGTGCACGTGTTTTGTCACAGTTATGTCTGTCATGTGGTCACCTGCACAAAAATACAGTATGTGAACGACTTTTCAATTCTTATAGGCAATATCTTATTTAAAAAAAAAAAAAAAAAATGAATTCCATAGCATCATGACGAAGGAGCAAAGCATGGTGTGTGTTGATCTTCCTCTTCACACTCAGTGCATGCTTGTTGACTTTAAAAGGCTGTTAAATAAAGTTAAAGCAACATTTCACACTCTGCCAAAAACATCCAGACCTATTGAGCTCGTCTGTGTCAAACTCATGTACATGAACCCCATAGGATCCATCTGTTACTCCAGCTCCCTGATGAGCCGTACACCTACGACCCAATAAAAAACTCCTGGAGCTCCGCTGACAGCTCTGTGCTGCAGAGGGCTCCGATCAAAAAGAGCTACAGCCATTCTAATAGCCACATCTCATTCCATTATATTTCACACAGTAAATATGGCATCAACCTGTCAAGGCACAAGGAAATTTAGGACGCTGAGCCTGCAGCCCATTTTTTAATCTAGCTGGAGCTTTTCCATGTAAAATCAGGACAGGGTGATAGATTTATATTCACTTTGTAGAATAATTGAGGTGCTGAGGACCAAGTTCATGAGGTTGCATTCCTCGCTGACCTGCTTTATAATGGCTTCAGATGTAAACAAACCATAATCACTCTTACAAGATGTAAAAGAGGTCATTGCAAATTATGCCATAAATCCATTTGGTATGAATTACAGTTTTGATGATGACAAGAATATATGGCCCTAAAGAGTGTGCATTTGTGTTTCTCTCTTGCCATTGAGCAGTTAAACCGAGCTGTTTTATTTCTGTAAAAATATTCCTTATCCGTCATGTGGCAGCCTCTTTTGAACACTCTCTTCAATCACAGTACAAAAATGTTGCTCCTGTGCTTTTCATTGTCATCACGAGTGTTTTTTTTTTCTTCCTTTTTGTTACTCGTGGCAGCAGACTGAGTCAGTCACCACAGATATCAAGGGCATAAGCAGATAACCAGATAATCCCACTTCAAGCTTCATTCCAGTGAGGTAGCACACAAAGAGTTCAATTGTCTTGAAGAGATTCAGCGCAGAAAGAATCCACCTGCAACTCTGACAATGTGGCAGACAGGGCCCTCTGGTCTGTGGATGATGGTAGTGTTCATTTATTGGTCGGCGTCTTTAAAGGACTGATATTTGGCTTTTTTTCTAAAGGCAATGGCTACTGCCACTGTACTGTGGCACAAAATATCAGTTTGTCTATTGCCACAGACCAATCAAATGTTAGCATTTGTACGAGAGCCAATCAGGGATACTGTTACATGAACTCATTCACCTCTTGTTGCCACAGTACTGTGGTGATATATGGCATATACTTCAGTGCATTTTTTTGTGCATTTTGCTACCACAGTACTGACGCAATTGATGGAAGGAATGACAAATTAGTGGCAGTATGTAGTATAGAATAGGCATTATTGTTCTAAATACTCTATATGTTGTTGTATGGTGTTCTTTGCTCTGGAGGCTGGAGAAGGTGGGCGGAGCTACATGTTAGATGCGGCAGTGTGCTGTGTGACTTCAGTTCTGTGTCAGTTCAGTGTGTTCAGTGCTGTGGTCCTGTGGAATTCTGCACTCTGAGTCCCAGTGGCTGATTTATATCAATGTCAGATTTACCTACCGGATACCCCCGACCGTTGAAAAATCTTTAGAAAAAAAAAAAGAAACAGAAAATGCTACTCTAACTGGGAATTGAACTGAAGTCTTTCATGTTGCAGTCTGACATGTTAACAAGTGAGCTAAATGTCCACTGTGAGTCAGGCTGACCTATTCACTATGATTGCCTTGGTACTTTTTCAGGATGTAAGTTACCAGTCTAGACAGGATATAATGAGGGTGCTGATTGGCTCTGTGGTAATAGACAAACCGATATTTCGTGCCACAATACTGTGTCAACAGCCATTAAATTTTTTAAATGGAATTATGCATTTTAAAACATTTCCCTGTGGTCTACATAAACTGTAAATGCTATGCTTGGTCTGAATTCTTCATTAATTCAACTCCACAGGTCTATCTTCAACCCTATTTCTCAGTAATAACACCAGAAAGGTTATTTTAAGCACTGGCCCTTTAAATGCACATGAGCCACTTCATGCCCCACCCCCTCCAGGTTGTTGGCTGTGCTGCTCTGTCCCATTCAACCAACAACTGAACATTTTAAGTAATCGGCTCAAAGTTTGGACGTATTTTCAGTTTTTACTACAGGTGCTGCTGCTGACAAACAATTATGTCCTATGTACTAAGAGAAATGTTCACCGGAAGTCTTGACCTTATATGTGCAAATATTGTGACGTAATTAGTAGACCTGTAACGTTACACATACCGAACCGAACCGTTTCGGTACACACCTGTTCGGTTCCAGTACACAGCTGTATCGAAACGGCACAGTATGTTGAGAAAAAGAAAAAGGAATGAAAGACGTTGTTTGATGTGGAACTTTAAATCCACGCAAGTTCCACATGGACAAATTGAAGGGACGCACATTGACCTGAAATCTGAAATAGCAGCTGATATAAGGTAAAAAAAAACAACAAAAAAACAAAAAAAAACAAATATGATGTGAACCTGGAAGGAAGAGAAGACCCTCCCTCATCATTACAGTTCCGTTTGAGATCACTTTAGGCTCAGGTGAAAGACAACAATGAGGAAAGAGACGGTGATAAAACGAACATTGTTTGTCGCCTATGTCCGGTAGTTCACTTGCTCTCTCTCTCTGTCTGTCTGTCTGTCTGTCTGTCTCTCTCTCTCTCTCTCTCTCACACACACACACACACACACACACAGACATGCACATGCTGTGTAACAGAGGAATAGAATCCGGGAGTTGGACATTGAAAGTATGTAAAGTTTCACTTTCCTTTCACGCCAGCGTTAGTTATGGACTGCACCCCCACATATATAAACCCCCCCCCCCCCCCCCCCCCCCCCCATCCAACTGATTTTAGCCAAAATGAATATAAAGATAGCTTTGCAGCACCTGGAGGGTTCAAATTCAAACTTTTTGAACTATCAGGGTCCAAATACACAAATAAATGTACCAAAGACTAATAAGGTTTAGCAAAATATGACCCCTTTAAGACTTCCTTTTAGGAACCTTAAGCAGATCAATGTTGAACTGTTTTTCAATGTCTTTCCCTGTTAATCAACACCAACCATGTATGTTTTAGGCATTATAAGACTCTACGTTTAAGATAGTGTGAGGAATTCAGCAGTGGAAATATTAAAACCTTGGCAGTGAGGATCTAATGATGTGTAAATTGAGCAGAAATCAGGCGATGTTATCCTTTAATGGAAGCTGTGAGGAATACGTTTCTCTAATGAGGCAGTTGAGCTGGAAAGGCGAAGGATGGAGGGCTTAGTCAGGTGTGCTGCACTTTGGGAATCTGATTAGAAGCAGTAGCAGCACTTTGAATATAATCTTGCATTGATAGAAATGTGACTGTGAAAAATATGAGACGCCTCTTTAATTAAGCAATTGCTTTGACCTCCGTCTTATCACGCTCTCCGTGATTTCAATAAAAGTTGTGTGATACGAAAACAGCAACAAAATTTCAAGTATTTTTTCCTCATCACTGATATGTCTGCATCTTAATGATGATTCTTTTAACTTGTTTTTGGCTTAAATATTACTGCGCTCAGCTGCGACTTAAAGAGCCAAGCTGATTTCATTACTCTCAGAGAGGATATGACAGGCTGAAGAAATGCCACTTTAGGAATCCCATGGGTGCCCGGTGTTTTGCTGCCACGCACCCTGCACACTTAATGGAATCTGTCCACTTCTAGTTTCCATATCAGTGGAGCTGAAATGTCAGAGGAGTAATATGGACATCCCCTCCTGACACTGCAGACTTAATTAAAGATCCTGGACACATCTCAGGGATACCAAGAGGAAAAACAATAGTTTTACAGAGATTGTCAGCTTGTATGGTAATGGCATGTTCCTCTGTCACTGTTATATTCATGATTTCACTAATGATGTTGCCTGTTGAAGTGCACTCAAAGAAATAAAATGTTGGAATTTGTTGGAATCAATTAAAAGTGTTATGCAACTTGTTCCATGAAATATAGTTATTTAAATGTAAAAAGGTGTTGCAGTTAATTGCAAAGATAACCTACAAATAAATCCAAAGGAATTGTGTCAATAAATCTAAAGTAAGGTGTTGTTTTAATGCTACAACATAAGAATTACATGTTCTAATCAACAGTATTGGTTTGGGTTCACACACATTTTGTTCTAAATTTAGTGAAGGGAAGTCTGATTCTTTTAACTCAGTTTGTTTGTCTGTTGTGAATCAATTCTTTAATTTAAAATATATATCTTGCAGGTTAGATAGATAGATAGATAGATAGATAGATAGATAGATAGATAGATAGATAGATAGATAGATAGATAGATAGATAGATAGATAGATAGATAGATAGATAGATAGATAGATAGATAGATAGATAGATAGATAGATAGATAGATAGATAGATCATAAATGGATTGAAAATACAGATACTAAGGGTTAGACCTCTTAATACTTAGGTATGTCAAATGGTACAGTGGGTTAAACATACGCTGGGCAGTTAGGTAATGTAAGGTTGTGACCAACGCCTGCAGGATGTTTTTTAAAAATTGGTGAATCAAATGAATCGATTTGGAATTCATTCACAACAGACAAACAAACCGAAAGAACCGAGTTAGTTAAAAGAATGAGACTTCCCATCACTAAATTTACAACAAAATGTGTATAAATCCAAACCAATACTGCTGATTAGAAAATGTAATTCGTAAGTTGTAGCATTAAAGCTGCATATTGACGTTCGTCACCAATTTTTCATCAAATCTGTAAAACCCGAGTGATAGCCTAAGTATTGCGAATCTGTTAGATAACCTACTAATAAAACCGAAATCTGCAAGATTTAGCCTAAGTATCACAAATTCATTAGTCTTTCCATGATTACGCACCTGAATCACTTCCCTCACCGTGAACAACTTTGAAGATGACTCCATCACTAGCAGTCTGTTTGTTTAAATACCAAACCAAAACCTAAACGAAACTGTCACTCAGGTTTTTTCAGAATTCCACGCAGAAATGGCTTCATTGTCTCTTACTACTGCGGCAGCATGGAATTCCGAAAAAACCCAAGTAACACTTAGGTTTACACTTTGAAGTTGTTCACCATGAGGGAAGTGATTCCAGTGTGTAATCACAGAAAGACTAACGGATTTGTAATACTTATGCCGCATTTCCACTACGTGGTACCGGGTCGACTTGATTCGGCTTGGCCTTTTTGCATTTCCATTACAAAAAAGGACCTGGAATCTGGTACTAGGTACCAGTTTTTTGGTGTCACCTCCACCGAGGTTCCAAGCGATACTAAACCATGATGTATAAACACTGCAGACCACTGATTGGTCAGACAGTTTTCTCTATGACCCACTGTTTTACAAAAAACAGATGTGGAAGTTGACAGTAAATATAGCGGTAGGTTAATCCACATGATAACAGCCCAAAACTACACCATGGTCGGTCCAGGAGACTCAGTCTTTGGTGGCCGACGTAAAAATTCAGACGAGAGAACACGCAACGAGCAAGTTTTCAGCAACTCTCTGAGCAGACGACACAGAAATAACGCGCCACATCTCTATGACGTCCGGGTACTGTAAAATCAGTAGTATCCCTTGATGGAAAATGGTCTCCAAGAATACCAAGTCAAGCCGAGCCGAGCCGAGCTGGTTCCACATAGTGGAAACGCAGCATTAGGCTAAATCTTACAGTTTTGATGAAAAATTGGTGACAAACATCTTACTTTAAAGCAACACCCTACTTTAGATTTATTGACAGAATTATTTTGGATTTATTAGTAGGTTATCTTTGCAAGAAACTGCAAAATCTTTTTACATTTAAATAACCATATTTCGTGGAACAAATTGCACAACATTTTTAATTAATTCCAACAAATTCCAACATTTTATTTCTTAGTGTGAGAAAATACAAAGAGGGACACTATGTATTCTGTATGTGCTTCTCAGGGCTTGTAGAAGTTCTGACATTATAAAAACACTGTATACTCATGAGATGTATCTACACAGTTTTGAGATGTTGCTAAAAGTTGCTGGTTTTAAAATAATAAAAATGCATGAGCCGCCTCTTCATGCCTTCTGTACACAACCTGGTTGTGGTTCATATTCTGGCCCTAGGCTCCAGAATATCATTTATAGACTCATCAAATCTCATCCGATCCAGCCCTTTTTATGTTCGCATGTGGTTTTGAAAGCAGAAGTCTGGCAGAGACAGAGTAGCAGTGAAGGTTTTAGGTCAATGTTAGATTTAAGCATTAAACAAGTCCTGGGATAAAGTTAAAATATCATAGATCTTGGAGGGTTTAGTACATGTTTCTGATACTCTTGGGGTATTGATTTGGAATAAGCTCTGGGTGAGCCAGTTCTTTGTTGCTGAATTATATTTTAGAAAATGGCATAATGGTATAACTGCAGAGATTCATGCAATTCTATCTTTTTCTTTTTTCTGCAACTGGTTTTCAACTAGTCCCCATTGGTAGAGAGCTGGATCACTAACCAGCTGTTGGACACTGGCTGCACTTAGTATGCAGCAAACACCCAGAGATTTGTACACCCGTATACTGCCAGCTGATGAATTTGCAGCCACATTGATATTCTTCCTCCCACAACTGCCAGTACATTGGAGCACCTTTTAGCATATGGTAGGAGACCAGGAATAGTTCTGACCTAGTTGGAGCTTCTGTACTTCACCATCAAACTTCTATCTCCCTCTAGATTCTGGGTTTTTATGCAAAGGGCACCACAGGCAAAAAAAAAAAAAAAAAAAAAAAAAAAAAAAAATCTTCCTATATGTTTTTTATGTGGCTCCCTTCAATAACTATAGGATCCTTTGTGACTATAGTAACACATTTTCTTACATCTGACCAAAACGTTTTGAGCATTTCAATAACAGTAATTTAAAATTTATTTCATCACTGCAGCCAAGTGATTCTGACTAACCTGAAGCTATTGTGGTCTGTAAGTGGTGTAAAATGAAATTTTCCACTTAGTATTATTATTATTAAAGTATTACAAAACACAGCTATTTTCCTCTCACCTGCTCCTCAATATTGCAGAGGCCATCACACATATTATGTTTTTCATTACTTTTAGATGTGGATCGAAATATTTCCATGCAGTTCTGACTATTGATTGACTGACCAGGGGTTCTAAGAGCTTTGACAAACACATATGAGTGGAAATAATCCATGCTGGCCACATTGAAGGTAGTGTCCATATATATACACGAAGGTCAGTCAATCGATAGTTGGTATTAAACAAGAAACACAAGGTGATGCTTTGTCAGATCAATGTGTGAGCAATCTATCGCTGAAACTCCGTAAAGTTCTGACCTTTCAGTTAAATTCCAAATCTCCTTGGCTGTGGAACCTTTTATTTATTTTTTGCCTGTTTTTATCTATAAATAGCATCTGTGTAAGCATTCATTTTCAAACAAAGCTGAATGGATGAAATATTTACTTGACTTATTATATTATTATTGTTTTTATCATATTTGACATGCGTAATCATTCACAGTGGCTTGCATGAATAACAATCCAAATCAACTAAGAAAACTACCAGAGAGTTTAAATATTCATCTGTCTTCTGTGTAGCTGTTGAAAAGCACTTTAATAAACCAGGACATGTTTGATATCACAGAAAAGAAGTTGTCATTTCAGTTGATTATTTTGCAGCCATTGAATGAGGTTCTGTGCAGGATTATTTCAAGTACCATGGACAGCTCCTACAGTACTCTTCTTTTTGTTGCATCCATGGCCTGTTACATGAGCAAACATGTCATAGACCTTGCAGATCAACTCTAGATATCTAGTATCCTATAAAGCTGGGACGTTTTGGCCTTTTGTGTAGCCTTTGCATCTTACTTTGTATGACCTTCCTCTGAATAGAGCACACAAAACCTTTGTGAAACAGTTTTGTAACATGTTAAATTTCAGATTGTCTAGGATAGGATTTGAGAGCACTGGCAGATAAAACCTTGAACCTACAACGTGCATCATTGTGTGTACTCACACAGATTCTCAAGTTCTCTTTGCAGTGCTACACTTCTGTCTGAGAGTCTTCACAAACACTGTGAGTCACATAAACAAGCCCACTGCAGGTGTCTTCACTCTTAGATAGTTCATGCTTTCAGTGAAATTCTTTAGACACTCATTGTGATATAGCAACATACTGGTCATTGTCTCCCTGTGCAGCATAGCAATGCATCATTGCCAACACTTAAAAAAAAAAAAGAAAAAACAGATAGAGGGCTTTGCTTCTTAAGGGCTGCTACATATTATTCCAGATAAATATTTAAATTTCCAAGTGAAGCACTCAATCAAATGCTAATTGAGTTGTTCTCAGGACCCTCGTATTGGATAGAAGTGTAATGTTGTGGCTAGTTCATGTAAATGGCTACTTACACCTGGAAAGGTGAAAAGAGGATCTGTAGCTGATGTAAAGCCCAGGTGTAATGCCTGCTGAAGCGATAAGACTCTGTTTGTTTTTTCTCTCTACTGCAGTAAGCTAAAAATTGACTGGCACTATCTAAGCTGTTGGCGATTATCTGACATGCCAGAGGGTTCATGCCGCAAAGACTAATTAGTTTCATTAACCTGCGCTCAAGATAACAATTGCTTTCATGTAATTGAAATGCTGATTTTCCTATCCCTCAGCTCTTGCCTCACTGTTGCCTTGTTTCATTCTTCTTTGGCTGCTATATCTGTACCCTGACCCACCCTCTGCCGCTGTATTTTTTTTTACGTTGATCTCGCCATCACCTCTCTCTTTGCCTCTTTGCTAATTAATTTCATCGCACACTGACACTTCGTCAGTTTGAGTTTCTGTGAAAATTGTATCAGTATAAGTGTTTAAGAAATGATAAGATATGACTTTTTTTTATATCCCACCATGGAGGAATGTCACAGTTAACAGCAGCAAAATACAAGCAAGTGCAAAGACAGGTTGAAAACAACAAGCGAGTGAAAAATGATTGTATGGTATTTCTATAAATATTTATTTACAATTTGAATTAAAAATTATTTACATATTTACACTGTGGCTACACATGCGTATGGTATGATAAGGGGGCTGGTGTGACGGAACTGTTATAGAGGGGAATTTATTTTGGGTTATTTGATTTGATTTGATTTGATTTGATGATTTATTCTGAACATGAAATGAAATTATCATATATGTGAACAAGTAAAACATAAATAATAATAATACAAAAATCAACAATCAAGACAATCTTAGAAAGAAGAACAGCACAATAGTTTCATTTACATGCCCGAAAAGGGGTGGGAAGAAGTCCAACTTATTTAATCTGCCCTTCTCCATAAAATATTCATAACATATATTTATCTCCCTCTTCCTTTAACATTACTCTTTTATATTTATTCATTATTCATTGATCTTAGTGGTACAAAAATGATGGTTATTAGCATAGCATGCAGATACTCCTTGATTTCTAAGTAAATTATAACATAGAAATGCACATAGAAAGCACCTTGTTTGTGATAAATCACAAGAGTCAAATTGTTGTCACTAGCACAGACAGAAAATAGAATCTTGAAGTGATGAGACATAAACTGACCGTCCTATTTTGAACAGCTCAGTTAACTAATCATTCAACCTGTCAAGATCTGTGTATGGGGAGTAGAGAAAGGACTCGAATGCAAACGCAGAGTCGGGTTCGAACAGTTCAAGGAATTTATTAAAGAAAACAATCGGTGGGCAGAAAACCTGGGAGTCCAAGAGGTGAAGTCCAAGAACAAAATGAAACCTGAGGAAAAATAGAATTGCTCAGAGCTGGGGAAATGCACATTATAGGGAACATGACATGGAACGAGGGGAAGGTGAATAGTATATGTAGTGTGGTGGTGAGATAGTGAAGGTAAATTGCAGGTGGAGTGGAAGAAGAAAAGTGGTAAAGGAGAGATAATGTGATATGGCAAAATGGTCATCCTCTGTATTTTATTGGTACAGTTTCTATGCTCACTATAAAATAAGCAGAGTTTTGCTCTCTACCTGTAATTTTTCCTACACAACGATGACATTACAGGGTGGGGAAGCAAAATTTACAATATTTTGAGGCAGGGATTGAAAGACAGTGTATGACCAATTAGTTTATTGAAAGTCATGAGAATTTATTTGCCACAAGAAAATTTACATAATCGAAAATGTTTTTATTCTATGTGTCCTCCTTCTTTCTCTATAACTGTCTTCACACGCTTCCTGAAACTTGCGCAAGTGTTCCTCAAATATTGGGGTGACAACTTCTCTCATTCTTCTTTAATAGTATCTTCCAGACTTTCTCGTAATAGTTTTGCTCATAGTCATTCTCTTCTTTCCATTATAAACAGTCTTTATGGACACTCCAACTATTTTTGAAATCTCCTTTGGTGTGACGAGTGCATTCAGCAAATCACACACTCTTTGACGTTTGCTTTCCTGATTACTCATATGGGCAAAAGTTTCTGAAAAGGTATGGATAATAGTGTTAGGTATGATTATGACATCAATATATGTTTGGTTTCAAAACAATTGACGTAGTGCCTGCTGAGAAAAAACAACTAAATGTTCATTGTAAATTTTGCTTCCCCACCCTGTAGTAGCTTATAAGGTCTGGCTTTCATTCATTAACCCATAAAGACCCAAAAAAGCCACTGGTGACACAAACCTTCTACTGATCTAAACTGTTTAATACCTGTTGATCCACTATTCCTATCAATACAAGTAAACATTTGGTGTAAATTATCATTATTTTATTATTTATATCTTTATTTAAGCGGGACAGTGCCCATGAATGAACACATTTATACATTCCATTTCAGTATAAACATGTAAATATCTTCCTGAGACCCAGCAATGCATTTTTGTCCTCTGTAGGGGACAAAAGTTTGACTGTTTTACAAAAAAAAAAAAAAAAATGCTGTTCATTGCAAAGGACATTCCATTAAAAAAGACAAATAGATAAAAATAATTGTAAAAATGTTTCTGAAAAACTGTGGCATTATGCAGTTTCCAATCAAGACAATTTTTTAATGTAAAAAAGCTATACTTTTCACTTTTCAGAAGGATATGAGTTAGCATTAGTGCTAATTTTCATCCCCATCTGCCTGCAATACAAAGCATTACAGTGGAATAAGTGCAGTACAGAGCAAGACAAAACAGTACAGATCAATACACTACAATATAGTACAAAACGACATTTGTCTAAAATACAATTTGTCGTCTTTTTATGGTCATCAGATATGACCCATTTGGACGTTCAGAGGCTCCGTATTGAACATGGAAACACCGTAATCTTCTACAATATTGATTCACCAGTAAAACCTGTGGAGTTGGATCAATTACAGGGGATGGACACACTTGGTTTATGCTCAATTAATGATAGATTTTGTTGAAAAAGTCATTTTGTCTTAATTTTTCTGTTTTTTTATATAATAGCCTTTAACTTTACTCTGAGCTTTTATGAACATCTACATGATCAGTCAATTAAATAAAGGAAAATACATGATTATCACAAAAAAAAGCACAAATACAGAGCATAATATTATAATAAATGGTAATAAATCACTTAAAAAAGGTTAAAATGAAGAGAAAAATCTGGCACAAAAGTAGCACTGGGTCTTTATGAGTTAAACTGCTTCTGATTAGTATTTTGTTTCAGCAATCAGTAATTGATATTGTGTATGATCAAGCATCAGCATTATCGTGAAACCTCTTCACACTCTCTCAACAGTTTTAGTTTTTAACAATAAGAGCAGCATTAGCAGCAGCTGACGTCTGACTTAATACCGTCTGGTTTTTTTGTAAAGCAGAAAATCCAGAGAATGAACTTGAACCATTATCTAATAAGAGAGCATGAATTGTCAGACTATTATCTTGCTGAGACAGTGCCTAATACCAGACCTGTAAATATAATATATTATCTATTGTCTTCTAAAGATATAACAGAGCTTTATTCAGTGCCACTGTAGTAAATGACACCTTCTTTTTCTGTTAAAAAAAAAAAAAAAAAAAAACTCTCCCTGACTTCACTTAACTTGAAATTCCCTGCCACGCTGCATATTTTTCTCCCTCGTCTGTTTGACAGTGCCAGGGTTTTTCCTTTTTGTTATATGCTCATCAGTGGCGTCGACATCATCATCCAACAGGCATAGAATTTGCAGGTGAATAAATGACTAAAGTAAAAAACGGTGGGAAAGAAAAAGGCCTTCAGATTTCACAGTTGGGCACTGACAGTAGCTGATGTTTAAGTACAATATCTTTGACTTCTACCTGACTTCAACAAAGTTCAAATACAACTGCAGAGATATTACAAAACAAAACTCGAAACAATCTTGTCCGGACTGGAACACAACATTGTAATATGCTCTACGGAACCAGGGTGGCAGTTTTCTGAACCAAACACACCACACTCTACTCACTTTGCATATAATTTACCCTTTTCCTCTCCTGCCTGGTGCTTGCAGGGTTTTGCTCTTTTATAACAAAATAGATGAGGGGTGACATGGTTGATTTTGTTTGGTATTGTTTGTAAAGTGACACACACCAGGGTTTGACAGAGACACAGCAGGGATTGGCTCAGGCCTGTTTGCCCTATGAGGAGATATCGGCGTTTCAACCAGAGGGGTCCATGCCTATCATTAATGACCTTTTCAAACACTGAGCCTGAATACATTGTATTGAGGCTGCTCTGTCAAACCTCTTGCTAGCCCAGAGCTGCTTTGTTCTCTGAAGTGTTAGGGCTGCATAAATCAAAGATTTAAAGATTTTGATATCTTGCCTTTTAACAAAAACACAGACAGACGTAGCTATGAATAGAAAGTAACTGCTGTGCTGTTTTAGACTTTTAATTTGCTTGCAGCCATAAACAAATACAAGGACAAATATAAAAACATATTTTTCTTGAGAGATTTGTAGGAGACAAGTCATTATTTATTAGCAGCTGCATTGAAATTAAAATGTATGTACAAGTTTATAGTCTTCAATAATGACTTAATAGTGTGCAGTAAACATTTATGGGCATCTATGAGGTTTTCTAAAGGACTGTTGTTGTGGCTCAGCAGGGATGCCATTCCCATTAGACTGTGTTCAAATCACATTAAATACAGGTGTGATATGTAACATTTCCACTTGCTTATATTTATGTGAACTTTGTGTCTGAGCAGGGAGCCAGCTATTTATTGATCTTCAACTCCACTTCTAGGGAGATAGGCATCTGAGGCATCCCTAGAAGCAAGAATGAGGATTTCTTTATATGTAATGAGCTTAAATGTGTAATATTTTTGCCACTTTTACGACTAATGGTGTCAGCTTTACATTATTACCTACTTGAAAATAGTAAGTTCTTGGAGATTTCCTGCTAACATGGTTAGGTGTCCACTGTCATGACATGATACGATACGGCACGATATG
This sequence comes from Sphaeramia orbicularis, assembly GCF_902148855.1. Classification (NCBI taxonomy): domain Eukaryota; kingdom Metazoa; phylum Chordata; class Actinopteri; order Kurtiformes; family Apogonidae; genus Sphaeramia; species Sphaeramia orbicularis. Next base: position 23,296,430 of record NC_043961.1, on the reverse strand, counting down.
ATATGGCACATGACACAGATACAATTCAGGATCCAGTCCATAATTGGCATGATTTTACATCATGTTTAGTATCACTTTGGCTTGTTTGGAACATCACTGAAGGTGCTAACTGGCGGTTCCTGCACTCACATAATGGAAATGCATGGAAATGAGATGCTGTGCCAGGGAAAAGCATGTAGGTAACACTAGTGTAATGCAGTATCTGTAAAAGCAGCATTAGTGAAATCTTTTTGTGTGTTAGATTTTAACCAGCTGGTACCCCAAACTTAATCCTTCTTTGAGGGGGCCCTTGAAAATGTGAAAGACCCACCTTAGAGCTAGAGTTTTGTTTGTCTATTCTGGACTTCTGGGTGTCGGGATTATTAACTCTGGTCAACAATCCCTCAAAATAGCTGATGGTCATGGATCTTAATGTTGGATGCCATTCTCTGCAAAATAGAAAAGAGAATTCCATCCTGAGATACTTATGAAACATCACTGAGGACCTGCTCCCTCTGTAGTTATAAACAACTATTTCTAGAGTAAAACAAAATGCTACAGAATTTGGGGTGATTATAGACCAATGACTATCTGTTAATATTATTTTCCATTTTAGCTGTCAGATCCTCCAAAATCTTACTCATTAAACCTTTAAAGGAGTGATATTTTGCATTTTTTAAATGGAATTATGCATTATAAAACATTTCCCTGTGGTCTACATAAACTGTAAATGCTATGCTTGGGTCTGAATTCTTCATTAATTCAACTCCACAGCTCCATCTCCAACCTTATTTCTGAGTAATGACACCAGAAAGGTTGTTTTGAGCGCTGGCCCTTTAAATGCATATGAGCCACGTCACGCCCCACCCCCTCCAGGTTGTTGGCTGTGCTGCTCTGTCCCATTCAACCAACAACTGAACATTTTAGGTAATCGGCTCAAAGTTTGGACATATTTTCAGTATGGACTACAACCGCTGCTGCTGATAAACAATTATGTCGTACTCGGAGAAATGTTTGTCGGAAGTCTTGACCTTATATGTGCAAATGTCGTGACATAACTAGTTACAGACGAAACAAAATAAGCAGGAATTAAAATGGGTTGTAGAAATCCACTCAGTGAATATAAAGATAGCTTTGCAGCACCTGGAGGGTTCAAATTCAGACTTTTTGAACTGTTAGGGTCCAAATACACAAATAAATGTACCAAAGACTAATAAATGTTGGTTTAGAAAAATATGACCCCTTTAAAGTGGACAGAACTGGTTTACTCTTCTGACTGTTTCCAAATTGTTTGAAAGTTTAAGCATGGAAACAACTTGAGGTTTCTTTTTTTTCCCCAAATAAAGAAAACTGAATAAAGTTCTCTCCAACATTAAATTCTGGAGCTCACACACTGAGCCGAACATACTGAAAGTGATTATGTGCCATGAATGATTATGGGTTAAAGCGAACAGATTGTGACAGTACTAAAGCATCACAGGATAAATAAAGAGACTGACTGGCACAGAGAGTGAGACACTTCCTCCCTCTGAAGCGTTACTTCCTGAATTTCCATTTCAATCGCCGACAGCCTCCTGGGAGGCACCGGGTCCCGGAGCCTGGTTGGGAGGAGTCAAGGCCCTTCATTGCCAACAGTGGTTAGCATCGAACTGCACCGCCTGACGTCTCTGCGCTCTGTTCCTTCTGCTGCTACAGACTCTCGATCGCACCTGCGCCATACAAAGTTTGCATGCAGTACACTCTCCTCCTCCCAGTCCTCCATCCCTCTATCTCCCGATCTCTCCAGTGCCCTCGCTTCTCTCCCCCACTACGCTATCTCCGTCTGCTTTAAGCACACACTGTGATAACACCAAACTTTCCTGAAGTGCAACGCAAAGAAGTTGAAGTCTAGCTCAACTTTGCCTTCAGTTTCCCCAAGTCATCACCACACTTTAGTGCAAAATAATTGAATGTATTAAAACTATATGGCCTGCTCAGATAGTAGATTCTCGTCTGCCTCAGAGGCTTACTTCATCCTCACTAAGTCATGGGTCATTTGAGTAGGTCATTACACATTATAGCATCTCCCAACCTTGAAAATGCAGATCCTATTTAGGTTGTAGTCTAAGCATGTAATCTGGGTTAAAAGGTGGCTGCAGCCCCCTAAACAATAATGTTCTTTCTCTATGTGTGTGTGTGTGTGTTTGTGTGTGTGATGTGTGTGTGATGTGTGTTGTGTGCTTTGGCTGTACTGAGGAGTCGAAGCAGTGCTTTCTGTCTGTAAGTGGGATGCACTGATGCTCACTGACATAAATAGGTCCTGCATATTTGGTAACACATCGCCTGGATATATTTGGATGTGTTGCAATAAAACCTCTATTTGCTTGCTCTCTCTCTCTCTCTCTCTCTCTCTTACTCGCTGCGTTTTATATAAGACTGTGACAACTAAAATGTTTTATCTCTGTGCATATGAATTGTAGTGTAAAACTTCTTAATATATCCATTGTTTATACCGGTCCAGTCACGCATAATATCCTCTTTAATGCAAATGGACTTAAGAAGAATGTGGGGAAAATAATCATGACAAAATTGGGCTATAGTATAAGCTCTTGTCTCTTCTCCTTCGTTGTCCATGTGTGCTGTCAATACTGTAAGTAAGATGAAAGGCCTGTTTAGGTGAAATACAATAAAGACATCTCTGCCTCTGGGCTCACTGGCATACGATCGATGGCCGCCAGGCATGTTTTTCCTGTAACTAACATACATGAATACCATTAAGAGATGGATCCGTAGTTAGTGGCAAAGATTTTTCTACAATAATTTGAAACCAGTCATGAATAAGGGGAACTGTATCTCTTGTTGTGCATTTACAGTTAAGGCAGGAGATTAACTCTACAGACAGACAGATGAGTCTTAGCGATGACACATTCTTTACTTATTCTGTTTGCAGTGGCAGCCTATGCAATAAGATATACAGCTCAGTTCAATGAAAACCATATTGATCAGCCTATAACATATATAGTGAATGCAATGAACTCATGCACTCCAAAGATTAAGACAAATACTGAGAGCTAGTTATTCCCTCTGACATTTAGATTTTCAAATGCCATCACCTGTATCTGAGTGGAATTCTGGAAAGCCTATACGAGAATATGGTGTTTTTAAAAAGCCTTGTAACTCCAGAACACATTTAACTGTCAAGCATCAACTGGGGATGACATTTTTGCCCCCCCCCCCCCCCCCCCCCAAAGGGGAGGAAAGGGGTATTGTTTTTTTGTTTGTTTGTTTGTTTGTTACACTTTAGCAGCAAAATTATTGGTTGAATTCATACCAAATTTGGTACAGTAGGTCAAAGTTCACATTTTTTATGAATTTTTCAAATCTTTTTTTTTCCCATTTACTTATAATTGCTGAAATTTCAAATGTCTGTAGCAGCAAAACTATTAGCTAAATTCATACCAAATTGGGTTTATAAATTGCCAGTGACCCAGAACAGATGTGATTACATTTTAGGAAAAATAGGTCAAAGTTCCAATTTTTTATGAATTAAAAAAAAAAAAAAAAAAAAAAAAAAAAAAAAAAAAAAAAAATTAAATCCCCACTTACTTATAATGGGGGACGTTTCAAATGTCTGTAGCAGCAAAACTATTAGTTAAATTCATACCAAATTGGGTTTATAAATTGCCAGTGACCCAGAATAGATGTGATTACATTTTAGGAAAAATAGGTCAAAGTTCCAATTTTTTAGAAATAAAAAAAAAAAAAAAAAAAAATCCCCATTTACTTATAATGGGCGAACTTTCAAATGTCTGTAGCAGCAAAACTGTTGGTTAAATTCATACCAAATTTGGTTTGGAGATTGCCAGTGACCCAGAATAGATCTCATTACATTTTGGGCAAAATAGGTCAAAGTTCAAATTTTTTTGAATTTTTAAAATCTTTTTCCCCCCATTTACTTATAATGGGCAATTTTTTTTTCTATGCTGTCTATGTCTATGCTGACATCAGCACACACATAGACATGATGACATCAGCTGGATCGATGCCAAAATAAGCTATAATACATGCAAGCGGTGGGGTTTGTTGTGCCTGGCACCGCTTGTTTTTGGGGTTTTTTAAATAGTGGCAACAGTGCTGTGATGGTGAGGCAGCAACAATGGCATTAACACTGATGATGTTATATCTAGACAAATTGTACTCTTCATCTCATTTGGTTATTAGCATTTATTTATTTATTTACTTATTAATTTTTATACCCCCACCCCCTTTTTTTCTCTCTCTCTCTCCTTTTCCTTTCTCTTCTTCTCACTTATTTTCAGTTAATTAATGTTTATCTTTGGTCACACCCCTGACTTTTTGAAAAGCCTACATCACAACATTCACACTGCATACACATCCCACACACTTCACCACACACAAAACATTTACATAACCAAGACAAGACATTGCTCTGTACTACCTGGGCAGTCATACATTTTGTTTCTTTTGTACATTACAGCCTATATCCTAACCCCCAACACCATCCCTCCCCCCAGATTATGATGACTTAATGTAAATATTGTATATTATTGTACATAAGTTTCTTTGTCACTTGGTGTTGCTTAAATTAAGGTTATAAAATTTAAAAAAAAACAAAAAAACTGGGGTTAACATTAGATGTTGATAAATATATGAAATGCTACAAAACAACCTTTCAGCCTTCTTTACTTTGGTCCACGGTAAAAGAATACTGGTCCTAAACAATTTTGCTGCCGGAGTAAAATCAATATCACTGAAGTGAGCGGAGACACTAAATTTCCAGAGCCACTGCCTTTGAAATGTGCTTAATGTTGGGAAAAGAACAGCTCTGTTCTATTCTTAATCATGAAACATGGTGTATTTGTTGCACTCTTAAATGGGTAGCATTCTGACTTCTTCTTAACTTCCGAAGCTCAGTCCTCAGGTGTGAAACTCAAAATAATAAAACACTGCAGGAGAAAACAAATAAAACACTTGTAAAGTGAATAATAGGGGGGAAATTATATTGTATTAAATTATACACTTGATATATCTTGTTGTACATTGAATATGCTATACGAATAAAATAATAATTAGTGATAATATGCTGTGGAATAATTTTGTTTTCCTATTTATTCCTATTTATACACATCAGAAATCACCTTTGACCATCTGCAATGATTACATACTTAGTCCCAGTTACACTTTATTAAAAACAAATCACATTCTCACAATCATTTCATGCAGGTACAGATATTTTATTCCAACTTTAAGGGCAACAGTGTATATGTAATCATGTAGAGTTACAGAAAAAATTATTAGACCATCAAAAGTCATCAAAAACAATGGTTATGCAATCAAGTACTAACTCCTGTGTGTATCATGTGACTAAAACAGACAGAAAAGAAAACATGGAACGTCTAAAAGCACTGTTTTTGGCAGTACAATGCCATAGATATTGATGTAAGAACTGAAGTGATGTTGGTTATTATCAAGAAAACCATGGAAAGTGGTTAAATATCAGCTTTTAAACCAAACTCCTATGAGTAATTTTTGTTATTATATTTGTCCAAAATTAAATGTACATTTAGTTGGACCATGCATTAAAATGAACGAGAAATTGAAGAAAACAAGGGGTGGTTTAATAATTTTTTCCGCGACTGTACATATTTGACTGTATTTCTGCAGTAGGATGATGGTATAATGATAAATTAACTCTTTAAAACCTGACATATCACCGCTGACATACCCTGCGCATATGCACTGTGATTGGCTGTTTGTGTAATTGGAAAAATTCCAACAGTTTCTGAAACCTGAGATGGTGGGCTTTATAAGTTTTATTGGGTCCTTATTATTATGGTTTCACTCATGCCTGTATTAGAAACTGGAGAAGAAGCCATTTTAGCAGAATTATAACATGCAGTAAATTGTAAACGACTGCTAGATTTAGAAAGATCTGGAAAAAAAAAAAAGTGCTCTGGAAACATGGGAAACTGGACTCACTCACAGCATATTTTCTAAACTTTTCGTTGGTCAAAATAAGAACAAAAAGTCCAGGTGGATCATCTTAGGCTTAGTTTAACCCTTTCATGCATATTGGTGACTACAGTGGACAGCTATTCTACAGCTTTTCTCTTCCATGTTCATGGATTTTGTTGTTTTCGGTGTTTTTTTTTTTTTTTCACACATATCTTTATTAAAGTTTTAAGACACTACATATCTTTTCTGACATGAATTGGTAACATTTTGTAGATCTCTACTGAGCATAAAACCCCAGAATCACAAGCCCTCCCCATAGTTTTCACACAATTCATCAGTAAATACATGTTTCTGTGTCAAAAATTAAACGTGTGGTGTTCAGCTGAGTGGACATTTTTGCAACTTCATGAAAAATAGGTCCATAAGATTTTTTTTTTCATTATTATTATTTTTTTATGTATTTTTTTTAATTTTTTAAATTATTTTTATTATATATATTTTTTTTTAAATTTATTTTTCAGAAGAAAAATTTCAATTGCATTGTTTTTTTCATGCCTGAAGAAGAATAAAAACACTCAGGAAAAAAATTTGATTAAGGTTCTCATAATTCGTGCATGAAAGGGTTAACCAGAGAAAAACACTACCTTACAATATTAGTTCATTTGCAGGCTATTGTGTTCTTGATTTGCTGGCATTCAAAGCTGGATTGATTTGTAATATCTTGGTATGTTGCTGACATGACATAATGCAGATATTAATGATCAGACGTGGTAGACCTTCCAGATAAACCTCTGACCTTCTATCTGACCTGCTAGTATAATCAACAGTGACTGCACAGTGTCACGACCACATCCATATTTACAGTACACCATAAATATAAGAACACTTAATGTTAACAAGAAGATGATTTACAGCAAGTATTAAATTTAATGACCAGGTTCATTCTCATGATGGTGTGTTTCATCTGGAGGTTTGTCACTGCATAATTTATTTTTACCTCAGGCGGTTGTTTTTACCAATCATTATGTTTTTCTTTGTCTCTGTCACACTGTTTTGTTTTCACCTCTTATGACAGACGTGATTTGATTTTAACTATTCTACATGAAAGGTCAAGGTCAGAAAAAAATCCTGATTTCAATTTAATTAAACCGCATACATACACTGTATACAGACATGCCACATAGCAGATGATTTATTAAAAATCACTATTTTGTACACAGATTTCTTTCAACATTTAAGAGAAATCTATAACAAATGCATAAAAAATTTAAAGCAAATTTGCATACATAGCCACATTCTGAATGAAGCATCATAACATTGTAGGGTCACCTTCTAATCCATGAAGCCAATGTGATTCCTGGAGACAATGGGGTTTGCATTCTCTCTATACTTTATAGTTTAACCCATAAAGACCCAGTGGTACTTATGTGGCAGTTCCAAAATAGTTTTCTTTATATTTGACTTTTCTTAAGTAATTTTTCACCCTTTATTACAATACTGTCTCATATATTTTGTGTTTTTTCAGTGAAAATCAGGTATTTTCCGATGTTTAATTCACTGATCATGTAAATGTTCATAAAAGCTTAGAATAAAGTTAAGGGATATTATATCAGAAACAGAGAAAACTGAAGAAAATGTGACTTTACTAGCAATTATATCATTTATTAAACATAAACCCAGTGTTTCCATCCACTGTCATTGATCCAACTCCATGGGCTTTACTGGTGAATCAATGTTGTAGAAGATTATGGTGTTTCCACGGTAACTACGGAGCCTCTGAACGTTCACATGGGTCATATCTGATGACCATGAAAAGATGACAAACTGCATTTTACGTCAATTATTTACATGGATTGATAGAATTAGTAGATCAATAGGTATTAAACAGTGTACATCAGTAGATGGTTTTGGTCACTGGTGGATGTTTGGGTCTGTATGAGTTAATCTTCAACGTCAAAAATAAATAAATAAATAAATAACCCAGACCCAAACAGCCACTGGCGACCAAAACTAACAACTGATTTAAACTGTTTAATACCTGTTGATACATTAATTGTATCAATATGTGGAAATAATTTGTGTAAATGCAGTTTGTCATCTTTTCATGGTCATTAGATATGACCCATTTGGATGTTCAGAGGCTCTGTAGTTGCCATGGAAACACCGTCATCTTCTACAAGATTGATTCACCAGTAAAATCCATGGAGCTTAATCAATGACAGTGGATGGACACACTAGGGTTATGTTCAGTTAATAATAGATTTTATTGGAAAAGACACTTTTTCTTCAGTTTATACTGCTTTGGATAAAATAGTCTTTGAATTTACTCTGAGTGTCATGTCTCATCAGATTTGTTAATTACGTTAATGTTTAGTGTTTCGTGTCTCGTCCTTGGTTTTCGGTGTTTTGTCTTTGTTTGATTAGTCACTTTATGTTAAGTTTGAATTTCACATTTTGTCCTGTCTTGCACTTCCTGTTTTATTTTGTACACATCTCTTCCCTCTTATTTCAGACCCTGACTTCCTCCCTTTGTGTGTTAGCCCCACCCCTGATTGTTGTCACCTTAGTTCCCCTACCTCATGTATAAATAGTCCTGTCTCCCTTTGTCTTGTGTCAGTTCGTCTGATTCCGTCATGGTGTTTCATGTCAAGCTGCCAACCAGGTTTTTCCATGTTTGTCAAGTTTTATGCTTCAAGTTTTTCTGTTAAGAGTTTTTCATAGAGATTTGTTGTAGTTTTTTATATCCTACTCGTGAGCGCTTTTTGTTAATCACTTTTTTATTATTAAAATACTTTTGTTGAAATCTTAAATTTTTGTGAGTCGTGCATTTGAGTCCTCCATTTCATATGTCAAGGACTTCAAACACATCTACATGATCAGTGAATTAAATATAGGAAAATACCTGATTTACACAGAAAAAACTCAAACTAAAGAGGATAATATTACAATAAATTGTGATAAGTCACTTAAAGGTGGTGTAGGAGATGTTTTCCTGGAGCATTTTTTTACTATATTGCTTAAAATCCCCTTCACACCCCAGTTACAACCAGTTAAATACATGCTCTAATACAAAAATTAAAAAAAAAAAAAGTCACCTGTGGAATGGACAGGACTGAAAAAACACCATCCAATCATTTTAACTGATCCATCGACATGACTGAATGGTGATATGTCTATCAAAGTTAACTTCCATTTTTCCCACCCCCCTCCCATCTCTACGTGTACCCCTCTTCGTGTACGAATCACACGTTCTCAGAGGTGAATGGACGCTTGTTGAGCCGCATTATGTAATAAATTCCCATTATGTAATAAAAGTTCAAAATGTAATAAGAATGTCACGTCATCTTGTAATAAAGCCGCATTATGTAATAAACTGATGCATTTTGTAATAAACTACGTCAACACATTATGTAGTAAATTTTTTCGCATTATGTAGTAAGTTATTACAATTTGAGAAATTTATTACAAAATGCACTTGACATATTTTTATTTAAAAAAAAAAAATGTTATAACATGGTTCATTATGTATGTACCAAAGGTGTGACGGTTTAGCTCTTTTTTATATCCAGAAATGTTGTTTACATTGTTAAAGACACTTTCCTGAGTTTTTTGTTGTTGTTTTTTTTTCAACTGGCATAGACACCTTATATTGATCAAAATATTTTAATTTGCCTTAAAAAAGGTTCTGTTTAGAAATAAATCCATTTTTTGTTCAACATCAACATTTTCTACTTCGTGTGTACATGTTGGAGTGTGTGTACTAATTGCGAATGTAATGCTAATAGGTAGGCTATCATTACCACGACTACAACTACTAATCTGCAGGGCTACTTCAATTAAAGAGGGGAAAAAAAAAAAACTACTTCAGTGTCATTATTACGTAATGAACCATGTTATTACATTTTCCTGAAAAAAAAAAAAAAAGTCAAGTGCATTTTGTAATAAATTTCTCAAATTGTAATAACTTACTACATAATGCGAAAAAATTTACTACATAATGCATTGAGGTAGGTTAAAAAAAAAAAAAATGTTATAACATGGTTCATTATGTATGTACCAAAGGTGTGACGGTTTAGCTCTTTTTTATATCCAGAAATGTTGTTTACATTGTTAAAGACACTTTCCTGAGTTTTGTTTTGTTTTTTGTTTTTTTTTCAACTGGCATAGACACCTTATGTTGATCAAAATATTTTAATTTGCCTTAAAAAAGGTTCTGTTTAGAAATAAATCCATTTATTGTTCAACATCAGCATTTTCTACTTCGTGTGTGCATGTTGGAGTATGTGTACTAATTGCGAATGTAATGCTAATAGGTAGGCTATCGTTACCACGACTACAACTACTAATCTGCAGGGCTACTTCAATTGAAGAGGGAAAAAAAAAAATCTACTTCAGTGTCGTTATTACGTAATGAACCATGTTATTACATTTTCCTGAAAAAAAAAAAAATGTCAAGTGCATTTTGTAATAAATTTCTCAAATTGTAATAACTTACTACATGATGCGAAAAAATTTACTACATAATGCATTGAGGTAGGTTAAAAAAAAAAAATGTTATAACATGGTTCATTATGTATGTACCAAAGGTGTGACGGTTTAGCTCTTTTTTATATCCAGAAATGTTGTTTACATTGTTAAAGACACTTTCCTGAGTTTTGTTTTGTTTTTTGTTTTTTTTTTCAACTGGCATAGACACCTTATGTTGATCAAAATATTTTAATTTGCCTTAAAAAAGGTTCTGTTTAGAAATAAATCCATTTATTGTTCAACATCAGCATTTTCTACTTTGTGCGTGCATGTTGGAGTATGTGTACTAATTGCGAATGTAATGCTAATAGGTAGGCTATCGTTACCACGACTACAACTACTAATCTGCAGGGCTACTTCAATTGAAGAGGGAAAAAAAAAAATCTACTTCAGTGTCGTTATTACGTAATGAACCATGTTATTACATTTTCCTGAAAAAAAAAAAAATGTCAAGTGCATTTTGTAATAAATTTCTCAAATTGTAATAACTTACTACATGATGCGAAAAAATTTACTACATAATGCATTGAGGTAGGTTAAAAAAAAAAATGTTATAACATGGTTCATTATGTATGTACCAAAGGTGTGACGGTTTTGCTCTTTTTTTATATCCAGAAATGTTGTTTACATTGTTAAAGACACTTTCCTGAGTTTTTTTGTTTTTTTTTTCAACTGGCATAGACACCTTATATTGATCAAAATATTTTAATTTGCCTTAAAAAAGGTTCTGTTTAGAAATAAATCCATTTATTGTTCATCATCAACATTTTCTACTTCGTGTGTGCATGTTGGAGTGTGTGTACTAATTGCGAATGTAATGCTAATAGGTAGGCTATTGTTACCACGACTACAACTACTAATCTGCAGGGCTACTTCAATTAAAGAGGGGAAAAAAAAAAACTACTTCAGTGTCATTATTACGTAACGAACCATGTTATTACATTTTCCTGAAAAAAAAAAAATGTCAAGTGCATTTTGTAATAAATTTCTCAAATTGTAATAACTTACTACATAATACGAAAAAATTTACTACATAATGCATTGAGGTAGTTTATTACAAAATGCATCAGTTTATTACATAATGCGGCTTTATTACAAGATGACGTGACATTCTAATTACATTTTGAACTTTTATTACATAATGGGAATTCATTATATAATGCGGCTCAACAATGCTGCGCAGCGTTTGTGGACCCTCTGGAACAAGCATTGCGCTTTCTGGTTCTCTGGAGGCGTGGCTTCAGGAGGGAAAGTCTGAAGAAAGGGGTTTGGACGCTTGAATTGTGTATTTTAAAAATGTAGCTTGTTTGAACCATTTTTCCAGGATCTCTCACCCTACCTTTAAAAAAGATTAAATATAGGGGAAAAATTCTTTTGTGAACTGCAACAAAAGTAGCACTGGGTCTGTATGGGTTAAGAACTATTATGGGCTGCAGCTACAACAACAATAGCATCAGATACATAAGAGATCTATGAGGATAAAATAAAATATGACCATTGTTATTTGTGGGAACAACAGAGAGAGAGACTTTAATTCCAAAAAACATCCACAGATAGTGTTAAAATAACTTAAATAATCTCCTGAGCCCCATTGATTAACAGTTTTGTTTATCTTCTGTGCTGGTAAGATGAAGAAATAAAGATGAAATTTGGAGAAAGCATGATTTGTATTTTTGCATGAGGTTATTTACGGCAGTTGTTTATATGTGAGTGTCAGTCTATTTGCATCACTCTCCAAAACCAGCAGCAGTTGGTGGATATGAAACAATTGGCTCAATGTTGTTGTGAAGATATCAAAGATAAGTATTTGTTTGTCTGGGCTCAGTGTGTTTGTGTGCACATCTTTCCATGCATATTACTGGGCGCATTTTGCTTCTGTTCATGTAGATTCTGCCTTGTGTTACTGCTTTTATGTTTGTATATTGTGTGTGTAAATATGCTTACAAGACACAACTCCTGTTCTTATTTTTTTCTTTCTACTGGCAACAGGAACATCTTATGAAACGCTTGGCTTTTAAATAAACCAAGCAAGTGTTTGATGTGTAAATGTGCATTTCAGACATGTAAATAGTATGCTATCAGCTTCTCAGCATCTGTCTGTCTTTCAGAGTTTTGACTTGTCACCACTGTTCTTCATCTACGTGCGCTCGTCTCTCATGTTCCTTTCTTTTCTTCTTTGACAAAAAAGCGAACTGGCAAGTCTAGCCGGAGGCGCAGCAAGTGAGCCTTTGTTTAAAAGGTTATGAATTTGTGCTTATGCTGATATAGAACTTACAAATGCGCTGCTTTAATCGCTTGTTTAACCTGGGACAAATTGATCATATATGCATGAAAAGTATGACAAAACATACATACACATAGGTCAGGATTTGTCTGGTCATCTCACACGATTTTCAGAAGTTGCACTGTTTTTGTGTGATTAATTTATGTGGGTAGTTCTTTTCGAACAGCTGGTTGAGTCGAGAGTACTTTAACACAGGTCTCAAAGCACAGATACTTTGCTGATACTTTTTTTTTGCCCCAAGGTTGATATTTCCAAGCTTTAATGGTGTAAAAAATGGTGATTTCTAACCACACATATTTAAGAATAACAATAAACATAATAAAGTCTGTACATATGTGAGCTCCATATATCAAGTATTATATTTTCTCCATCAGCCAAAAATTAAAATCACATTTATCAGCTGAGTTTGAGAGAGGGAACACTTCAAGGTACTTATTCACTATTAACTAGCTGCTTAATATGTGAATACAGTTCATAATATAGTACACTGACCGGCCAAAAAAAAAAATACCACATGCAATATTTCACTAAAGGAGACATTCATTTGATTTAACTAAGCAATTAGTTCAGATCCTTCCATCAGTAAGTCCTGCAGTGGTCAACAAGTGGTGCCAGGCTTCAACAAACTCCGCCCCTCGCACGTATTGTAGCTTATTTTGGCATCGATCCAGCTGATATCATCATGTCTATATGTGTGGTGATGTCAGCATATCAACTGCCACTATATACACTACTGGTCAAAAGTTTTAGAACACCTCAATTTTTCCAGTTTTGTATTGAAATTCAAGCAGTTCAAGTCCAATGAACAGGTTGAAATGGTACAAAGGTAAGCGGTGACCTTCATTTTTAAGTGTTATAATGGTCTGTCTCTCTTCTGTCGTTAATTGCCTTTTCCTCTTTTCCATTTTTATAGTAACACACTACTTTCTGCAGTACAATAGTGTTCAAATAATGCTCACAACGGTATGGTACCCAATTGTGTTCCAACACTACTTTTATGCAGACAGAGGGGGTTGGAAGTAATTCAGAAACATTGGGACACCTGTAGGAAGTGGTAGCATCAACTTTCGAGGCTTGATCAACCTCCATTGCTGCAGAACCGCTTTAAGTTGTTAACCCATTTTTTGTTCGCCTTTTTGTAGAATTCTGAAATGTGCATTATTTTTCAGTTTTGTTTAACCTTACCTCTTTTTTTTTTTTTTTTTTTACCTCTGGCAGTTCACCACTTACCTTTGTATCATTTCAAGCTGTTCATTGGACTTGAACTGCTTGAATTTCAATACAAACTGGAAAAATTGGGGTGTTCTAAAAATTTTGACCGGTAGTATATGTGCCAAGTTTGAAGTAAATTGGAAAAAAAAAAAAAAAGGTGTTTGGGAGAAAAAAAAAATTTGAAAAATTCATCAGTATTTTAACTTTTACCATGTCTATTCTGAGTCACTCTCAATCTATAAACTCAATTTGGTATGAATTCAATCAATAGTTTTGCTGCCACCAACATTTGAAATTTTGCCCATTATAAGTAAATTAAGAAAAAAAATGTTTTTAATTTACAAAAATTTTGAACTTTGACCTACCATTCCCAAAATATAATCAGATCTATTCTGGTTCACTGGCAATCTATCTAATTCAACCAATAGTTTTGCTGCTAGAGAGTTAACAAAGAAACAAACAAACCAAACTAAAAACAGGGGGGCGGGATAATAATGTCTCAGCTGTACCAGGTTGTTTAACTCTAACTGATGCTGTAAGTGTCTTCTTATGTCTCGTGTCAAAAAGACTGGACAATGCCAGGATTGATCAGGATCATCAGGTTTGTGACAGAATGGTTCAGGGAGAATGAGACATCATTTACACAAATGGATTAGTCTCCATAAAATCCAGACTCTAATTACCCCACCCCCCGAAGAGGAGGCAAGGGGTATTGTTTTTAATTCAGTTTATTTGTTTGTTTGTTAACACTCTAGCAGAAAAAACAATTGGTTGAATTCATACCAGATTGGGTTTATAGATTGCCCGTGACCCAAAATACAGGCTATTAAATTCTGGGGAAAGTAGGTAAAAGTTTCAATTTGTTATAAATTTTTTAACTCTTTTGTCTGTAGCAGCAAAACTACTGGTTGAATTCATACCGAATAGATGCTATTACATTTCGGGAAAAGTAGGTCAAAGTTCAAAATTTTTATGAATTTTTAAAATCTTTTTTTTTCCTCCCATTTACTTATAATGGGTGAAATTTCAAATGTCTATAAAAACATCAATTTTGTTTCAATTTACTTCAAACTTAGCACATATATAGAGGCAATTGATATGCTGACATCACAACATGCATAGACATAATGACATCAGCTGGATCCATGCCAAAATAAGCTACAATACGTGCAAGGGGTGGAGTTTGTTGTGTATGGCACCACTTGTTTGAGATGTGATGAAGAGTTGACGCAGCGGTCTGATTCTCCATCATCAATAATCAAAAATGAATGCAACTCTGGATGGAAAAAATATTATGAACCTTAATGTGACATTGCATAAGCAATATGTGGCCAAAAAAGATGTCACAGTGAATGTCTCCTGTGATCTAAACCAAAGGTGGTGCAGTCAACTATTACATGTGTGACTTTTTTTTTTGGCCGGGCAGTGTATAATATGGGTTTTTGTCATCATAAAACACTTTTTAATGCCTTATTCTGCTGGAGTCTATTATATGGAGGTATGCATCGACAAAATACTGGGTGTAATGTGAATGTCATAAGAATTAAATACAGTTTTCACTGTGTGTGTGTGTGTGTGCGTGTCTGTGTGTGTGTGTGTGTGTGTGTGTGTGTGTGTGTGTGTGTGTGTTTACCTGGACATAAACCCAGAGCAACAGAGGATTCAGAATTCAGAACAGACACACACTGCAGACAAGGCTCCAGGTGATGTTGAATCCATTACTGTTTCTGTTGAACATCCTGACACGAATGTATTCAAATCTTTTATTGAACAAGTGTTGCAACATCACCTCCGTAGCGAAGAGTTTTAATGCGAATATTCCAGATTTCTGTGATGCCCCGAGTGCGTAAAACACACTGTTAAACGTACAGTTGTTAGTTCATCTTCATCTACAGGTGTGTGTCTTGATTTTTAAAGATGAATGGATTTTAGATGAAGAATCTCTTTGGGATGTAAATTATTCTAAGCGGCAAAAGACAGTCTAATTTAATAAAACCTATGAGGAAATACTGCAGCTTTTACTCAGACTCTACATCAGAAAGGAAAACATTACACAATCTCTGTCCTTATGGTCCCATCAGACCACCAGTCCTCATTTAAGTGTACACTCTCTCACTTACTTCTGCTCAGACACACACACACACACACAAACACACACACACACACTGTTGACATTTAAAGGAACATGAGTGAAGGGAAATGGTTGTACAGTTCACTTCATGATTCCTTATTATTCATAGACATCTTTCTGTTCACGCACAACCTTCAAGCTGCAGAACTACAGTTTGCAGAATTTACTGAGTAAAACTCTGTACAGCCTCAGCACACATCTTTTTTCTTAGCTACTCTAAACACCTTCCCCAGGCTTAAATATTTACAGCGAATACATGCAATAACATGGAGCCTGAACAACTAAAATGAAGAAAATGAAAAAAAAATATATAAAAACTTCATTATGTATTCTTGTACAAGTACAAATACCTTTTGTAACAAGTGGTGCCAGGCACAATAACCCCCCCCCCACAGACACACACACACACACGTATTGTAGCTTATTTTGGCATCGATCCAGCTGATGTCATCATGTTTATGCATGTGCTGATGTCAGTATATCAATTGCTTCTATATATGTACCAAGTCTGAAGTAAATTGAAACAAAGTTGATATGTTTACGGATGTGAAATTTTGCCCATTATTAGTAAATGGGAGGGAAAAAGATTTTAAAAATTCATTAAAAATGTGAACTTTGACCTACTATTCCCAAAATGTAATCACATCTATTCTGTGTCACTGGCAATCTATAAACCCAGTTTGGTATGAATTCAACTAATGTTTTTGCTGCTACAGACATTTGAAATGTCGCCTATTATAAGTAAATGGGGAAAAAAAAAGATTTTAAAAATTCATAAAAAATTTTAACTTTGACCTAATTTACCCAAAATGTAATTACATCTATTCTGGGTCACTGGCAAACTATAAACCCAATTTGGTTTGAATTCAACCCATATTTTTGCCTCTACAGACATTTGAAATTTCGCCCATTATATGTAAATGGGGAAAAAACTGATTTTAAAAATTCATAAAATATTTGAAGTTTGACCTCCTGTGCCCAAAATGTCATGAGATTTATTCTGAGTCACTGGCAATCTATAACCCCAATTTGGTATGAATTCAACCAATAGTTTTGCTACTAGAGTGTTAACAAAGAAACAAATAGAACCAAAAACAATACACTGCAAAAATCAAAAGTCTATTTTTATCATTTCTAGTTAAAATATCTCATCACACTTAAAATAAGACATAATCACCTAAAGAGTAACTTGTCAGTGAGATATAAGAACTTATTTTTAGACAATAGATCTTGAAAATCTTATTTCAAGACATCTTACTAAGATAATTTTCACTTGTTCCATTGGCAGATTTTTTTTTTTTCTTAATTCAAGATTTTTTTTGTTCAGTTCAAGCAAAACAAAATCTCCCAATGGAACAAGTGAAAATTATCTTGGTAAGATTTCTTGAAATAAGATTTTCAAGATCTATTGTCTAAATATATACGTATATATAGTATTATTTATTTATTTTTAACCATCAACCTGTCCAGGGACTACAGGTGTAAATAAATAAAGGCATACCATACCATACCATACCATACCATACCATACCATACTATATCTCACTGACAAGTTACTCTTTAGGTAATTATGTCTTATTTGAAATGTGATGAGATATTTTGACTACAAATTACAAAAATATATTTGGTAAGATTTTGATTTTTGCAATATACCCCTTGCCTCCCCTTCGGGGTAATTAGACATAACCTTTATGAATAACTGTTCCTTGTCAGAATCCATATTGAGAGATATGGAAACTAAAGTCCACAGCCAATCAAAAGCCCCCACATCCTGAGATGCCACCAGAGACTGACATCAGCACCACAGTTTACCTCATAACTCCAAACATTTGTTCATGCCATTTGCAGCTTTTAGAAGAACTAAATATCCCAAAGATGTTTAGCCATTTTCAATGTCTGATCTTACCATGAGTTCATTAAAAATACATGATCCACATTCCAGCTTTGGCTGTTGGATAACTGCTCTCCGATCTCTCTCTGCTTGCCATCTGATGGAATTAAGAAGTTGTAATTAACATGAATAATTCCGCCCTTAAGGGGATTTATATGTACACGCTATGGTAACTTGTCAAGATGCACTAATCAGTCTCCCTCTATGTGCCCATATATAATCATGCATATTTCAAGTGATATTATGTTGTGTGAAATTTATCATGAATTTTCTAGTGTGTCCAGTGTGTGAGATTTATAGAGATCTCACTGCAGAAGTGGATGTCGTTTTCATAATTATGTTTTCATTGGCAGATAATCAGCTGAAAATAAAAATTGTGTTTTTTTTCTCACCTTGGAACCAGACATTTATAGTATGAGAGGTGTTAAGGTACATTACTGTCACCTGCAGTGAGGATAGTAAATAATCACTTTAACTATTAAAGACTATATTTGTGCTGACTTCCTAATGATTTTTCCTCTACATTTAACCTTTCTGAGTGATTTTATCACCGATTATTGTAATATTTTCCTTCATATTTTGCTTTTTTAATTCAGCAAAAAGCAAGTATATTTCTATAATTAATCAACCAATCATGCAGACGCTCATAAAAATGTAAAGTTTATTCTATCTAAACTGAGAAACTGAAGCAAAAGTAACTCTCATCAAAATGTATCATTAACTGAACATAAAATAAATGGTTCCAGGAACAACAAACCCCACCCCTCGCACGTATTGTAGCTTATTTTGGCATCAGTCCAGTTGATGTCATCATATATACAAAATTCATGTTTTTATAGACATTAGAAATTTGGCCCATTACAAGTAAATGGGAGCATAAGAAAGATTTTAAAAATTCATTTAAAAAAAAAAATTAACTTTAACCTACTTTTCCCAAAATGTGACCACATCTTTTCTGGGACACTGGAAATCTATACATCCAGTTTGGTATGAGTTCGACCAATAGTTTTGCTGCTATAGACTTGTGACATTTTGCCCATTATACATAAATGGGGGGCGGTTTAAAAAAATTCATTAAAAATTTTAACTTTGATCTTCTGTTTCTTAAACGTAAGCATGTCTATTCTGGGTCACTAACAATCTATTAACCCAATTTGGTATGAATTCACCCAATAATTTAGCTGCTACAGACATTTGAAAATTCACCCATTGTAAGAAAATGGGGGGGGGGGGGGGTACTTTAAAAATTCATACAAAATTTGAACTTAGACCTACTTTTCCCAAATTGTAATGAGATCTGTTCTGGATCACTGGCAATCTAGAAACCCAATTTGGTATGAATTTAACCAATAGTTTTGCTGCTAGAGTGTTAACAAACTAAGAAACAAACAAACCAAACCAAAAACATTACCCCTTGCCTTCCCTTGGGGGGGGGGGGGGGGGACAACTGTCTACAATCACTCTCATTTGTCAAATTACAGGGTGAATGTTGCAGAAAAGGAACATCCAAATGGGTCAAACCTGATGCTGATGAAAAATTGAGAAACTACATTTTACCTGAATTATTTAGATGTATTGATAGAAAATTGGTGGTTGAAATGTTCTAACACATTTTAGATCAGCAGATACTTTAAGTCACTGCGGCCTGATTTTGAGGGTTAAACTACAAGCAACTGTCTTGTTTCTTCAACTCTTACTCAAGACGGAAAGTATAAATGTTAAATGCAGCAAAAGTTAAATAACCCCAGTTGCTCCCAGTACTGGGAGAAGCCACAGTTTCATCTGTGTTGTAGCATTTGTAGCAATATACACATTGTGTACAGCCACATAACCAGAAGAACATCAGTTAACAGCTTAACAAAACCAAATGTCCAGCAACAGAACACAACTCAAACAACAAGCACCTAAACGGGCAAATATCAAAAACAATGAACAGCCCCAGACCAGTGTTTGTCATAAATAATTTCATAAAACAACAGACGAATGAAGCAAACTTTGCAGCGCTAAGCTAACACCAAGCAGATCTAACAGTACAGGTATTTTTTCTCTACCGCTAAAACTCACCGGACGAGCCAAAGAAAAGCTAAAATAAAGGCTGTATTATGATTCAATGATTATAGATTTTGTCTTTCCTCTGCTGTTTTTCGATCATAACTTGGTTTTATTTGAATGAAGCCTCTACTATTGGCAACCAAGATAATTTTCACTTGTTCCATTGGCATTTTTTTTTTTTTTTTTTTTTTTTTTTTGCCTAATTCAAGATTTTTTTACTTACTTCAAGCCAAAAAAATCTACCAGTGGAACAAGTGAAAATTATCTTGTTAAGATTTCTTGAAATATGATTTTCAAGATCTATTGTCTAAAAATAAGTTCTTATATCTCACTGAAAAGTTACTCTTTGGGTGATTATATTTTATTTTAAGTGTGATGAGATATTTTGACTAAAAATGAGAAAAATACACTTGGTAAGATTTTGATTTTTTCCAGTGTAACAGTTCAAAAAGTTTGAACGCTTCAGGTGCTGCAAAGCTATCTTTATATTAATTTTGGCAAAAAAAACGTGGATTTCTACAACTCATTTTAATTCCTGCTTAATTTGTTATGTTTTATAACTAGTTACATCGCGACATTTGCACATATAAAGTCAAAACTTCTGACGAACATTTCTCTGAATACAACATAATTATTTGTCAATAACAGCGGTTGTAGTCCATACTGAAAATATGTCCAAACTTTGAGCCGATTACCTAAAATGTTCAGTAGTTGGTTAAATTAATGAACACAAGTGGCTGAACGCAAAAGAAAGCTCAGTCAATAACCTGGAGGGGGTGGGGCGTAAAGTGGCTCATTTGCATTTAAAGGGCCAGCGCTCAAAACGACCTTTCTCATATCATGACTCAGAAATAAGGTTGAAGATGGACCTGTGGAGTTGAATTAATGAAGAATTCAGACCCAAGCATAGCATTTACAGTTTATGTAGACCACAGGGAAATGTTTTAAAATGTATAATTTTGTTTAAAAAAGCAAAGTATCACTCCTTTAATATTTTTTGTGGCTAACCTATAGGAGAGTGTGAGAGCAGATTCTGGATTCTCACAGTAACGTGTTACTAGTTTTTTCACACTGATCCTATAAATGTAGGCATTAAATATACGATTTTTATATTAAGTGCCATCAGATTGTTTTTTGTGTATGCTCTAATTTTGTAAAACTGATTTAAACAGTAAAATGACTACATTTACTTCCATCAGCACATTTAAAAAAACACCATAAACTAATGTTGGCTGAAGTGCAGTGTAGAACACTGAACTATGCTTTTAGAAAAATATATAAATAAATTGAGAACAGCCTGACAAAAACACTCCCAAAAAATAAAAGCTGTTTTGTGCTTATGTAAATTGTGATTATTCAAAAGCTGTTGTAAAATTAGAAGACATGACTGAGTGGTATAAACTGTTCCAGGGTTGGGGGGATGTGATTAAAGTGTGTGAACCTTTGACTGACTGGGAATTAACAACAATTAAAACTCAATCCACAATAGAACACTTATGTGGTTTTGTCTGTGTGTGGGTGAATGAGTGTGTGTGTGTGAGAGAGAGGGAGAGAGAGACAGGCAGACAGACTCTGATTTCGGTATTGATATCACAGATTTTACACCAAGGCACCGAACTGTCTGAACACTTTAAGAGAAGCACTTGGGGCAGCAAAGCCTCAGTCTTGTGCCAACAGAGAATCGTACACATCCAATCAATGGCTGACTTTTTAATTGTTTGAAAAGCTTTTGCTGCACGACTGTGGATGGAAAAAACATTTGGATCCTGACATCAATTTAAACCAAACGATATATTTTAGAATGTTTTTATCCACCTTCTTTAAAAACCAATAAATCCTAGGTCAAAAGTCTTAGATCAAGTGTTAAACGATTAATAAAACAGTAGAGGGCAGGGAACTCTTGCCATCCTCTTCTGCTGTAACATCCATTATATATGATCCGCTATCAAGGACCATCACAGCTGAAAGTGAGGGACTGGTACAGCATGCTGGTCATTCCAGGTCGCAAATCCACCAATCTATATTTCAAGAGTTATCTTGTGAAAGCGAAGCTCCTCTGTTCTTTATGATGAGTTATAAAAGATTCCTTTTTGTTTTCCTCTATACTTTTTTAATCTTGGTTTTAAGTGCCTCATCAATCTTTCATGCAGCTGGTCTTCCTGTCTTTTGTGTGATGGCTTTGATGTTAGCCTGCACTTTCCCTACCTGAAGTGAATCTATTTTTCATATCCTTTTAGACAAGCAGTTATGCATTTGCAATGCTTCCCACACTGTATTGTTAGGGGTATTATGATAATAAAGTACTGTTGCCATTAGAAACAATAGCACCCAGGGATTAAACGGGCAACAGCACTAACAAGAAAACTGTGATAACAAAAATGTACGAGCTAATTCTTTTTAAATGACAAAATTTTGTAACAGTTGCCTTTTAGAATAAAAAGCCATTTTCCAAGGGCTGTAATGTTCATCCCCTGAGAATTTTGATAACTTATTACAACTAAAACGAGTGATCATAATGAGAATAATAGGCAAATACCGCAGCCATAACTTGTGCTTCATTTGTTCAGTTTAAGGATGAATGCACTAAGCCATATTCAGTGCCAATAGTGTTGTCTGCTGAAGGCACTCGGTGCTTGTCTTTTGGATGTACAGCACAAAGTAGTGCAGGGTCAGGAGGGGGAATCATTAATTAAAAGCATGTGCTCCACAGAAGCACCTCTCTGCATTGCAATAAAGCAAGTTTATAGGCCTCTGCTGCCCACATTCTTTTTCCTCACTTTTCATCTGTATGACAAAATGCCCCCTCCGTGGTCAGGGCATAACTCTCCGCCCGCTGACAGCTCCAGGATTACGACTGTGGGGAAGAGGGTGAGGTGTGAGGGAACGGGAGCTAAAAACTGGGCTCCTCAAAGTCATCATGGCAGCCATAGATTACAGAGTATCCTCTCGCTCACTCTTTTTGGCAGGCAGGCATCGTACCACAGCGCGCATGCTGATCAGTTGGGAGCGATGAGGGAGGAAGGACGGCAAGACAGGATCGTATGGCTCGAGCCCTGGGAAGAAAAGTCACCTGATCCCACAGCTGCTGGTGGAGCCAAGGCGCCTCTCGCTCACCCACTCAATAGGTGGAGACAGGAAGCATTGGCGTGAGTTGAGTAATATGACTAGCACCTTAGCTGTGTTTCTATTAACTTTCTGCATCTATGTTCACACCAAAAGCTGTTTACATCTGGTGGTGGGGGTTTATGATACCAAGCTTGAAATTAACGCTGTCAACACATCTGCTGCACCATGTGTGAATTAAGACTCACAAATATGACTTTAATGTGTTTTATGGGGTCTCATAAAGGCACAGACTTTAGTCCATTGGTTCCAACCTTTTTTGGCCCGTGACCCCATTTTAGCAAATTTCTGGTGACCTCAGACACTCAAAATGGAGTCTTTTTTTTTGGTAAAATTAATTTGTTTTTGATCATGTAATAGTTTGGTATACTATGTTGCAAATAAACATTAATTTTAGATGACATTTAGTCTCTATAATGTATTTTATTATGGACGGAGGCAGAAAAGCCAGGTTAAGATTACGGCACAAAGTGAGAATTTTATTTTCCTTGGTCAGGAGGATATGTAGAGTCAGTCCAGCTTGGATTTACAAGGCTGCAAATTAATACTGAACAAACAATAACTCAAACTATGAATAATAAAAGAGCTGCAGCATCTGAAACTGACCACAATGAACATTTGAAAGATAAAAAGTACCACAGTGCTTCAGTTTCAGCTTCAGTTTGTCATATTTTATATGTATTGTGATTGTCTCTCCCAACTCACCATATGTTTTTTATTAGTAAGTTTTTTTAATTTAATTTTATTTTTATCAATTACTAAAAATTTCAGCCGACCCCATTTAAATTCCAGGCGAACCCACATGGGGTCCCGACCCTAAGGTTGAAAAACATTGCTTTAGACAGTCTCAAGTTGTACAAAGAAGTATAGATATATATATTTTTTTAACTTATTGTTTATTTCGATTTTTTAGATTTTATACAACCCATAAATCTTTGTATTTGCATTACAATTTCAGATACGTTTTCAGTCTACAAAAGAAGTCTAATTTTAACCCATAAAGACCCAAAGCTAATTTTCTGGCAGTTCCTAAATACATTTTTCTCTATTTTCAACTTTTAAGTAATTTATCTCCATTTATTGTAATATTATATGCTCTATTTTGCTTTTTTTTTTTTTGTTAAAATTATGTATTTTCCTGTATTTCATTTACTAACCATGTAGATGTTCATAAAACCTCAAATTAAAGTTGAAGGTTATTATATCAAAAACAGACAAAGACAAAACTGAAGAAGAAAGTGACTTTTTCAGTAAAATATATTAGTAACTGAACATAAACCAAGCGTTTCCACCCACTCTCACTGATCCAACTCTATGGATTTTACTGGTGAATCAATGTTGTAGAAGATGATGGTGTTGCCGCGGTAACAACGGAGCCTCTGAATGTCCAAATGGGTCATATCAGATGACCATGACAAGATGAATAACTGCATTTTACAGCAATTATTTACATGTATTGGTAGGATTAATGGATCAATAGGGATTTAACTTTTTATATGAGTAAATTATTTTGGTTACCAGTGGATGTTTGGGTCTTTAGGGGTTAAAATGTATAATGAAACCTTTGATTTTCCTAACTATAGATGTATATATGTAAAACATTCATACAGCGGACAATCACATATGAAAAGGCTGCATTACCTGGCTGTCGAAAAATAGTTTGTTCCCCTGAATTATCATGTTTCTTTTTAAATAATATACTGTAGTTAATAAACACAACAGACTATGGGAACAGATGGAGAGGCAACAATTTCCAACTCTTTTCAACACTGAAGACTGTAGAAGGAACAGTACAAGTTGAAGCTAAGAGTACTATTTTTTGGCCAGTTATGGCTTAAGATAAGTGCTACTGTTACTGTATCAACTAATTATTGTTGACTTAGCCAATGTGTAAAAAATATTGTAAGTGTTATTTCAAGTTAGACAGTTCAGTTTTGAAATATTATTAAAAAATGTATTTAACCCTTTCATGCATACTGGTCACTACAGTGGACAGCTATTCTACAGATGTTCTCTTATATATTCATGGATTTTGTTGTTCTTTTCGTTTTGTTTTTTTTTGTTTTTTTTTTACACATATCTTTTTTAAAGTTTTAAGACACTACATATCTTTTCTTACATGAAATGGTAACATTATGTAGATCTCTTCTGAGCATAAACCCCCAGAATCACAAGCCCTCTCCATAGTTTTCACACAATTTATCAGTAAATACATGTTTCTGTGCGTTAAAAATTAAACATGTGGTGTCCAGCTGAGTGGACATTTTTGCAACTTCATGAAAAATAGGGTCATAAGAATTTTTTTTTTTTTTTCATTATTTTTTTTTTTTTTTTTTTTTTTTAATTTCTTTTTCTGAAGAAAATTTTCAATCGCATTGTTTTTTCATGCCTAAAGAGGAATAAAAACACTCAGGAAAAACTTTTGATTAAGGTTCTCATAATTCGTGCATGAAAGGGTTAAAAACATACATATTTCCTGTTACAACATTTAACATGACACCAAATTGAAAGTGCATAATGGCTTGTTCAGGACTTAAAACAGGAGTTTTAGGACTTAAACTTAACCTTGGACTTCAATCAATCAGTTTTTTTTTTATATAGCACCAAATTATAACAAAAGTTATTGGCTTTTATTTAACCCATAAGGACCCAGTGTGACTTTTGTGGCAATTCCTAAATTAATTTTTCTCTCTATTTAACCTTTCTTAAGTGATTTATCACCGTAAATTATAATTTTATCCTCTGAATTTAGCATTTTTTCCAGTGAAAATGATCTATTTTCCTATGTTTAATTGACCGATCATGTAGATGTTCATAAAAGCTCAGAGTAAAGTCAAAGGTTATTGTATCAAAACAGAAAAAAAGTGAAGAAAAAGTGACTTTTTTGGTAAAATCTATCATTAACTAAACATAAATCCAGTGTGTCCATCCACTGTCACTGATCCAACTCCATAGGTTTTACTGGTGAACCAATGTTGTAGAAGATGATGGTGTTTCCATAGTAACTATGGAGCCTCTGAACGTCCAAATGGGTCATATCTGATGACCATGAAAAGATGAATAACTGCATTTTACACCAATTATTTACACAAATTGATAGGATTAGTGGATCAGCAGTTTAGATCAGATGCTTTTGGTGGACGGTGGGTGTTTACTTCTTTATGGGTTAATTTGACACTCAATAGACCAGGTTTTATAACTTTGTAATATATGTCCAGTATGTCTCCATCCATATGTCTTCGTCCATCTTGAAGTGTGTTCCCCTTTTTTGTCCTTCAACAATACCCTGTGATTATAAATAACAAATAAAAATGGTAAATATAACATAACAACAATTGCAGAGGCACATTTACTATACTCTGGTCTATAAGCTGCTACTTTTTTCCACACACCGTGAATCCGCGGCTCTAAAATGATGTAGCTAATTTATGTTTTCTGGGCTAATGATCGATCCGGCTGACGAAGAAGGAAATAGAGCTGCTGAATTTAAGCTTGGCATCAGTGAATCGACAGTGAGACGTTGGAGATGGGTTGGGTGCGGCTTATAGTCAGGTGCGGCTTATAGTCCGGAAAGTACGATACTCATTAATGTGTGTCTTAAATGTGTCACTTATGATATGTGCATTCTCTATATTTTATTTAAAGTAACCTATTTTTACTGTCAAAGTGCTCAGTCATGCGAGCACTGACAACAACATTGTTTCAAATGTCAGGTGTGTTACATGTTTTATTTATCATTGTTACAACACAGTCATGGTGCCCGTCTGTCCCATGCATCGCAACCTGATTTTCTGCTCTCCGTGATTTCAGAACAGAAAAAAAAAAAAAAAATGTATGTCACGCTGCTCTTTGCATCACATTGCCTTGAAAATATCAGATCTGTGTCACACATGACATCTGACAAAAATCAGAACTGGGAGGCTTTTCAGCTGCAGAGTGAATGTGCCCTTGTCTTTCCATCTGTCTATCCTTGCTCTCTGTATCAGTTCCCTCTGTTGGCCGTGTGTGCCTGCCTGTTTCTGCTGCTGCCTGTCACTTTTTTTTTTTTTTTTTTCATCATTTTCTCAATGTCTTCTCTTCTCAACTGGTCTCCTTCACCGTCCTGTATGAACCAATTTCTTTCCCCTCTGTGACGGCTCTCCTTCACTTCCTCTGTCTCTTCTTCTGCCTTAACACCATCATTTTGTCCCTTCAGAACCTGGCTCTTCTCCTCCCCAATCCCAGATGGATTAACATACATTACATATTTCACACTGACTCTGTAATAAAAGACTGTATTCAGCTTGTTTCTCAGAGAGCAGAAACCGGAATGCACACCTCCCCAAGGTCAGGACAGACCTGAATAGCCCACTTTAATTCATTTTGAGGGTGTGCCAGTACTTTGGCATGCTGTCTATTTTGCATCGCCTAGTGGCCCAGGTGTTGCTTTTAGATTACACTGTGTGCTCAGACCGGCAAAGAGAAGGCCTGCAATCAGGTTAGCTGAATAAAAAGACACAGCGCTTCACCCTCTTCATAAAATTATAGCCATTGTCAACACTCTGGACCGTTTATCCCTCCAAGAGACTCTCCGACGAGCGCCACGGAGTGGAGTTAGGGTGTGAGTGAGTGTATGAAGGTATAGTCGTGATGGTGAAGCAGCTGTAGGTGCACAGAGGTTGAAAGTGTCAGGATATCAGGTCGTGGCAAAGGTGAGAAGAGCTACCTGAATCACCATGAAAACATGTACAAGACCATGTGTCAACACTCGGCAAGATTAGCTTCCACCCTCCTAGACAGGTCTCTTCGGAGACATTTGGCAGAGATAGCAAAGCATCTGCCATTATCTCCAAATTTAGTTAGGATTCCCTAGCTCCCTCATCACTGATCCGTCTGTCTGGGTTATGCAATAGCCAAAGCAATACACACATACACACATACACACACACATCTATATTACAATTCACATCGCCGCCTGTCTATTAGGGAAATCACTCAAACAAAAACTGGAGCAGTGCCATTTCACATCATGACCTTGCCACCCACACTCTAAAAAATAATTAATAGTGTTGTAGAAAGAAGAAGCACACATCATTAACCATCCCAGAATTTCTGTGGGTGAAAACTAAACAATCAATGAAAAACACTTCATGAAATCAGACCTGAGGATAATACCACATGGAAACACAAATCTCTCTCTGCCTTGGGAGAGTCAGAAATGTAATTACTGACATTGGCCTTCAGCCTATACTTGCCATTAAAAAATATATTGGAGTCAAATTACAAACTATACATGGTGTTTGCAAAAATAAAAACATTTAATGAACATGTGGGTGGAATGTACATATTGGAAGACAGAAAAACAAACAATTTTACATTTAAACTTCAAGCCAAGTTTATTACATTTTCTTCAATGATGCCATTAGTAACTCGTACAAAATATAGTAATAATTAACTTGCGAGAGTGAACTTAGATTCATCATGTTTTTGATCATTAAAAGTACTGAATAAAATGTATATTATTTGTGTTTTGCTTAAGGAGAACCATACTTCATACATTGTGCTTCCCAGTGGCGGCTGCTCGTCTTTCAGAGAGGGGAAACTCATTGTCGGCTTACATCAAAAAAAATGTCAGGTTATTTAAACAGAAATTCGGCCCTCCGTTCCTTTTTAAGAAAATGGTCAGTGACCTTATTGTACCAAGTAAACAAGAAAACGCTGAAATTATATTAAATTGAAACAAGGAGGTCCAATGAGTGTGTTTTATTTACAGTGCAAGAAATGAACAAGTCATTTTGTAGTGGTTTCTCTCTCGATTTCACAGCAGAATGCACGACGGTATTAAACTGAACTGTGTCAAGTGAAGGAGTAGATCTCAAACTAGCTGTCAGTCAAACGGGATTCAGCCTTTCGACTGATCCTCCAATCAGCACGTGGAAGCCCAGCATCCAGCCTGGCCGAGCTCCGCCCACAACTCCATTCACCCCCAGAGACGCCGGGCGTCCGGGGGTGGGACAACATCGTGGCATTTTATCCAATTACTGTCCAGTTGAGAGGCAATGAAAAAAACTGTTCCACTCAGTCCCATTGAAGTGCATGGACGCTGAGCGTCTACGGGCAAATGCACTGAGCAGAGATCGAATGAGAAAACAGCGCAACGGGAATGTATGAGAAGTGAACAACATCGAGTGTCAATTTGTGATAAAGCTGATTCTGAATGAACTCGTCCTTGAGATGAACATGTTCTAACACATTTGTAGTCAATGAAATGTCAACATAACCATGCATATTTAACCATTTAATTTTCGTAATTTTAGGGGAACCCAAGCTTCCCTTGCAGTGTATGAGAAATCGCCACTGGTGCTTCCTGTGTTGTGTCTGTAGAGTATATATAGTGCTCTGCTCTTCAATGCCTGTTTGCTGATGCTTCTCTCCTCTTATTATTTTTTTCTCTGGTAAGTTTTTCTCCTTTACTGCTCATTCTTATCGGTGAGACCTACAATGCTCTCCACATGCTCCCTAGAACTATTTTATTTTGACTTCCCAATGATTATTTTCCTCCACATTTAACCTTTCTCAACTGATTTACCACTGTTTATTATCATGTCATCCTCTGTATTTTGCATTTTTCAGTGAAAATCACATTGTTTTCCTGTATTTAATATAATGAGGAGATAGATTCTCATAAAAAACTCAGTGTAGATTCCAAAGTTATTATATCAAAACAAAGAAAATTGAATGAAAAGGTGAAAAGGCTTTTTCAGCAGCATATATCCTTAACTGAACATAAAAACAAATGGGTGAGGTAAAAAAAATAATAATAATTACGATAATCTACACCAAATTTTCTTTTTTTGGGTAGGGAATTACTTATATTTTCAGGAAAATTTATTTTGAAATGAGAAGAAATTTGAAAATGAGTGTGAATGTTTGGAAAGTGATACAGTTTTCTACTGTCATTCTGGGTTCATTTTATAAACTTCCAAATACATTGATATTTGACTATTATATTATTTATGTCATATTCTAGACACACAATGTTTAAAATTAATAAATGCATATATCTATGCAAAATACATTTGAATATAATGTTAATATTATTTGTATGTTGTAAATATTGTAAAAATAAATAAATGAATGAATAAATAAATACATAAATAAATAAATAAATGTATATGATATTGATAATTGAAATAAAAAATGTTGAATTTGATATCTACTTTTGTTGTCCACCCATGACGCTGCCATTTGTCAAAACTCTTGCTATTTAATTATGATAAAAACATTTTTTTCCTCTAACCAATTATTAGGTTGTAAAATAGAGGGCTTAAGGTATACACTGAATACATTTTAGGATGAAAATGTCATAGGAACTTCACTTTTGAGAACTTTGTAATTCTTGCAAAAAACCGATGTTAATTTTTTGTCAATATGTGACACAGTAGTTTTTGATATTTTTCATTTAAAAATATTTGAAACTAAATTTTGCCCTTTGAGTATGTTTAAGATGACATCTAGACCTTTCTAATTATGTGTAATATTTGTCTGAAACTTGTCTGGTTCAAAAGTTATATATCAAAAAGTACTGGGCTTTCCATCCATGACACCCTTAACCCTGCCCAAAAGTCTACTACCACTTTGTCAGACTAAATGGATTTTAATGGTGAATCAATGTTGCAGAAGATAGTGTTTCCAACATTCACTACAGAGCCTCTAAGCATCTAAATGGGTCATATCTGATACCACAGAAAAATAGAGAATCTGTATTTTACCTGAATTTTATAATTTATCGATAGGATGTGTGGTTTAATTGTTACTAAAAGTTTTAGATCAGTAAATGCTTTTGGTCACTGGCAGCTGTTTAAGTTTGTCAGGGGTTAAAGATAAGTTTCGTACAGCACTGGAAAATAGACTTGTATAATCACAATAATGATGACAGTGATTTGATTGTTGTTGTCATAAAATAACACCTTCTAACATAATGCGAAGTGTGCCTTCATCAGTAGAGATATGCATCTGCAACATTAAGCCTCATTAAACCTGAAGATATTCACTGTAGTCCCACAGCTCGTACTGTCTTCCTTCAGACATATGGTCACATCTGCAGACAGCAGCGAGTTCACAGAAAATCTGCTGCTTAAGGAAGTCAGGATCTATCTTCTTTTGTTGTATTGTTACAAAACTTTAAAGGTTCAAGATGGCATATAGTAATGAAGTTGCAGATTGCATCCATCAGAACACACGCTTCTTCCTCCCCTATGGTGGTAGTGAAAAACTTTACACTGCGAAAAATAAAATAAAATCCCCTGCTAGAAATAAGCGTAACATTCCTAAATCTGGTCAAACTGGCTTATACTGAGCAAAAAATCTGACAATGGGATAAGAAAAGAATTCTGGGCTAGAATTTTTAAAACAAGCAAAAAATCTATCAATGAAAAAAACATAATGTGTCTTAAAACTTAGACAAAAATGCTAAAATTTTAGCAAACAGTGCTTGGAACAAGAAGTAAAATCAGACACATATAAGGAAACAAGTTCCACTGACAGTGTAAATCATAGATCAGTTCATTAGCGAAATGAAAAATAACACTCATTTGAGACAGAATTACTTTAACTGAGGCATTTTAGTCTCTGACTGAGCTGGATATAGGAATTTAAGTCTTAAAATAAGAGGAGCAAGTGGAAAAAAATCTTAAAATAAGCATTTGATTTTCTTGATTGAACTGAAAATGGCTGTTTTAACTGTGAATTGAGCTCAAGTCTTCCACATTTGGGTCTGATACGTTACCTACGGAGCTAAACAGTCATTGTGGGGTCATGTGACCAATTAGCTTCTCCTTATTGAGGAGACATGGGTGTCCATGTTAAATGGACTAAGAAACCACTTCTCAAACAAACTGCTATTAACCCATAACCGTACATCCTATCTCTAAAATTCTTGCAGGTTAGACTTGTGAAGAGTCTTTTGAACGTATCGTTGTATAATATGTGGAAAAAAGTCGGAACTGAATAAGCAGTGATTGCAGGAATGTGGAGTTTGTCAAACATGTTATTGACAGAAATTTAACATGCGAGTGATTGAGAGAAAAAATTCAGCTTTCTTTTCATGTCTCTGACATTCCCACTGGCCGAAGGATTTTTTCAGTCATTTTTCACATTAGTCAAGGGTCATGTTAAACTGTGTTATCATTTTTATCATGTTTTAAGCCTGTAAATAACAATATAAATGGTTTTTAAAAAATTAGTCGCTGTGATTTCATAATATTCTTAAATTGAGAAATTGTGCAAGTAGTTTCAGTCTTAAAAAAAAAAAAGAAAACAATCTGGATCCTTTGCTGAGATAATTTGCAAAATATTTCCAAATCTTGTTACTAGTAAAATCTGGCTTGATATTAGCTGGAAAATCTTATTAAGAAAAAGTTATATATAAAAGTTATATAAAAAGATGATTTTTCTTTTGTAAACATTTCTTGCGAAGCTTTTTTTTTTCTATTTAGATGAAAAATAAGATAAATGTTTTAGAAATAAGGCTAGTTTTCACTTTCTTAGAGATGATTTTTTGCAGTGCAGAGCCAGTGTTTGTTTTGTCTGTTCTGAGGATAATAACGGTCCACACTCAAAGTATGTGATAGTGATGCACATTAGCACCGGATGCCACCTGTTATAAAATGGAAAAAGGAGAATAAGAAATCAGTTCTGAGCCAGTGTACAAATGTGACGGACTCTGTGGAGGCGAGCCGCTCCTTTGGTAGATAGATTCTAAACTAATGAAAACACAGCAGTTCTTATATTTCATATTATAAAGAACTAATAAAAGATAATTCTGAATATTATATTCCAATATATTTGTAAATTTTACCCACTGGACATTTAAATGTTCATTTAATCAACTACAGTAAAGTAAAAATTTGAAGAAAAAATTAAATAGTGGTAGTTACATTTCATTTTTGTTGCTAATATTGTGTTGTTGAAGTCATCTACATTATACACCATGAAGCATAAGCACAAGATCTGTATGCAAACAACACATGCCCAGAGTAACTCAGTTGGCTAATTGGTTTTATGTAATAAATGTTTTCCCACTGAAAGTATTTCTTCTCCTTGTGTAAGCAGTGACCTAAAGTTATCAACTGGCAACCAGGCTGGATCGGGGCTTTAAGGATGAATAACACAAATCAGCTTACTCACAATAACACAAAAGGTCTATAGAATGAGGAGAGGCTCTGTCAGCACTTTGCAAGAGGCGGCAGGCGGCAGGAAACGAGTTCCACTGACAGTGTAAATCATAGATCAGTTCATTAGCAAAATGGCACTGATGGATTTACATTGAGGTCAGAACATTACCAAGTGCCTGGAGGATTCTGACTCTTTTCTACAACCTTGTGTAATGTTCCTGCTCTGTATCCTTTTTCGCTGAACATTTAAATTCACTGTTCCACACCTCAGGCACAAGGAGGGGAGATTTACACCTAGAAAAAGGGCAAGTATGAAAGAATGTTTTTCCTATGCAAAGTGTAGCGTAGATGCTTATTCACCCCTCGGAAAAAGCACAGATGCAAGGACATACCGTATACATTCATAGCAGTCTTTGGATTCTGTCAGAGAGGCGGTGATACTGTTTTTGTTGGTACATAATCTTCTGCAAAACTCATCAGAGGAGCATATAAGTAACAAAATACCATCTAAATATATCTGTATCCAAGCAACACTCTACAGGTCTGCAAATTCCAAACATCAGTGTATGCATTTGTTTTCATGAATTCATTGCTGCAGAGTGGGAGGTTCTGGTGTCTCACAACAAGAGTTTTGTGAGGACTTTTCACGTTAAGCCTGAATTTCTGTATCAGCAGGTGAATGTGAAAACTGTATTGAATGACTGACCTGTTTAATGTGCCTTCCGTCCACTACAGTAAATGATGATAAATGGCTCCAGCTGCAATAAGTCTGAATGTATAAGTCAAGAAACAGACAGAGAGGAAGCTGAAAGAACAAACATATGGTGCAATCCATCTTAATGTGAAGCTCTCCCAGATTACAGGCAGCATGCTACTTATGATGCTATAATGGCTCATGAGAGATTCACATCCCTTTTTAAAAATTGCAGTGACAACAGGAAAATGTATGACAAGGCCACCTTCCCACGGCAGGACCTCTTCTCCTGAACTGAACAAGAAACTTTTGGATGGACTCAATGCATTTCCACTATCTGGAGTAGTGCTTTCTGGGGGTGGGGATTGTACAGTTGGATGTCTCTGATCAGTCAGTACTCATAGGATTCACCAACTCCTCCCATTGTATGAGTCCACATTGTGCTAAAAAGATGGCAAGATGCAGGAGTTGGGGGTGTCATCTCAAAAAAACAGTCAGTATCAATGTATGCTATATTAATATTTGCACCTCCTTATCTTGCTACCATAACAGTTTCTGACAGGGGACTGAAACCATAGTCCTCAGACCTACCAGAGTCATACCATACCGTACCGTCTTCATCTAATTATCTGGGTTGTGGGAGCAGCAGCCTCAAAAGAGGAGCCCAGACAGCCCTCTCCCCAGCCATTTCCACTAGTTCCTCTGGGGGAACCCTGAGGTGTTCCCAGGCCAGCTGAGAGATATAATCCCTCCAGTGTGTCCTGGGTCGGCCCCGAGGTCTCCTCCCGGACAGACATGCCCAGACCACCTAAACTGGCTCTTCTTGACATGGAGGAGCAGCAGCTCTACTCCAAGTCCCTCCCGGATGTCCGTGCCACACTGTGGAGGAAACTCATTTTGGCCGCTTGTACTCATGACCTCATTCTTTCGGTCATTACCCAGAGCTCACAACCATAGGTGAGGGTGAGAACGTAGATCAAACGGTAAATCGAGAGCTTCACCCTTTGGCTTAGCTCCCTCTTTACCACAACAGACCACTTTAGTGTCTGTCACTGCAGATGCCGCCCCAATCCACCTGTCGATCTCCCACTCCATCCTACCCTCACTCATGAACAAGATCCCGAGATACTTAAATTCCTCCACCTGAGGATTTCTTCTCTGACCTGGTCCTACCAGAGTCATTTGTCAAAAACAACAATTTTGCTGCTGATTCTTTATGATGTAAGGTAATTCCAAATGGCTGATTCTAAATCAACACCTAGACTGAAAAGCTCAAGATTATTTTAAAAAGCAGGTAACATATTAATGACCTTTTCACATATAAAATGCCACTTTTTATACATCATCACAATAAAGTGACCTGCAGTAATTCCGATTTAAGAAGGTTATATAAATATATATACATATGTACAGTATGGTCTGCTTTCAATCATCTATAAATGATCTGACATTATCAGTACAGTGTTGAGAATAAAGAGCTCCGAACGTATGCCACAGATGCCAAGATATTGGATTGTAGAGATATGAACTGAATACATTTACACCAAAAAGCCAAGGGATTTATGTGACCACTAGAGGGAGTAGTGAGCCACTCTGCCAGTCTCCTATAGTGAGGAAAACTAAAGCCAACACCGTGGGGCCTTTGATCAAAGGGTCAAAAAAGTGACCAGATGGGACAAGAATCACTAAGAAACAACTTTAAGAGTTAAAAAAAGTCACAAAGTGATCTAATGCCATGTTTCCGCTATGTGGTACCGGCTCGGCTCAACTCGACTAGACTCGGCCTTTTTGCATTTCCATTATGAAAAAGGACCTGGAATCTGGTACCTGGTACTTGTTTTTTGGTATCACCTCCACCGAGGTTCCAAGACTGGGGACCAGATCCTAAAACATGACGTGTAAACACTGCAGACCACTGATTGGTCAGAGAGTTGTCTCTGTGACCCGCCGTTTTACAAAAAAAAGATGCGGAAGTTTACAGTAAATATAGCGGTAGGTTAATCCACATGATAACAGCCCGCAAAACTACACCATTCAGTCAGGAGATTAAGTCTTCGGTGGCCGACATAAAAATTCAGCATGAATTTGATGAGACAACACGCAACGAGTGAGTTTATCAGTGGCTCTGAGCAGACGACATGGAAGTGTGGTGGAAAAATTTACTTTTTATATTTTATACTCTTTATATTTTATACTGTTAGTACATCTTCTTTTAATGCTGAGTCATTATTCATTATGTGTGATGTTTACCACTCTGTAACACCCCCAACCCAGGAACGGAGTTCTTGCCTTGAGTTAAAACCCAAACACCTAAATGTCTGAATGTGTAGATAGAGAATGGCGCCTGCACTCCAGATTGGATCCAAGCAAGGTTAGAGTGGAGAGGTCATCATGACCTCTTCACGGAGCAGAGAAGGAGTAGTATGGGGTGGTACGATGTACGTAAGGGATGACATCATAGTTTGAGGGGGTTGGATTTGGTTCTATATAATCTTTAGTTTTCTCTTGTTTAATCAGACTTCACTTACAGAGTTTCTCTGTGACTGACTTCTCAATAAATGCATTTATTTATTTTAACTCTAACTTTCTCTCCTCCTCTTTGTGTGTGGGTTATCAGTTGAACATTTCCATAACAAATTGGCGTTGTCGGCAGGGTTCCATGTGTGCTGTCGGGCGGGGAACGGAGGTTGGTGGACTGATCATCCTACGGGCCAAAAAGCGGCTGTAGCCCCGTGGTAAAACGACACCGCAGACGGGGGACCGGCCCCGAGCCCCGCCCGTCTCACCACTGGAATCGGAACTGAGTTCAACGCCACACACGGTGAGAAAGTTACAGTTTGGGGTGTTGGGCCTTTTACTCTCTGTGTTCCAAACTCACGTCACTGGGCACGTCACTGAAACAATAGTGGCGTGCGATTCGGGTTTATATATATATAAATAAGTACAATAAGTATATATATATATATATATATATATATATATATATATATATATATATATATATGTATGTATGTATGTATGTATGTATATATATATATATATATATATATATGTGTGTATATATATATATATATATATATATGTGTGTATATATATATATATATATATATATATATATATATATATATATATATATATATATATATATATATATATATAGACCTGAGTCGGGTTGCTATTGTATGCAAATACAATAGAGTACAGGCGTTTTTGTGAGATTTTTTCGCCTTCAACCAAAAAGAAAATCGTATAGGGTTGCTATTGTATGCAAATACAATAGAGTACAGGCGTTTTTGGGAGATTTTTTCGCCTGCCTTCAACCAAAAAGAAAAATTGTATAAGGTTGCTACTGTATGTAAATACAGTAGAGTAAAGTTTATAACAAACTTGAAAGCATTTTAGGTGATTTTTTCGCTGACAACTGAAAAGAAAAATCAGGGTTTTTTAGTATTTTGTTCGCCAAGGAACAAAAACCACTTAGAAGACGTTCTAAGTGTAAAAATGGGAAACCGGCCGGGGCACAGTGACGGGGGTGTGGCCAGAGAGGCCCCTATTCCAAAACCCATGGGTAAAAAGAAAATATGGGGAAATTGTGCTTGAATGTGCTGATTATTGGGTAAACATGGGTATTTTTTCTAAAACGCCAACTTTGGGTGTGCAAAAACTGAATGAGTTAAAGGGAGGCAAAGAGAGAAAAAACAAGGTCAGGGAATTTAAACAATAGGAAACTTGTAACAAATGTTTTGAGATGTGGTGAATGAAGCAAAAACAAACTGAGGCATGTGTAACCGTAGATGACACCATCTAGCTGTGTTTTTTTTCCCTTTTATGCCTAATTTGTTACAATATTTAAACCACTTCTTTTCATTCATAACTTTATACTTCCCTTGTATTTTTGTGCGACGTCTGTGCTACGTCTGTAAGATCTGGTAAATTATGCTGCTGGTTATAAAAACAGATATAAAACAGATTATACAGATTAAACAGTTATATTTTCGATTGTCAAGGAGCTTGAGCTCCGCCACTTTACCATATACCATATGCCCCCCCCTTGTGTTTCTGTGCAGGCAGCGAAGTTGGTGTCCGGGTCTGGACGCCTGCCCACAAAGACGCCGCGAGAACCCGCCCCCCCTCCCGGAACACTCAGCCGTAATTCCAGAACTGGCCAAACATCAACGGGCCCCAGCAGGCCCCCCAGGTCTGCTGACCCCCGGCCTTCTCCACCACCGGAGCCGGACTCCACACAACCCGACTCCACCCCCGCTGCTGATGCTGCAGGCAGGGGGGAGGACTGACTTCTGGCACAGCTGCACAAATGCCCATGGTGGAAGTCAGCGGACCAGACGGTCCTGTTGTGGTGTTCAGGGCATGGACATTCACTGAAACATCTACCTGATCCATCCGAGGGACTTTCTGCAATGAACACAGACCCACTGGGTCCGAACTCAGGCGGCTTCTGGCTGCACAGATGACCCCTAGCCTCTGCCGGACGTTTTTTCCCACCTGAGGCTGTCTGTCTGCATGGACAAACCTGAAACAGGCCTGATGAGATAGTGGAAGATTCCAGACGCAGGGCAGGGTCACTTTCATCAGACACTCCGGACTGGTCCGCCCGACCCCCCCCCAGGGAACAGCGTGGGCGGGGACCGGAGAACACTCGAGGCCCACCTACACCCGGAAAGGGGTGGTCCGACATGTGGAGGGGTGGGCCACCTCTGTGGCCAACCAGGACATGGGAAAAGGGACTGCCCACAGAGAAGGCGGGGCGGAGACAGCCACGTGGAGGGAACGGGGCAGGGGATTGGCTCGCGGCCCTGGAGGGCGGGTCTCCAGACACGGGAGACGCGTGCATCGTTATGACGTCCAGGTTCTGTAAAGTTGGTAGTATCCTGTAACGGAAACGGTCTCCAGGAATAGTATCTGGTACCTGAGTTGAGTCGAGCCTGTTCCACGTAGTGGAAATGTGGCATAATCTAGAGGCACTTTTGTGGTTTTCACCATTGGACATAGCTCTGAATGAAAAAAAATGGAGTTTGATGCTGAAATCACAGTGTTTCTTCTTCACAGATGAGTGGGATTGGGAGGCTTATGAAGGTATAAAGTGATGCTTTTCCCTCCATTGTTTGTTGATCCATGGTTCAGACTAAACTGTGAGAGTTCTGACCTTGTTTGGACGATTCCAAATGGATCTTTATTGCAGCCTTTGTGGTTTTACTGTGGCTGAGCTAAGAGAAGCTAACAGAGCTATAATGTAAACTATCGGCTTACACAGCAAATGAAGATTATAAGACACTGGTATTTGTACTGTCTGCCAAGTGTCTGAAGAAAACTTGATGATCCCATAATGCAGATGTGTGTGTGTAAACTGTGACTCTATACTTTATTCAGTGAGCAATGCAGTTTGTGGAAACACTGTTGATTCATTGGTGGTTTTGAATGAATCTGAATTACATGAATCTGAATTACTATTGCCTGGAGTCTTACCTTCCCAAAGTCAAAAAGGAACATTCATGGAGCATACAGAAACTCTTCAAAAGAACAACTGTGACTTATGAAATAAAGTACAGTTAAGCAAGTATGCGTGCTTTCAATCTATAGGCAATTAAATGGCAATTACTTTAGCAGGTTACATTTTCACACAGGGAATGTCTGGCTGTGATTAATGGCTTGCTTAATTAATGTGCTTTCATGATGTTATACTTATTCACAGATGAGCGCTTA
Source organism: Sphaeramia orbicularis (assembly GCF_902148855.1). Classification (NCBI taxonomy): domain Eukaryota; kingdom Metazoa; phylum Chordata; class Actinopteri; order Kurtiformes; family Apogonidae; genus Sphaeramia; species Sphaeramia orbicularis. The sequence goes on along the minus strand of NC_043961.1, from coordinate 23,256,707 downwards.
CATAACTGCTGTGTTCTAATCATTTGGCTATTTATAATCCGTCGTCCGCTGAACCTGACATGTAATATCACTCAACCGCCCGGCTGTGTGAGGCTCTGTCTGTACCAGAGATGTCCAGTGTTTACAGGGCTGTCATGGCTCTTGAGACTTTAACAGACTGTTTCCTTTTGCAGAAACACCCAGCCCCTGCCAGCCGGGTTCAACTTAGTTCATACAAGGTCAAGTAAAGGTAAGGCACAAGTCTCTTTGGCCCCAGTGTGTTGTCTGCTTTACTGCTGTGAGTGAGAAGTGTATTTTGGGTTCAGCTCTCTCACTCCATCAGCTTGGAATGACTGTCATTCCCTTGAGAGGAGCTGTCATGGGCAGGAAATGTGGGCTGAGAGGAAGACGGCACACTTGCCTGGATCACTGACCAATGCATGACACCCAGAAATAAATGGGAATTTAGGCAGCAAAAGGCAATACCTCATAATTATAAAGGTTTAGCTGAGAGGGGGTTTTATCAAATCTTGCAGCAGGTGTTTATTAGACATGAAATAGATTCTGGTTTGAGTTGAACACTCCCTCCTTCAGGACCTTGAAGAGCCACAGAATTACAATTACACACCCGGAGAATTCTGCATTCGCAATCGGTAAACACCATTAAAAACATTAAATACGAGGTGGTCTCATATGAATCTCAATTTTAATAGCACTACTGTGGTGTAATTCATTGTTTCACCATCTCGCAGCAACTTTAAATGTTTCAAATGAAGCTTTAAATGGGATTTTTATTACCGTTATAAATTTAATTTTTACAAACATTTCATCTTCTTTTTAACATCGTGCTCTACTTTTAGTTCAAGAGGCCCCTGGTACTTCCTAACAGATGCAAATCAATAATCATTTACGCTTGTTAAAGGTATACTCCAGCAATTTGAAGTGCTGGATCATTCTGTGAATTAGTCTGGACAGCCATCAGGTTTTCTCAGCATATTCAATACTGAGAAAACAGTCTGGAATAGGGCCAGTCGCTGTGAAATATGCACAATCTATTTTGTACTGAACCAATCACAAGTCTGGGGGGGTGGGTATTTTCCAATGCGTCATATGCAGTGATTCTTTTTGTTGTAAGTCAAAGTCAGTTCCAAATCCGCAAATCTCTTTACAGCTGTTATTGGTTGTTTACTTGATTCAAAAATAAGGATTGAATTACAGATTACACCATGTATTGTTAAATTTCTCTGACAAAAGTATCACCTCCATCTTATCTGTGATTGGTTTACTCTGCGGCTGTTTGTCCCGCCTTCATATATGGATTCCAGCCCCGGGATTTCTCATTGAGAAAGATGGATGGCTGGCCAGGCTAGCTGTGAATGACTGCTGAGACTCACCAGGTTGGACATTTTACCAAACCAGGCCTTCCAAATATTTACAACCCAGTTTCCAAACTACTCTGTTGCTGACCGCTCCTCCAAAATCTAGTTTCAATTTCCTCTACAGAAAAGGAGGCTCTACTTGCCAAGGTCATGTTACTGCCAGGCAGAACTTTCTGAATAAAAGATGTTTTAGTTTGACAATCCAACATGCATTCATTAGATCACTGCAGGTAAACAGTAAACAAACAGACTTGAATGTTTCCTAAAGCATGCTGATCAAAATCAGAAGCTCAGCATCATGACTGTCATCCAAAGGATTTTTGGACTGAAAATGTTTCTTGTCAGCAAACCAATGGCAGCAGGATGAGAAGTGGAAGTCTATTGAATTTCGACATGTTTTCCTCATTTTGCTCCTTTTGATTCAATGTAAACACATTTCTGTTTTGTTTACATTTATGCAAATGCATTCACAAGGATTGCCTGCAAAATTATCTGCATATCAAGCATTTACAAGTCAAGTCCAGATCTAAAAATGAAATAACTGACATCCACTTAATGTGTAAATTGCTACTCTAAATCACTCAAACAAAGTTGGCTGGTTTCTTGCTCTGACAATTCTTTACATCATCTGTGTCATTAGCATCAGATATGAAATATATAATTCATGCTTCATATATATATGTCTGATGGTTTAGAGCTCTTTACTGTTTTTCTATGCAAGACCATGCACATGTGTTCCTGGGTACATGAGTTTGTGTACATCATTGTTTGTGTGCTGCATGTATATTCAAGGGTTTGCACTTGTGTACTTGCTTGTGTGTGTGTCTATGTGTGTGTGTATATGCGCCCCATTGGACCAAAAGAAACGTGCAGTGGAAGCAGAGTGGTGAAGGCGAGGGCAACATGACAGTACGCTTGGCTTGTTCGGCTGGTGACCCCACTCATCACCTACCTCCAGGCTCTCCCTCCTTGAAAAATAATAGATTCTTTTACATTGCCTCTCCGAGCAGTGGGCTGTGGACTGGCAGCTGCCCAAGGTTTACTTAAGTATCTGTACGTGGGAGACCTGAAAAATATGGGAAGGATAAAAACATCAAGTGCTAGATTTAGCCGCCATCAAAGGATTTGATCTGCATTTAACAAAGCTTTGTGTCTGTACAGGAGTGTATACTTCATATTTATTATTATTATTATGAGTTAATGTTTAAAAAATGTGTGTTTTTCCATCCCTGAAGGTCTGCTATGTAAGATCTGAAGAAGCTTGTGTGCTTAAATGAATTTTGTGCTAGTGTCTGTTTTGTCTTGGGATTCATTGCCTACGTCCAACCTGTCCACTAACTTCCATATAGACAGCTCAGATCTTCAATCCCTCTCTCTCTCTCTCTCTCTCTCTCTCTCTCTCTCTCTCTCTCTCTCTCTCTCTCCCTGTCTCTCTCGCAGCAGTACTATACAACACTTCCTGATGTTAGCTTAGAAATGGACTCTGCTAATGTCAATCAACTACTGGTTCACAGCAAAACACAGACTGCAACAAAAACTTCACATAAGCACACAAACATTTCTTATATACTGAAAATTTAATATGTTTCTTTATTGACAAAAAAAAAAAAAAAACAGTAATCAAATGCAGACACACGGATAAGGAGCACATATTTGACTGATAAGCCAGGTGTAACAAATGTTTGAAATGTACTGAAGTGTTACATGAAAGTGAGATTTCCTCGGCATGTAATGATATATCTCAGAAATGTCAGAGATAAATTCATTGCACTATGTTTTTATGAATTATAAATGCTCACATATCTTGAAAGTAATACATTAGTTGCATTCACTCTCTGCAAGGCAAGTGGTCTGTGGAAATTAAAAAAAAAAAAAAAGTGGAGCTACTACTTATGTGCTGCTGCTTTTAATTTGATACTTCGCCACCGACTGAATGTGCACTAAGAGGTTTTACTACCATACCATATTCATTTGCCTCAGACTTATTTTATGCCATTTATCGATTTAAAGAAGTATAATAGAAACTATATATACAGTATTAATATACTGTGTGTATGTGTGTATATCTATATCTATGTATAGGATTAATCGTGTCCTTTATAACAAGCTCTATGACAGACATGATGATTATATTCCGATATAGACTCACTGGCTCCAGAGGTATTACTACTAAACTGTAAATCTAACAATGACAGAAAAAACATATTCTCTACACCAATCCTCAAAATGGTAGAAAATTGGCAGTTGTACAGTGGCACAGTGAAACAAAATCTATGATTGCACATGAGAAAAAGAAAAAGAAAAGAATAACTGAGGCAGACTTGGGGTGATGGTGGAGTTCAGAAACACAAATCTTAAGTAGAAGCATACCTGAATCCAATTTAGAGTCCTAATCGGAGCAGTGCAAAAGGTGAGAGAAGCTGAGGAAGGAATGGCATGTCTGATGAGATTCTTTGAACACACATCAGTAACCATCTCACTGTGCACCATGGATAAGCCAGAGATTGTTTGCATGACTGTGAAAATCTTTGAGTGGTGGCAAACCTTACATGGTTATTTAATACAAAGGGTCCACTGATATGAATCAGGGGTTGGAATATACACTCGCTGAGTAAAAAGAATGGCATAAATGTACCTTTTAGTGTGCAAAAACCTGTCACTAGAGCTGTATCTAGCACATTAAGGTAGCTTTTCCTACAAGTCAATTTCAGTTACCCTACAATTTACACTTTCAAAAGTACAATCATGGACCCCAAGGGACCTAAATTACGAAGTTTCTTCTGCACTGCAGTCCTTTTTGTTAACTCGCAGTCTTTGCCTGAGGAGGATATAGAGTAGGAGTGGAATTGCTGGTGCTGTGACAAGGACAGCTTCCCTCACTGATTTCCCACTAGGTGATTGTGTTTGATGCAGCTAACCCAGATGGACTCCTGCCCAAAGATGAACATAGGTCTCTGGGATTTGCCCTTGCACCGTTTACTCTCCCACAACGATGTATATTACACTGACTGTACCTTTGTTTAATGATATAATGGCAGAAGATCTGTACTTTGACCAACCTGAACTCCCCTGTGCCTAATATTAGATCAAAACATATGTGTCTGTTTGACATCAAGGCATCCTTCTACAGTATGACAAAGGTATGATTGAGAGCAAAAATATTACCCTCCCGCTCTTCTATCTATGAGAGTGGAATATTGTATTTTCACCACACATCATTTGCTTCAAGTATTTACCCCCAATCAAACAGTCAACTGCCTTCACACATAAGGAGTGATTTTATCTTAACTTGATTTCTGTAGTCAAAAGTGAAGGCTGCAGCCTCTGTAATCCATAAATACATGAATGTAATACATAAATGCAGTTCGATGCACTTTCGAAAATTATCTTGCTTTCCCACTGTGGCTAAAGGAATAAAATGCTGGATTCATCTAGACACTATTATAAATCTGAACTTGACACCACAATGGGTTGAATCAGAACTGGTCTTGTAACTGTGCCCTAACCTCAAAGAACACCCCTTGTTAATGTTCTTGTAAGTGTCTTTCAACTCTCCTGAAGCCAGATCATATTTCATGTTTTTATTGAAAAGAGCGCACATTTGAGTTCATAATCGCCTCTGCATTACGCCAGGGGCCCATTCCTCACTCGTACCCCCTGATTTATGTTCTGCTAATCTCTGCTTGTGGGTTTGTATGGAGTGTGAATGTAGCGAGTGGCTGACCTGGATATCTGAGAGCATTATAAAGCACTACAGGGAGTCTTGGGGCTTTGAGAAATTGTGTAGACGGGGCAGTACTGTGAGTATACATCTATTGTTAATACATCCTGTGCCCTGAAGGCAACCTCCAGGGGCATGTTAGGGGGCTGCGGTTATCTATTAACTCTAACTTATTGTCAGTGAAAGAGCAAACCAAAGAATGTTAACATTTTATTGTGTCTTTTTGAAACTTTTTATCTCCTGTATACTGAATTCTAATTTATTGACATATACATACATAATCTTCAGAGCAAACAAAGTGTTTCTACAGACTATAAACCATCTATCATTAAAGTTTGTTTGATTTTTGTGATGCTTTTGGGGTTCATACAGTGCTGCTGTATATTTATAGGTTGACTAACATAATTTGGGTTGTTTTCCTGACTGTAATGTGCATGTCAGGGAGTTCCAGCTGTCATGAAAAGAATCTAATTCATAATTCATGGAGCTATAAATGTGGGTGCAATAGGCTAATGGTCAATCGGCTGTTATGTAATGAAAAACAGCAAAATGGAATTCAGGACTGTTGTTTAATTTTGTATAACCCCTGTAATAGGAGCTTGGGGTTTGTAATTATTTTGGAAGTTATGGGTGTACATGCCACGATATACCTGTATTTCACTATACTCTGTTTCAAGGTGAGCTGCTTACTAAAAAATGTTTATCAAGCTACTGAAATACATACAGACACATATAAACATAACAGCAGATCTAACTCTTGAATTAATCATTTGTGTCTTATCACTGTGTCTGTGATAAAAATAATAGACATGAATCTCCCTTTTTAGGCGGACTCTTAGTGCACTATTAGAGCACAGGTCAGACATTCTTGCAAAATAAATCATTAAAACCTAGAGATAAAAGAAAGGTAGAAAGACAGTTTTGAGACGCAGACAAGGATAAACAGAAAAGAGTAGGAGAAAGAGACAGCAATAGCATGTTAAGGAAGTCCACATCCTTTGTTCTTATGCCACACACAGGAAAAGGCCACATCAATGATGTTGGCTGTTTCCAGTGAATAGCATAAAAGAGAGAAAGAGAAAGCACGGCGAGAAGAGGAGAAAGTGAACGTAATCCATTTGAGATTCTGGAAGGGACTCAGTCCTCCCTGTCACTCGTCCATCCTTCCCGGGAAACACAAAGAGCATTATGCATGAAGCCCAGAAGGTCTCGAAGCATGCACCATGCTGTCGCCTGGCTCCATCATACAAAGTCACTCCAACACAATGTCTCTGGGAATTCACAATGCAGCATAGCACAATAAAATTTGTTCAAATCAATGTGGGGTTAAAAGGTGATAATTCATAGAGCTTTCAGCCTTGACCACCTCCTCACTTCACCTACTGGAGTGTGACTAACAGCTAGTCTCCATTCAGATGTGACATCTCTTTCCCTGTGAAAGGAAGGTGGGAAAAAAAGGCATGGGGGAGCTATGAAAGATATTCAAATGCGTTGTGTCCTTTTCTTTTGAAGTCTCAAAGTGCTGTCTTGGATATTTCAGATTTCTGTGGATTTTCTCATGGGTAGAAATGCACAAGTTCCTTATTCTGCTGAAAAGTTTAGTGAAAGGATGCAAGATATGGAGGTGGCAACCACCCAAACGCTGCAGGTGTGTTTTGCAGATAAAGTTAGTGTTTAAAATGCTGTAGGGAGGGGAAACAAAGAAAAAGATAAAGCCTGAATCAGATAATACACAGAACAAGTTATGTGATGCCATTTCCCGATAAAGAGCAGGTGAGACTGAGACACATTCACCTTTGTATGCATTTTTTATAACACAACTACTGCCACAAATCCCAGCATGTCAAACAATCTGACATAAAACCAGTTTTCTAACATGCATCTTGACAGTTGAAATCTTCGAGGGATATAGTTTGTCTCCATTTCCCAAATTCTCCTGCACAGTGCTGTATATAATGGATATTTTATACCAGGGTTGGGTTGGTGTTAAAATGTTCAAACAGCTTTGATATGAGGGTAAACGCTGGAACGGAACGGGTGCACTTTTACTACTAGGTATTGCACTTCCACTCAGCAGATGCATCAGTGGTAAATGATCAATGGAGTTGAGCTTTTATGATGGTTCACAATGTGTCACATTCACCCTTTCCCATACAGTCAACTTGAAGGTCAGTTTCTTTCTCAAGGACACTTTGACATATTTCCATTGGTCAGGGATTGAACTGCCAACCTTCTAGTCTGTGGATGACCCACATCACCTCCTTAGCCACAGTTACACCAGAAATAAGACTGTCAGAGTCTGTGAATGAGTGTGTAGTACTCTAGTCCTCTTGGTGACACTACTGAACCTCTAAGCTGCCAGTAATGAGAAGAAGAAGCACTAGTACACTGCAAAAATCTAAATCTTACCAAGTGTATTTTTCTCATTTCTAGTCAAAATATCTCATCACATTTAAAATAAGATATAATCACCTAAAGAGTAACTTGTGAGATATAAGAACTGATTTTTAGACAATAGATCTAGAAAATCTTATTTCAAGAAATCTTTCCAAGATAATTTTCACTTGTTCCATTGGCAGTTTTTTGTTTTGTTTTGTTTTGTTTTTAATTAAACAACAAATCTTGAATTAAGCAAAAAAAAAAAAATCTGCCAATGGAACAAGTGAAAATTATCTTGGTAAGATTTCTTGAAATAAGATTTTCAAGATCTGTTGTCTAAAAATAAGTTCTTATATCTCCCTGAAAAGTTACTCTTTAGGTGATTATGTCTTATTTTAAGTGTGATGAGATATTTTGACTAGAAATGAGAAAAATAAACTTGGTAAGATTTAGATTTTTGCAGTGTGAAAACTATCTCCATTGTTCATACAGTGCATTTAGGTATGGCTATGTAGGCGACTGCATCACTAGAATTAGTTTTGCCTATTTTTACGTTTATATGCTGCCTCATCTACATTTTTCAGCCCACTACTTTCATTAACAGATTGCAGCATTGGTGGTGCAGTTTTTGTTTTCTTTGCCGTGTCTTCTCATTGTCACCAAAATCTGGTTGAACTTTCTAATAAACAGATACAATGTGCACCAGCATCTACCACCTGCCTCTGAAGTTACCTTTACATTGTCAACCTTGACTCGTTCCTCTGCTAGTCTATTCATGATAAATATAACCTTACATTCCTCACCTTCTCGTGTTGCTTATTTCTAATGTAAAATGAGCTGGATTCAGCACCATGATGCCATGGGCATAGGTTGTGGATGTAGGACACTTTTTAATCAGACACAACTTGAACAATGACAAACGTCAGTTCAGCCAGTTTATACAAAGCAAACAGGGTTAAGTTCTTACACCAGATAATTTCAGCTAAAGTGGAAATTGATCCAGCTAAATTTTTTTTACTCAATTTGAGTAATTAGTGTAAGAGTGAAAATGGGAAATGCTAATAATAAGCAAATATTCTGGGGTAAACATAAGCACAGTATGATGTTATACAGGCATGGTTTTAGTATGTTCTGACATAATTACCATATGATTGTTTACATATATAAGTTTACAGTAATGTTAAGTTGATATTCTATTATCAGGGATTCTGCCGAGGGGGACGCTGTTCTGGGAGACGAGGAGATTAAGGAGGGAGACAAGGAGTGGAGTTGGACTGTACTGTGCATTTGAGTTCACTAAAAAGTTATGAGAAAGACCCTGTACTTATCCCGATTGATTTGTTCCTTCATGTGTGACAGGTAAAAATGCCTTATTTTTTTGTAGGTTAAAAAGTGCATTATTTCTTTGAAATGCTCTCCCTGGGTCATTAAGAAGTCTATTTGTTCTCAGGCATTATTATAGCTTTATATGTATTGGTGCTGATGTACACAGGTACAGTATAACTACATTTAAATTTAATTAATGAGGGAAAATACAGGTTTATATAAATGTAATATTACATTCAAAATGGTTGTTATTAAAATCATCACATATTTTGTTTAAAAAGCTAATGCATTTGCTTTAAAACAAGCAATGCACTGCTTTGTTTGATGTTTAATGTCTGATCGATTGATACTGTCTCAGAGGAAGTTGTTGTACGCATGTGCGTAGTTGAGATCATTATTGTAATGGCTGTCCTTGAATAAACTATGGGCAAGCGAGGACACGTAGCTAGTTCGTGGTCTTTTCAAAAACTCACACAACAGAGCCATCTCCCTTGAACTTTTGGGTGGAGAGCGCAACACATACACACACCCATGTCGCCTACATTAGTTTAAATTGTCAATGTCAATCAAAATGTATTTGTATTATTCTGAGAAGCTATAGTATTAGTTTAGAGAATTCTTTAGTTCAAATAATTGTGTCCTGTATCTGTATACGTGTAAAGTCCACACTTGGTATACTGGAGAGAAACTGACTGTACAGGACCTGAATATGTAAAGTCATTAATGTTGACTAATAAGGTCTAAGATGACACTGTCCATTACTCAGAAAACAGAATTTAAGTTAAATTCAAGGTTTCCACTGTACTGTATCTATTTGTGGAAATGCAATTTCTGTCACGCAAATTGGAATGTGTGCAAATTAGATCGTGAAAGATGCACACCACTTTATGGAACAACACCTGGGTCTATTTGCCTTACGGTGCTCAGGCATCAGCAGTGTCTGCGCAGAAAAATATGTTTGTTTACCGGTTTGTCATAGCTTATTTCATCCCACAGTTCAGATACACAGGTCAGGAGAAATAATGAATTTAAACTTCCTGTGGGTGTGATGGTGGGTACTATATGTAACTCCAGTGTGTACCTCTCATGTATTAGCTTACAAGTTAAAACCAGAATGTATGCAGAAATATAAATGCAAGGCAACCTTATAAAAAACAAAGAAAGAAAGAAAACAGTAGGATAACTGACAGCACTTACCTCTTTTCTGGCTCTTCTGGCCAGGTCGATAAGGAAAAGAATCCTTTCTCAACACAAAAAAGACTTTTCACCTGCCGCTCTGTTTCTCAACACAAAATCGAGAGCCTGCCTTCAGCTGTAATAATGAAACCCCATTTATAGACAGTAATGAGTAATAGTACGGTAACTTACATATGGTTATAACTCCATTAGTTGATGATCAGATAACAAGACTTACTGCTAGTATGACACAAAGATCAACTTGTTTTAATCTGAGCAGGCACAGTGCGATTCTTACAACACGAACAGTACAAAGAAAAGTGTGTTGCATCTACAGTCAAATATTGCAGTGGCAGCGTCATGGTTTGGGGCTGCATGAGTGCTGCTGGGCCTCTGAATCAAATCCATTGATGGAACTATAGATTCTACTACAATAACATTTAGAAAAAGAAGATAAAGTAAAGTTCACTTTTTTTTTTTTTATCCCTGTAGGGAAATTCAACCTTTGCATTTAATCCATCCAAAAGACATACAAAGAGCAGCAGGCTACCACTGGAGGCACTAAGGGAACACTTCCAGATCTATGTCAGCACCTTGGTCAAGGGCATTGTCAGGAGAATTAACCTAGCATACGGTTTTGATAGCATGGGAAACCAGAGGACTCAGAGGAAATCCTCATGGCACAGGGAGAACTCTAGATAGAAAGGCCTTGCTCCAACCATCTTAAAGTGAGGCAGCAATGTTAACTAGTGCACCCCCATGCAGCCAGATGATGTGGCAGTAGCATGGTCCCCTCCCTGTGAATGCTTGGTTAGAAAATTGTATTTCAGCAATCAGCACAGCAATGGCCAGCAGCATCACTCCAGGCAGACCTGAGTGGCCAAGCATATCCCTGGATCTGAACCCCATCCACTGCTCATGGGTCATAATGAAAGGCAAGATAGAGGAACATCAGGTTTCCAGTGTCAGGCAGATCAGAGAGGCCCTCACAGAAGAGAGGAAGAACACCCAAGCAAAGTTCTGTAACTGTTGTGAATATAATACCCAATAGAACCAAGGCTGCTCTGAATAACAGAAACTAAACAAATAAATATAAATATATCTTGACAATGGTAAGGATTTTTAGTGACTGTGCTATAAGGGTGGTATCACTTTTGTTCCTGCTGATTCCATAAATTTCAGTCACTTCTTTGTGCTGTTTTGTGGAAAAGCAGTTTTGTATTATCAGAGAATATTTATTGTATAATACGCCTCTGTCCAGTGCCTCTAAAGCAGCTGTTTGGATAGTCACAGTGAAATAATTTCCAAAGTGCAGAGGGTATATTCACTTAGAACTACTGTAATTGAAGCTAAACTGCTGGTGATTTGAGAGTTCAGAACAGTTATGTTAAAAAAAAAAATACATGCGTCTGTCTGAAACACATTTACTTCCTCTGCAGATGGTAAAATAAAACTGTTTGATGGCTGAACTTTGCAAGTGGCTGAAACACACATGTCACTTAAAATTCCGTTGTGTCACACCCCGGACCAAGCCAGTGCAGACAAATATTGGTTTTGTGTCAAAAAGCTACTTGAAAGTTGGATGTGTTAATCTTCTTGCTAATGGCCTGGCAAAGGCCTCCTTATTATTCTGGCCCCAGCCTCCCTCTACTGAGGGTGTCTCCACAAGGTTAATTAGTGGAGGGTCCCCTGAGGTTCCCCCACGCAATGTGGGCTTACGATAGTGGAGGTGCCTCTACACAAACAAGGTTAATGGAGCCTCAGATAACTCCCGCCTTCTCTTTCCCTCATCCACATGCATCCACATGGAGAGTGTTACTGTGCCTTAGTTATTCATCAGCCTTAAAGCTGGAAGGGCTGGCTGCCTTGGGATTTTGAAGTGTAGGTATTAGCTATTGAGATGACATTCACATCTGCTTGCGGTCATTGCATTATTTAAGTAATACTTCAGTTGGCAATGGGAAACGGCAGTATGCTAAACAACCAACTGCTATTTCTAGCTTTATTATAGAACGAAAACTAAGAAGTTTAATCATCATGTGTCAGTGCGCTGAAACAGCAACAACAGAAAGCATTTTCACTACTAAAAAATGCATTTGGATATCATTTCGCCCAGAAAACAATTTTAGGAACTATCATCCATCAGTGATCTTGCAGTACAACTAGTTTTCTGATGTAGGCAATAATGTTCTTTTGAGGTAATCTCAAGCCCGTGGGTGTATATGTCATCATTCCCAAGAGAGAGAAGCAGTAACACAAGGCTTAAATCAAAGAAATAACACATTGAGAACACAGGGCCTTTCAAAGGTCACTGTGTCACAAATGACTTTGCATCAAGAGTCACACTCTGAATCACACCCTTGAATAAAGTGTGGTTTCAAGTGATATCCCCGGGGCAAATGATCGTACACTGTATCTGCCGTGCGCCCCACTATTCCCACCATGTCTCCACCAGTCTGCTCTTCCTCCCACCCCTGTGACCTCCTTCAGGATGAACATGATTTATCACACCAATATCCCCTCCAGCAACATACTGATTGCTTTGATTCCTCTATTGACATTTCCTACCATCCCACCTGCATGCATTTTTCATGTCGGTCCTGCAATGGAGAGCATGTATTCAACGAAGATAGTCATACAAACAAAACATCAGAAACTACCTTATCTGTCATTGTGTGCCTGAAGCTGTATGTGAAACAACCATGTTTACTTTATGTTCTATGGGTTCAGATGCTGGCCACACAGTTCTGTCAGTCTGCACATCTGCCCTTGTTCATGTGAAGATACCGTCTTCAGAGGAAAAAAAGCATGAGAGGTATCCTGCTGTGTCTTCGAGGTCAGAGCAAGGAGGGCGCAGATATGCCAGGGGTTTGTGTAGGGGAATGAAAGACATAAGAGGAACAGCTAAAAGTTTTAAAGAATGACCCAGTCCCCCTTTGGTGACGAAGGTGGCACAGCGTGTGCTGAGAGGCTTGTGAAGGAATCTGGCTCCTCTTACTCTCTCATATGCACATCTAAGCACTTTTGAGCCTCTGCTGGCTTAGCCGCTGTGCTGGTGTGTGTCTGTGTGGGTGTATGTATGTATGCGTATGTGTCGTACAGCTGCATGTTAATGGGTGTCAGTCTATGTTTGTGTGTGAGTCTGTCAGGCGCAATACTTGTGTTTTTATTTGTGTTATGAATTCTATGCTCCCTAGTGCAGTGAGCCGCCCTGTGTGTGATGCTGAAGCCTGGAATAAAACAGGGCCAGCTATTGAAGCCAGCATTTCAGATGTCACCTCTTCATGCTATTGAAGTTGAGATTTTGTCAGCAATTGTTTTCCGGCGTGGGATTTTTTTTTTTTTTTTTAAAGAAAAAACTACATTACCCATCTGCAGTGCAGCAAAAGCCACATGGTATCTCAGTAAATACTGTGAAAAAGCTGCCTCCTTTCTTCTACGTATGATTAACAGATCAGTTACCCCCATTCTTCACTCATATGATATCAAAATATTATGTATCCCCTGCTTTGATCCTAGCTGGTTATTTCCTTTCCAAGAAGTGCTGTAAAACCTACCGGAGCATCACAAGCATAAAGACCCAGCACTTCATAGGCTCTGTTTGATACATCTGTCTCCAAGTATGAAGGCCCGCTGACTATGTTATTCCACAACACATTAATGGAGGACCTCCAGCTGAGTGTGGCTGACAGACATCTGGGGAGAGAGAGATAGCTGCAATGTGGCAGCTCCTGTCATTGTATTGATTCACTCTCCAGAACTGACATTCAGAGCAGACACGAGCCAAGCCTTGGCAGTCTTATGTTCCTGGTTTGTTATGGATTTTATGGGAGAAAAGGGAAAGTTATTGTGGCTGAGGTATGGCAGCCAAAACTGGGGTGAAGTGTTCCCGGACATACTGTTGGAGTGAAAAATGTTTACTATGTCATAATCTGTCCAAACTCCGGGAGGGAATTGAAAGATGAAAGTTAGGGCTCAAGCTCATACATATGCAAAGCTCTAACATTGTGAACTCCAAGGGTTAGCACTGAATATGATGACTAATTATGTTTGCCGTCTGTCATATCAAAAGATGTGCTGAGCATGGGGTGGCAATGACCGTCCCTTTCTCTGCCCATCTCTTCGACTTTCTCTCTTTCTCCGATCTCATCAGTATCAGGTCTTAGTAAGTCTTTCTTGCCTTTTTAATTTCCTCGTCAGGCAGTCTGCTTGCTGTCTTTGTGACTAAGCTTCTAGATGCCTTGCCTGTTGACTCAGCAGTTAAGTGCATTAATTCCCCATCTCTCTCACTCATTTGGTATTCTGTTAGATAGAAAACAAAACTGTTCTCAGACTAGATAATGCCACATAAATCTATATGTAAACATATAATAAAACAGAGACTTAAACGCTAGCTTTAAATGGGATCACAACACAGTAATAAAGTGGAACAGCTACTTTCATAACTCGTATGCATCCTTATTCCTGTGTGCACTGCCTATACTTTTGGCCTCAATGTATCATATACATAAATTCACAGAGGTCAGACCTACTTGGTGCTTAGCCATGTGCGCTTTTCTAAAAGGAGAGTGTGAGTGCAGGTTGAATGGAATGAAATGGACCTATCTGCATTCAGTCTGAGAAAGGGTCATTAAGGTGGCCAGTTTCTGTGTGCGAAGAGAGACAGGGAGGAAGACGGACGGAGAGGCAAAATCTTTCCAATGCGTGCAGATTCTACTTTCTCTCTCTGGTGATCTGATATGCTGTCCAGCCAGTCACGTTAATGAGATGGGTAGAGCCTTGGCTGTCATTGTCTCATTGACTTTTGAAGAGGGCCCAGCAGTCAGGAGAAGTGTGCTGAATTCTCTTTCAGAAACCACATCTGAGGAATGCTGTTAACAGGCAGGTCAGAGAAAGGCAGGCATGCACAGGAGCAGAGGTAAAGAGAGTAGAAAGGAAGGGAAAGACACTTGATATCAGTGGGGAGCAAGTAAAGAGAAGTATCACAGCGAGTGGAAACAAAGGAAAGGAAGAGACAACTGAGACTGAAGAGAAAAAAATTAGGGGTGTGCCAGCTAAACAGAGATCGAAAGTGTGGTCCAGACCCTATGCTCAGGGTGTCAGCTCCTAGCTGTGAGCCCTGTGGGTTGTTAGCAAAGCACCCCATTGCTATATAAGTGTAAGGGAGGGTTCTGAGCTGACCGCACTGCCTGTTGGGAGCTGTGGGTTTCAGTCTCCGGCGTTCCGACAGCTTGCTCACTGAGTGGAAACTCACGATAGATTATTGAGGGAAACCGCAAATTAGTTGCCCTGCCTCTGCATTTGCTCACTTTCCTCAGGGGAGAGGAACAGAGTGAGGAAAGTGTGGGACAAGAAATACTGGAGAGTGCAAGGCCACTGAGTGTGAAGAATAGAAAACATGGTGAAAATATGAAAATGTAGTTTCTAGCAATAGCCTGTTAATTAAGCTAATGTCTGAACACATGTAATATGTATCTTGGTTGTAAGTTAATGATCTTTAATAAAATTTCAGTATTTTATTTTTCATCAAAGCCAAGATTGATCCAAATCCACCTCAATATTAATAGTGTCATATATGTAAACGTATGGGAATATATCTGAGTAACTAATGAACTAATGAATAAATAGCAAGACTGCATTTTAGCATTAAATTACAAATTGATGAGATGAGGAATTAACTAACCTGGTTGAGGGCATCCCATGTGGTCTACGGCCTTATTGCAGTGAACTGGATTTGCTTCCTGGCTCAGGTCCTTTTCTCCTATCTCACCATACTATCTGTAATAATGTCACAAAGGTCCCAAAAATTTGACCATTCAGTAATTACCTGAAGATTGTTTTGCTGTTATGGAAATGTTTGTTAAATTGCAAAAATGCAATATATTATATGAAAATATTAAAGAACTAGAAAATTAGCAAAACTTATTACAATGCACTTATGGCAATAATGTGAAATCCCAAAAATTCTGTTTGGGATAAGTGTACAGCTGGTGCTTATTTTGTGACTGCCATTTTAATTAAATCTTTGATGCAGTTTAATTAATATATGACTAAACACTGAATTTAAGAAGTGTGTCAAGTGTGGATTTGCTCTCTGTACTAATATATAGCTGCTTTGTAAAGTGGTTGATTTCAGAACATAAACTTTACTGAGCAGTACAAGTTGCTTTATATTCAAGAAGAACAATAACATGACAGTTTTTATTCTGTGAGACAGGACAACATCCCAAATGAGAAAAGCTGAATTGCATTAGAAAGGGCCATTGATATTCTGACGGCCCTGTCTTTGAATATCAAATCCCTTGAGAGGAGAAAAAATGTCTCTGGTGAGATAAAGAAAGAAAAAAAAAAACTTAAATGCTAAACATACTCATGTGGATCATCTTTTAGTGATTCTGCTTTGGTTCTTAGTGAATTTTCAGACTTAACTTGAACTTGCCACTCTTCTCTGGCTCAACGACACACGAAAGACATTTTATGCATTCAACAGGATTTGTTGACATCGTGAAATATTCTGCCACTGCAGCACTTTTCACTTCATTTGTGCTTTTACAGTGGTTAGTTTAAAATGGTTCCCAACCAGCGTATATTTTACTGGGTGAAACACGGATCGCTGCCTATCAAAGCTCTCATCCAAAAGAAAGGATTTAAGAGCAAATATCAAATAAACATGAGGCAGATTTTCTCCAAGCTGACAATAAAGTGGAGGACTTTAGTACATTAAAAAAGATCAATATTATACTTGTGTTATTTGACCATGACGGGAGTTAGAAAAAGAAGTTGGTTGTAGCTGCTCATCATCAGCTCCTCCCCTCTGTCTTGTCCTCTCTAGCCTGCTGACACTGATGATTTCTAAGTGAGTATCTCATCCCTTTCTCTCTCCCTCTGTCATAATCACTGCTCTTTATGATCGGTTTGCCCTCTCTGCCCTTTCAAGATGCGGCATGTAATGAGGGCTCTGGAGGACTGTGTGAGTGGGCTATTTAGCTATTCAGACAAGATCAGTTCACACATCCCACGCTCTCAAACTCGACTCCCTACCAATACCTCTCAGCTGAATATTGTGATTGTTTGTCCTCTTTACAAGGTCACACACTGGAGTGAGACGAACTGCCTCCGACTCTAAAAACCTTTGCTGATCTTCTCGGTATATACACATCATTTATATGCAAATAAAATGCCTGAAATTTATATTTAACTCCACTCCATATTCGAAAAAAAGAAAGTTATTATTTTTGCAGAATAGAATGAACTAGCTGCAAAAGAAGTACAACAAACTGCGACATGTATACAACTGGACTTTGATTCCCTCAAGCCTGAATGTGTTATAAAGCACACTGGTTTCATGAATGTTTTACTACAACCTACTTATGAAATCCCTAAAGATCTCCAACTGCATTTAAATACACACAGTCTCACTTAAATGCAAACAAATGTACATTAATATACCTAACGCAAAGCAGAGCCTACATTTATGAGCTAATTAATCTCATTTATGAACTTTTATTAGTCACAATGTTTTACACTGCCCAAATGAAAATAACGGGGGACAAAGAAACAACCCCTACAATCAGAAAGACAAATATATTGTCTAGAGAATTTATGGTATTTTATCTGATAAGACATGCTGTTCATTTTCTATCTAACCCTTCACCTCAGTCTCAGTGGAAATATCCCACAACATCAGTGTGAATGATATAGGTTCATATATGTACCATATGAAACATATATGAAGAATCTTTTATCTATTTTTTTTTTTTTTTTTTTTTTTCAATGTGTGAACCAATTGCAATACTACAGAAAAAAATATTCGACCACCCCTTGTTTTCTTCAATTTCTTGTTCATTTTAATGCCTGGTACAACTAAAGGTACATTTGTTTGGACAAATATAATGATAACAATAAAAATAGCTCAGAAGAGTTTAATTTCAGAGCTGATATCTACCCATTTTCCAGGGTTTTCTTGATAATAACCAAAATCACTTCAGGTCTTTCATCAATATCTATGGCATTGTACTGACAAAAACAATGCTTTTACAGGGGTTGGACAAAATAATGGAAACACCTTCACCTCAATATGATAATGCCCCAATCCATACAGCTAGAATTGTTAAAGAATGGCATGAGGAACATTCTAATGAAGTTGAGCATCTCGTATGGCCGGCACAGTCCCCAGACCTCAACATTATTGAGCATTTATGGTCAGTTTTAGAGATTCAAGTAAGACGTCAATTTCCACCACCATCGTCTCTAAAAGAGTTGGAGGGTATTCTAACTGAAGAATGGCTTAAAATTCCTTTGGAAACAATTCACAAGTTGTATGAATCAATACCTCAGAGAATTGAGGCTGTAATTGCTGCAAAAGGTGGACCTACACCATATGAAATTATATTTTGTTGATTTTTTAAGGTGTTTCCATTATTTTGTCCAACCCCTGTAGGTATTCTATGTTTTCTTTTCTGTCTGTTTTAGTCACATGATACACACAGGAGTTAGTACTTGAGTGCATAACCATTGTTTCTGATGACTTTTGATGGTCTAATAATTTTTTCCGCAACTGTACCTTAAAAAATGTGTACATTCCACAACTGTTACCTGGCTCCCTGTGAGCTTCAGGATCGATTTTAAAGTGTGTTTATTGGTTTATAAAACTCTTAATGGTCTTGGCCCTATTTATTTATCTGTTTTGCTTTTGACATATGAGCCCTCAGGTCCTCAGGTAGTAATCTTTTAACTGTTCCTAGAGTCCACACAAAAACTCATGGTGAGGCCTCATTTAGCTTTTATGGCCCCAAACTGTGGAACAGTCTACCTGAGGACCTGAGTGTTCATATTTTTAAAAGTAAACCTAAAGCCTATCTTTTCAGTTTAACTCTTAGTTAACCTCTTACTTTTTAACATTGCTTTACTCTGTTGCTTTTATTTTATTTTTATTTGCAATAGAGGGGCAGTGGAGGGTTTCGTGTAAAGCATGTAATATGTATGAAAAATGCTATGCAAATAAAGTTTGATTGAGTGAGTGAGTGAGTGAGTGAGTGAGTGAGTAAGTGAGTGAGTGAGTGAGTGAGTGACCTAAATCCATGATAGCGTCTTTGCAAAACTGGTCAGAGCAGCCAAAGCACGTAAGGAAGAAGTTAAGCCAGGTGACTTTTTTTTTTCTTGTACACTTTGGAGACATGTAACTAAACCAACACTCACAAACAAAATGTCAATCCAAACAGGCTGCTTATGTAGGGGAGTTGGTGATTAACTTAAATGAATTGTACCACAGTGTATGGGGTAGATGAGATACACACAAAATTTAACATAAACCAAATGCTTCAATAAAAACATGAACAATCCATGGAAAATATATACAATATTTACATAACCCAAACACCAATAAATAATATATTACAGATATTTTCATTCAACCCAATACCAGAAGCACCCTTCTACACACTTCCTTGTGAGCTTCCACCCTCCTGGAATCATTTATCAGGTGCCCAAACCCCCAGGGGAATCTTTTGCCCCGAAAACCTGACCGAATTGGAGCACTGGTAGAGGTGGGTGTCTTTGCTTTATATAGTTAGATTACAGTTAAATTACTCAGTTTGGATTTGCTTCTTCACTAGAAGATACAATATAATAGATTAGCAAATTATATTTTATTATCTATTGCAGGTAGAATGAAAACACAGAAAAAACTGAGTATATCTGTGCACACAAAGCACTGATACACAATTAAATACATTAATAAATACACAGTTGTGCATATGCTTTAAAATACATCTGGAAAGGATTCTAATTTACGAAAAAATATGAGGCTTTATATCATTTGATTTGTATTTCTATTGTTTTTACTTGAGATTATTATTTCAGTTGTATCGTATTTTTTATTTATTTATTTATTTTCCTGTGAATTATTTATTTCCAGGGAAGTATTTATATAAGCCTTTTTTGGCTTCTATCCTCTCCTGCATAATGGTGTTACTTGCATGAAAATTGTTGCTGTCTGTGATGTGCAAACAAATAAAATAAAATAAAACAAATAAAAGTTGGGATCAAATATTTTCACCTCTTCTCATGAAATACTTGTGACAATGTGATTTATTAGATAAAGTGTAACTGGAACTGAGAGATGTTGTCAAAACAGCATCAGTCTTTTTTGCTTCTATACCATTCAACATTATTGAGTACTATGTGCCTCTATAAATACACATATATGTAACGTGGTATAGTGGTTATAAAATTGCCTCTTTCATAAGCCCCGCCCACGTCCGGAGTTGACCTATGAACGGCTCTATCTCGCACATGCGTCGACGTCATCTCCTTTTAGTCTTCCGTGTCAACATGGCGGCATCCATGGCATCACAAGCTGCAGCAAGAGGACTGAGGACAGCAACCTCAAAGAACATCCTTCTCGACAAACTAAAGGTACGACTGCCGTAAAGATTACTTTGAATGTGTTACCTCTACCTCACCGACTGGCTCTGCTGTTGTTTGTCCGTTGTCATCGTCTTATAAATGTGTTATTGCAGCTCACTTGCTAACAGATTAGCATGTGTGTTCGCAGAGGGGTTTGACAGTTCAAAGTTGAGTCCACTCATTATGTCATCGTGCCTTTTTTTGCTGTAAGATGAACTTATATAAGTGCTGCTTAAATATTAAGATGTGACTGTTGCTCAGAATCACTGTTACTCCACAAAAATGGACGTAGGGCTTTGAAGTTTAAGAAGCTTTAAAGGTTAAAATGTGCTGACTGTAACATACATTAACCATGTCTGGCATTGTAGGTGCTCATTGCAGTGTGAATTTAGGTTTAGTTTGCATAGTTTTTACTCCTACATTGCTTCTAAGTAAGTCAAAGTCACTCTCCTTACACAAAGATCTGTGTGAGCAGTCTGTACATCATTAACCAAACGTACACATTTACAGCTTAGCTGAATTTACAGCCCAGAAAGATCCATCTAACTGCTGTATGCAGGGCATGAGCTCAAAGTTTGTGATTGCCGCCTCATGTCAGATAAGCCTGCAGTGACAAAACTTGTACTTTGATCTGTCAGAGTCTGTTTGTTGGCTGAGAACAGAGTTTATCCGATTAGCTTTGTCAGTGTACACAATCCTAAATGATTGCAGTTACATCCCATTATTAAACAAAGCATCAAGCCCAATAATTAAAACAACAATGAAACAAATACTAGAGAAATGAGTTTAGCTTGCACTGAATTACAAATACACACTGTGAAAGAGAGCAACGCAGAGTTTTGTTTTTGTAATCAAATTTTAAGCTTTAAGATATTTGAAATTAAAGAGCAGCATATTCTGCCACAAACAGCAGTTTTCCCTCAGTATTTGTGACCTGGTTTCCACTTGCCCGTATATATATTAATGCTACTGATGTCCTGGTGGAATGTACTGAGCACAAACTTGTTGACACTGTAAACACTGGTCCAGGGAGTCTAACTACAGACAGTACAGTTTGATTTTTGCTCTCAGATGTCCTTTGAGTTGTTTTTTTTGTTTGCCCTTACTCTGTGAACTGGTAAAATTTACCATGCAGCCTTTTGTTTTGGCATTAAGGACTCAGTTTTAGTTGAACTTTTGTATGAATAACAAATTGAAAAAAAAAAAGAAAAAAATCCTCAAACAGAAAGATGAAGTAGCACAATGCTGAAAATATCATGACTGGCAAATTTAAACCACAGAGGGGATGTGACGCAGCTCTCCCAAATAGAGCTACATCTCACAAAGCATAATAGAGAGATAAATAAGCTAACAATCTTTGCCAAGGGAACAGAAAGCACTTTAAACACCTACAATAAAAATGTACATTTTGATTTGCTTTTTATAGAGATCAGAGATGCTGCTTAATTCTGGTGCCATTTTGAGCCATGCTTACTTGCATGCAGTAGAAAGTAGATAGAAAATGTGCAGAGAGAGGGAGCAATGTAGAAATAGGCCATATGGAAGGGGAATAGGTCTGTCATGATTATGAAATAGCTGATTAATTTTCTGTGGGAAGTGGGAGTGATTTTATGGAATTATTAAAGTACAAAACTAAGAATAGTTTAATAAAACACATCACAGAGAAGATCC